>NC_081543.1:25765309-25832066 GCF_901000735.1 Corylus avellana | reverse complement strand
AGCTGAATTTCAGTCTCACCATGGCTGGCGATCAAAGGAAGCTACAGCTCGATGAATTAGAAGAATTGAGGAACGATGCCTACGACTGTGCCAAGTAGTACAAAGCTCAGATGAAAAAGAATCATGACCAAAACATTTTGAGAAGATCGTTTGAAGTTGGTCAGAAAGTCCTCCTTTAACACTCACGTCTGCATCTGTTTCCAGGGAAGCTCAAATCCCGATGGACTGGATCATTCATAGTGCATGCAGTTTCTACTCATGGAGCCATCGAGATCGAGGATCCCAAGAATGGAAATACTTTCAAGGTCAATGGTCAGCGCTTAAAGCCGTTCTTGGAACTGGAGATTCCGGAGATTAAGGAATTGCCCTTGGCATATCCTACATTGTCTACTTAATCATCGGCGGTGAAAAGTCTGGCTGAAGACTGTAAACTTAGCACTTATGGGAGGCACCCCTCTTTTCCTTTTATTTTTAGTCATATGCTCTTGTTTTGTTTATGTTTATTTTTGTTTATTGTTGTGTTTTTCAGGACGGGTGTTTTCACGAGCAAGTTTGGGGGTCGTCTTTTTGCTCACTTTGGTTCCCTACACCTCTTGGTATTGTTTTTCTGCCTACATTGAGGACAATGTGTAATTCAAGTTTAGGGGTATGAAAAAACACTTTGTCTATTTATTGTTGTTCTTATTTGTTTAGTTTTATAAAAAATAAATAAACACTTTGTTTGTTTATTGTTGTTCTTATTTGTTTATTTATATATAAGAAAAATAATTTAATAATAATAATTGTACTATGTTGTTGTCAAGTTTGAGTTAAACTGTGACTATGGTTTGCATTTCATTGGCTTGCTTAAAGGGTTGAACACATCATTATGTTATTATGAGTCTGAGTCCTTTGACATATTTTTGGGTAAAAGAGATTTCACTTGTTTTGAAATAAATTTTTATGAGTACATTAGCATGTTTTTTGTGAAGTATGATGTTTGAGCTTAAGTGTATTCCTTTTGAGATTTGTTTGATGACTCATTGATAAATAACCCTAGGTTGGAAGATTAAAAAAAAAAATTAAATTAAAACTCATCATTTTGAGTTTTCCACTGAGTAACCGGATCTCTACCCTCATTAAGCATTGAGTGTTTGCGTCAAAAGGTGTGAAATTTAAGTTGATTGATGGTATGGCTCGTCTGGCTCTGTAGCCTTTTGGACTTGAGTTAATAAACCCTTAGGGATGTTCTACATTTAGTGCCCTAAAGTCATTTGGCTTTAGAGTCGCTTGGGAGTCATTGGCCTAACACTTGTTACATGGGTTAATTAGAAAGCTTAAGGGAATTAGACATTGCAGAGCCTATAAAAAAAAAATAAAAAATAAAAAATTGCATATCTTGCCTTGGTTATTTCATCTGTTAGGGATTCTTACAAATTTCATAGAATTTGTCTTGAGTTTTAGCTAAAAGCTTCATATTTATATGCTAATTACACTTTACACTTTTCAGAACATATGAAGTCTCAATTATCCATTTATGAGTGAATGGATTTTGGATTTCCTTTTGACTGTGATGATGGTATTTGTCTTTTTAAGCTTGCTATTAAACAAGAACCATGGTTTATGTGAAAATTCTTTTTTGTTAACAACATAGTGCTACAATGTTTGTAGGTATCATTCCTGTTAAGCCCTCACGAGACTTCACTCGTCCTCTAGGGATGCCTAAGGGTTTAAAAGGCTTGTTGCATATGCTAAATGCAATCGTCTCTCCCGCGAAAGAGTATTTATGTTTTTTTTTTTCTTTTCATTTTTTTTTTTGGCTAAGGGACTAGCAAAAGTTAAGTTTGGGGGTGTTTGATATATGCCAAATATTGCATATTTGAACCCTTTAATTTAATTTTGTTATTCCTTTAGCTGTGTTATTATCAGATATTTTGGGTTAGTTTTGTGTCTTTAATGCTTTGTAGGTTGCTATGGGAAAGCTGCAGGATTTATATGAAAATTGCACACTTTGGAGAAGCAGCCAACGGACCTGTGATCGAGCGCAGGATGCTACGATCAAGCGCATTGCGATCGAGCCCCACGCCCTATGATCGAGTGCATATGCGCATAATCCAAAGCTCATCGCACGTGCATGTGTGGGCCGCATAGGAGAATTGATGCTCAAGTGCGCTCGAGCGCACCTGTCCGATCTAGCAGTAGTTTTATCCGATTTCAACTTGTAAAACCCTAGTTTTAGGTCTATAAATAGATAATTATCAGTTTAGATTAAGGAGGCTGCGAATTTTGAGATTTCAGAGGAGAAAGAAGAGAGTTTTAGGGTTTCCTAGCTTTTAGATCTCAACTTTGTGATTCCATATTTGTAAGTACTCAATTTTTCATTATAAATTCAATTAATTTTGTTTTGTCTTTCAATAACATGAGAGGCTAAACCTTCAACTAAGGTTAAAAATGAAGCCTCACTTACAATTAGCACATCATTCCATGTATGTAATGTTTCCCAATTTAATGCTTTAATTGCCCTATTGTTTTACTTTAACGCAGTTGGATTAAATAAATCTTGGATATCTTATGTGATTCAAGGATACACTTGATGTTTAATATTATTCAATACAATTGCTTGCTTGGTTTTCTTTGTTAAAAATTGGATTCCCATGTGATTTATTCTCTGGATACAATTGATGTTTTGATAAAAAAAAATGGATATTTTCTTATGATTTACGGATACAGTTAATGATTTAATTATTTATTGGATTTCTTTTGTGATTTGGGTTATGTATGGATACATGAGATGTTTTGATTAATTCTTTAATGCAATAGCAAAACAAATCTAAGATTTACATGTGAGAACTTTGGGAAATATTATAGATCATGGAATTATGTTGCTATGAATTTGTGAGTGCAGATTCTGAAACCCTAGTGTTTCATCATTAGATTACATTCAAATTAAATTGCTTACGCTTTTGATTTTTCATTCAAACAATAATCTTTCAAAATTTGGAACTAGATTAGGGTTCAATTAATTTAGATTTAAAATTGCTTTCAAGAACACAATTCCTTGTGAGTTCGACCTCGCATTAGCAATCCATTGACTACAATTAATTCGTGCACTTGCAAGTAATTATAATTTGCACAACAATGTGCTCTAATGCTTAATTCTTTGTTGATAGCAGTCATGAGGTACAAGCTCAATCAGGTAACATCTTTCTTATTTTTACACCTTGTACTTGTTATCAATATAATTTTCATCCTTTTGAGGTAAGAATGAACACATTGAGGACAATGTTTGATTTAGGTTGGGGGGGACATAGTTGTGTTATGCTTAGATTTTTCTATCAAAAAAACAAAATGTTTCCTTCTTTAGCATGAATTTTATGTTTTAAGTTCATTATGCTACTTCTGTTAAAGAATTTCACTGCCTTCATGCTCAATTTATTGCACATGCACGTAGCCACATAAACATGACTCTTTGTTAAGGATAGACGTGACTTAGAATATCTTGAGGATAACAAATGCAAAGATTTGTAACCCTTGTGAGTTTGGGGCCAATCATTCTTTGTAGAGGGTAAGTTTTCATGAGATCATATTTCAATTGAAAGTGCATAAATAAATTTGTTGTGTTAGTCGCATTACTCTTCTATTAGGCCGAATGCAAAAATCATATATTTTACGCTGCACTTGAATCTTTTGAAGTCATGAATATTGAAGAACTATGCAAATCCTTGGGCAATGAGATTATGCCATTTTTCTTTATTTTGAGCCTCAACTTTCTTTGTATGATACATTGTCACTAGTCACCCCATTGAGCGGTATAATTAGACTTTCTTTCTTAAACCCTTTCTCAAGTGTTTCAAGAATGAATTTTATCAAATTATCTCAGTGTGGTGGATTAGTGATTCAAAAGAAGATGACCAAAAAAAAAAAAAAAATTGAAAGAGAAGAAAAAAAAAATGTTGATGTTCAAGGGTGGAAGGTATACTATGGAAAAGAAATGAGTGCTTTATTGAAGGAAAATTGGAGAGAGAAATTGATTGAAAATACAAAAGAAGCTGAAGTTCCAATTATCTTGAAACACTTTTCACTTTTACCATCACCTTTTTGTTATCTATTTCCCTTTTCTTAAACAGTTAAACCTACATTACGTCCAAATAAAAGTCTTTATTTGATCTTGGGGAGTGTATGGTTCAGACATGTTCATGACAAATCAATGTGAGTGGTGTAAATTATTTTTGGCATCCTTTCATAAGACTACTTGTTCTATCTTGATTAAGCGTTTTTGATTTGATGTATATGTGAGATGTTTGATTTTGCTTACATTATTCTACTCACATATACTTGAGAGTGTTACACCTATTTCAGAGTGATTTCAATTGTTGAGTGTTAACACCGGTAAGGCTTGAATCAAAACATGCTTTCTGATAGAAATTTGATGTCATGTTTATTTGGACACTGAGAGAATGTTTGTGTTGACTAAAATTTTCACTCACATTGATTTTGAAGGCATGTGAAATTTCTTTGGTAGTTATTAATGTTTTGACCTTTAATTCTTGTTGCTTTGAAAAAATAAAATAAAACTTTCCTTGAGTCTTTGTTCTTATGCTTTGTTTTGAGTCGCTTGCATTGCTAGAGACTAGCAACAAGCTGGTTGGGGTGTGATAATAGCTTAAAAGTGCATATTTTCCCTGTTAAAATAAGCATTATCATATCATATTATATTTTAATTCATATATTTTAGATTCAATTGTGGAATACTATTCAATTATTGATCTTGAGCAGGAATACTGTATTAATACAAGAAATCATCTTTTTTAGGAATCAATAGAATTTGTAGCAATTGGAAAAGTAAAAGAAAATAAAATAAAAAAATAGAAGAAAGAAGAAAGCTGGCAACAAGGACTTATATATGAGATCGTGTCTCATATATACATATATCTCGTGGGACCTCTAACAAAGAAAAGAAAACCAAGAAGAGAGGAAAGCAAGAAGCCATACGTGGAAATCAAAATAAAAGAAAGGAAGAGTCAAGGTAGGGCCCAATTGTGGAGTGCAACAAAAGAGAATAGTATTGGCGGACTTGCAGCAAACGTAAAGGAGGAGCTGAAGGGAAAGATTGAGGAGCAACAATTAACGACGGATACGTGGACAGAAATAAATGAAAGGGGGAGTTAAAGTGGGACCCAATCGTAGAGTGCATGGGCGGTAGAAACCTAAAGAACAAAAGCTCTTCCCCTTTTCATAAAAGGAAGAGAGACGACCACTAGAGGAGTGCCAGCTGCATAGGGGTGTTAAGCGAGCAAAGTCGTCGTAAATGAGTTTGGGTTTGACTCGTACTCGATTCAATTATTAAATGAGGGTTTCGTGAACATAAATACTGGCTCGAATATTAAACGAAGCAAGCTCAGCTCGACTCGATTAGGCTCGTGAGCAGCTCGTATAAGGTTCGAATTAGTAGTTGTTCACGTAGTTGTTCATATTAATATTAAAAATTGATTTTTTTTTTTTTTTTCTAATAGCATCATTTTATTATAAAAAGATACACACTATCTCTCTTCAAAACTAAGTGTCTTGTTGTATTGACTCAGACTCCATACACAACTAGTTAGACTAAGCAAATGCTCATATGCAAGCTGGCATCTTGAGTCATTTAAGATTACTTAAAGTTTAAATTTGTAATAAAAAAAATTAAATAAAATAAAATATAAGATCCAACTCTGGCTCGGCTCGACTTATTATGAGCTCGAGCTCAGGCTCGATTTTTTGGCTCGTCCTTGAACTCGACTCGAGCTTGAGTAAAATTTAAACGAGTCGAGCCCAAACAAGGAAAGCTCTCTCAAGTTCGTCTCATTTACACCCCTTGAGCCACAAGAGAACAGGAAAAAAAAAAAAAAAAAGACCTTGTGCACCGCAAGACACTGCCGCAGAGAAGAATGAGGAGTTTTCATGCAGAGAATTTATTCGTAATATTCAAGTTCTTTCTTTTTCATGTCTTTTTATTTATACATTGTTAAGTATTTTAAAATTATATGTAACTAAATACTTTATTTAGGGCTCGATTGAAGCCCTAGTCATGTTTTCTTAAGGATTTCGATTTGCCTTGTTACAAAGTATTTTTGTGATGCTTAATTGATTACTTCCAAGTTTTATTTCATTCTTCATATGGCTTATGTGTTATGCTTAATCACCATATACATGTGTTGTATGAAGATTGTCATATAGGCAAATTTAGATGACCGAGTCTTGTGCCTATACTAAGTGACGAAGGAACCAATTATGGGTTCTTGGGATTAATCAACCTGAAAACCCAGAATAGATACCATGTTCAAAGTTTCGTGTGTTTGTCGAATTCCATCGTTTTATGTTTTCTTGAAGTACAACTTAGTAGATACCATGCTAAATACTTTGAAAATGAAAAGAGTTAGAGTAGACACCCATACCTAACTTGTTGCTTAAGGAAATCAATAGCTTAAGAAGTAGATACCATGCCCTTAGGTTGATAAACAGTGAGCATCTAAATCTCGTTTGTAGCATTGTGCAAGTTGTTTGCTTTGAGGAAAATGATTAATGGTGAATATCAAAGCCTTGACTTATTTTCTCATTATTTCAATTCTAGTTTCAAATCTGTTAGAGTAGACACCCATACCATGTTCAAATCTGTTTCGTGTGTTTGTCAAATTCCATCGTTTTATGTTTTCTTGAAGTACAACTTAGTAGATACCATGCTAAATACTTTGAAAATGAAAAGAGTTAGAATAGACAACCATACCTAACTTGTTGCTTAAGGAAATCAATAGCTTAAGAAGTAGATACCATGCCCTTAGGTTGATAAATAGTGAGCATCTAAATCTCGTTTGTAGCATTGTGCAAGTTGTTTGCTTTGAGGAAAATGATTAATGGTGAATATCAAAGCCTTGACTTATTTTCTCATTATTTCAATTCTAGTTTCAAATCTGTTAGAGTAGACACCCATACCATGTTCAAATCTGTTTCGTGTGTTTGTCAAATTCCATCGTTTTATGTTTTCTTGAAGTACAACTTAGTAGATACCATGCTAAATACTTTGAAAATGAAAAGAGTTAGAATAGACAACCATACCTAACTTGTTGCTTAAGGAAATCAATAGCTTAAGAAGTAGATACCATGCCCTTAGGTTGATAAATAGTGAGCATCTAAATCTCGTTTGTAGCATTGTGCAAGTTGTTTGCTTTGAGGAAAATGATTAATGGTGAATATCAAAGCCTTGACTTATTTTCTCATTATTTCAATTCTAGTTTCAAATCTGTTTTGCTATTTTCTTTCACTAGTGCAATCTTGGTTGGTTATTCAAATATGTTAGTTTTGTTTCATTTAGATAGAAGATTTAATTAATAATATTTAAACACAATTAATTCAATCCTTGTGGGAATGATCTTATATTTGCTAGCTATACTATTTGTTTGATTTTATGCACTTGCAAGTTAAAACATACATTTAGAGGCTTATTATTTAGGCTGATATTTGTATAACAAGTTTCCATACATGAATCTTACTTTCTTAAAATAAAAATATCAACTTTAATTTATGTGATTAGAAAAACAACTAAGCATAATTATATACAAAAATTATAGGAATCAACATGCATGAAAACTACGGATTGGAGGTTGGGTTAAGCCTAAGAGCTTTTCCAAGTTTTGAGGAGTAAGACCTCCAATGGCCCTATCTCTGTCTCTCTCCTCCTTTCTCTCTCCAGGGGTTGGGTCACTAAAAGAGGGAGGGTAGAAATGGTAGGTGGGGTTTATCGTTTGTTCTTAAATAAGACTTTTTTCATGCACAAAATGCTGAAAACCCCTAAAAAAAGAAAGAAAAAAAAAAAAAAAAAAAAAAAAAAAGGCAATTGGAGGTTCGATCAAGGCATTGATCGATCGATGGGTGCCCAATGGTTATAGGATTCCTAAAGTAATAATTTTTAAACACAAGTCATGGAACACTTGGACATGTATACATATGTATGTATATATATTCAGAGAAATTTTTATATTTAAATAGTTTAAAATACTTGAAAAGTCTTGTGGTTGTAAAGTGGTGATTATTTTAAAATAATTGTCACGTTTTTAAGTGAGGTGTTACATACGGTGAACGCGCAAACTACCCCAATCAGCAAGCTGCCCTCATTGGTTGGGGTGGCTCGCGGGCCACCTCCATTGGTTGGAGTATTGGCCTCCTCGGCTCAAGGGTGGCTGCACACTATGCACCGGCCACCCTCGAAAGGTTGGGGTGGCCGCGTGAGCCACCCCCATCAAATAGGGTGGCTCGTGGGCCAACCTCATTTGTTGGGTTGGCTGTGCAGGCCATATTCTAGAGCTAGGCGGTAGACTCACGAGGCCACCCCAGGCAATGAGGGTGGCCTACGAGACACCACATTTGGTGGGGGTGGCTCGTGTGGCCATCCATAACCTTTGGAGGATGGCTTGCGAACCACCCCAACCAATGGGGGTGGCCTGCGAGATACTACATCTAATGGGGGTGGCTTGCGTGGCCATCTGTCACCTCTAGAGGGTGGCCTGCGAGCTACACTCATTTGTTTAGGGTGGCTGCTCGAGCCACCCAGCAATAAGGGTGGCCGCTCCAGTGCCCCAAGTGACCATGACTATATATATATGGTAGGGAGGAGGAGCCTTTAGGGATGCAAGGTTAATGGTGGTTAAGCATCTTCCAAGGCAAAGGTACTAATGATGTCACTCGAAATCAGTCTTCAAATTAAATTATTTATTTTACTAATAATTTATATTGTGACCCTTTTTCTCATACACATAATACCATCTCAAAAATGGGCATACACTATACTCTAAACCTCCCATCTTTCTTGGCTAGCTCTAGGTCTACCGTTTACCCTAACATAGAATTGGGTTCATTACAAACATTATAATTCATTGAAGACTTTGGTGTTCATTTCTTGCAATTAAATTAGTACGTTAGTATAGAGCAACCGATTATGAGCCACTGAGAGTACGTACGTAGTCAGCCAATATTTGATGAACATATTCTGAACTACCACAACAACATTTGATATCTTAACCATGTTTCTAGATTCAATTCTCTCATACGTACACATAATACCATCTCAAAAATGGGCATACACTAATAATTACTCTAAGCCTCCCATCTTCCTGGGCTAGGTCTACCGTTTACCCTAACATAGAATTGGATTCACTACAAACATTATAATTCATTGAAGACTTTAATAGAGCAACCGATTATGAGCCACGGAGGGTACGTTAATCGGAGTACGTAGTCAGCCAATATTTGATGAACATAATCTGAACTACCACAACAACATTTGATATCTTAACCATGATTCTAGATTAGCCCTCACCTATAACCCTCTACTTTAAGCCATTTAATTGTAAGCCTACAACATAGCTTTTCTATATATATATATATATATATAGAGAGAGAGAGAGAGAGAGAGAGAGAGAGAGAGAGAGTTCCATCCGTTTGGGAATGTCTTTTGGAAATAGGACAGTTGAACAGAATTAGGTGAAGTATAGTTGGCTTTAATATCATGTGTTTAAGCCTGCAGCTAGGGTTTCCTACAAAAATTGCAGACCTAATCTCTCTTTCTCTGATTTGCATGCATGCAACCCTTTCTCTTATTACCATTTAAAATGCATGCTTAGAAATCGATCGCATTCCCAGTGAAGGTGGAGCCATGGAAATTACTCAAATAGCTTCAGAAGACATTGATTGGGTGAGCCTCCTTGCTGGTTCCTCCATATTTGGCAACCAAAAGAGCGAGTCCTTCGCAGCTGATGAGAGTAGTGGAGGAGGCAAAAATGGCAGCACTAGACATAAAAGAAAAGTTAGAAGGAGCAAGAAAGCTATTCCCCCAAAGATTGCCTTCCATACAAAGAGCCCTGATGATATTCTAGACGATGGGTACAGGTGGCGGAAGTACGGACAAAAGGCTGTGAAGAACACCATCCACCCCAGGTTCTGCTCATATATATATATATATCTTCTATTAAAAACCAACTCATCCATTTGCAATTTTAATTATCTATCAGTCTCTTTTTCTCTCTCAATTTTTTATTCTTTCTGTACACAATTTTTTTCATCAAAAACATTAATTTCTACAATAAAATAATTTAACATATTCTAGTTTGATTTCATTTATACATAATGCAGTAAGTAATTGTGAAATAGATAACACAAAACAATCAAAAGTACTACAAATACTAAAATTTATATAGTTCCCTCACTGTGACATATGTCCACACGGGGGAGGCAATCACAAAAAATTCATTAACCAATAATAAAGTACAAAATTACGGTGAAAAAAAAAATCTCTCTCATATAAGACAAAGTAATTTTTTTTTTCTTTTACACAATTCTTTAGTCCTAACACGTATAAAAGAAAGCATGAGAAAATAATAAGAAAAGTTTACAATTGATGCCTTAACTTCCTTTTTCTTCACCTTATGCCACTGTTCTTTATCGAGTAAAAAGAGCTTTTCTATTTAAAAAATGCTACAAACACTCCTACTCTCATATTCTTAAGTGTATACGTACGTACTCCTGAACGTGCCAGTAAAATTATCATTGGATTTAAAATTCAGTAATGATCAATTCAAAATTTAATGGTAATTTTTTACTGCCATATTAAGGAATGTGCATTTAAGAGTATGAGAATGAAATTATGTGTAGTAGTTCTCTTTCCATTTTTCTTATACCAGAAAAACAAAAAAAAAAAAAAAAAAAAAAAAAAGGGTGTGTTTTGTGTCCCTCCCCAGAAAACAACAAATAAAAGGCCAAAAATATATATGTTGCTAAATCAACTACTTTTTCTATCTACTAAAGCGCTCACAACAGCTTTCTTTTACGTTTTCCTAAATAGAGTTAACCAAACTAATTTTTGTTTTCCTATTCAAATATACCCTATAGTAGTTTCTCTTATCTTTCTATATATGATATACCAATTAAATATTATTTTTTTATAAAATTTAAGTTTCCTACTTACTCTCACATTTTCTTTTTCTTTTTTAATTTTTATAAAATCCCAATACAATCAATCTCCAATGAAAGGCAAAGAGATGAGAGAAATATTTTAATTTGTATTAAAATAGAGAATGATAGAATTAATTCTATTTTTAACCATCTCCATAGTAAATGGATGAATCGCCATTGAATTTGTGTAGGGTCCACATCAGTTCACAAATCTAATGGTTGATATATTGAATTTGTAGGATGAGATGGGAAAAAGATATAAAAAATATTGATGTGAATCATTACTCATTAAAATAATGGATAGGGAAGCTCTTGGGTAGCAATGTAGCATATTCAATGTTTAGGGAACATATATATAGGGAAACTGTTACAAGTGAATTTTGTATTTGTATTTTTTTGGTTTTTTGAGATTTTTTTCTATTTTTAAGGAAAGGAAGCAGTTATAGAGTAGCTATTGTGAGAGTACTTGAACAACCAAAAAAATTGGGCTTTACTCTCTTGAAAAGTGAGTTCCTCAATGCAAAACTAAAGCCTCAATCTATTAACAATCAAACTTTATATTAAATTTGGATTTTATTGTATCCTAAATTAGAATTTGTTGTAATCCAACAGTTAGTTTTATATTTGAAAATAGAGTAATGCTAGAAATTATATTTTTACACCACAAAATTAATGTGGTAATTCAACTAACCATTAGTTTTGTCCTTATTAAAAAAGTAATGCCACATACAAGGATTCGGATCCCCAATAATTTTTTACTCGAATTGTTAACAATTTGGATAGAAAATGTGATAGAGCCTCTAGAGACTTGCATAGGCATATGGGCCTCATAGAGACTCTCTTACATTTACGGTTCAAATTGCTAGCAATCCGAACAGCAAAATTGTTAAAGATCTTTATCCCTACATATTACACCTCCATTCCACTGAACTGATACGCATGAGTTCAATGAGATAGAAGTGTGATTAGAGTGTAGTATGTAGCATTACTCTTGTTACAAAAAATTCTAACGGTTATTGGAATTGGCATGTCAATATTGTAGGATACTTATGAAATAAAAATTTAATTTCTTTGTTTCAAAACCAAGAGCACCTTCTATTTTACTAAATAGTTTATATTTTTCACTTCTCTCAAAAGCAGAAGCTACTACCGCTGCTCAAATCATACATGCAACGTGAAGAAACAAGTCCAACGGCTCTCAAAAGATTCAAGCATCGTGGTGACAACATATGAGGGCACCCACAACCATCCTTGTGAAATGTTCATGGACAGCTTCACCCCACTGCTCAGGCAACTGCAATTCCTCTCCAGAATCTAGAGCCACTCATTTTTTATTTTTTATTTCTTCTGCAAAATCATAATTGTACAGTGCATGCACCTCCATCAATAGTATTGTTAAAATATTAATTTAAATAATTAAATCAACAATTTCTTTCCAATTTAAGCTTTTTGAATTAGGTTATAATTTGATATGTTAGAGCTGAGTTCTTAAATTCGGCCCTTGACTCAATAATGTATCTCCCATTTCAATTAAAAATAGTCTACATTGTTTGCTTTCACATGAATAGTTGTGTTACATTATTAATTTAAATAATTAAATCAACTTTTGAGATAAATGATGATTTATCATATCTATATATATATATATACATAAAAGGCAGATGACTGCAACCAGTAGATAGATCCGGAATCCATGATCTCACCCTCCATCTCTTTTCTTTTCTTCTTTCTTTCTTTCTTTCTTTTTTTTTTTTTTTTAATTTTTTTTTTATTCCAATTCAATCATACCATGCTAAGGATAGTTTTGTATTTTTTTTTTCAACCCATAGTTTGGGTGAATAAAATAAATTTACTAGACACAAAATGGGAAGTCTAGAGTTACAAGGCTTGGGACTGAGCCAATACGCACACAAACTAGGGGTAAAAAGGCGGTTACCGTTAGCAGTTATTGGCTAAAACCGCTAACTGTAACCGCCTAAGCGGTTAACCAGCGGTTAATAACCCTAATAACCACTATTCACTTTTTTAAAGAAATTATTAGTGGTTTTTCCTAACCGCCTTCAAAAGCGGTTAGCGAACAGTTAATAATTGCCTCCCTTTTCACCCAACACAAACACAACACTAGACCTTAGACGCCCACTATCAAGAAGCTAAAAACAACTTACTAAAAAAAAAAAAAAAAAAAAAAAGCGCTAAAAACATCACCAAAGTTGCCCTGTTACACATCCATATGATTGGTTAACACCCAATTCACCAAAAAAAATTCCGAAGTAGGTGGAAACCCTAACAGATTTCCGCCTGACATTAGACTCAGTAGCACTTCTAGTATTATACCTGTCAGTAGAACTTCTACGGAGCCTTTCAATTCCTTGAAAATGTATTACTGCCTTAAGCAGAAAAAAACTGGAAAAGGCTACAGAAAGAAAGACCCGGGGCAGCCGTAAACATAATTGTCCATCCTAATCAGTTCAGCCATCTTCTGCTAAGAATTACATGCACATCACCCTTCCCCTCATCTTTTCCAGCCAAAGAAAAACAAATAAACGAATGGTACATCACTATCACTATCTACACAGCTATCTGCTTTGAGCAAACAGCACGTGTTGAATTCTTCTTCAGTGTGGTCTTTGAAAACAGACTTGTGCGCCGCAACCTTGTTTTGAATGATAAAAGAAACTAAAGATCATGATATCCTATGCAACTAAAATTTGATGGATTTTCTCTACACACGCACACAAAAAAAAACATTTTTCTTGGTAAGACAACTGCAACTGAAATGCAACAACGATTTGGACTCCCCACCTTGAATATGCGAGGAAAATCTTCCAAGAGCTTGCTCACAAGAATCTGAATGACAGGATGCTTATAACTGGAAAGTACCCATCTCATGGCTATGCCTTGAAAGGAGTACTTTCCGTTCACCAGCCCATGCTATCCGATAAGACAGGTCTAGATTATGAATCAATAGTTTCAGATTGTCTGCATGACTCAAACCGCTAGCATTTTCCTGCAAAAAGAAATAATAAATGGTGTTAGGTTTAAGGAGCACTTGCAGTGATCTTTATGTGGTTAATCGGACCCAGAGAGATCCATTTAGGGAGACATTGCAAATAGAGCCTGCATAAATGTGGAATAGGGGATTCGTGTCGACACATTTAGATACAATGTTCATACTCACGCAGGTTACATTCTCGATATAAGTTTTTCTCAATTCTCTAACCTGTATAATACATCATATTATTGCTAGTAGTCATAAACATATAAGCTGAAGTGAAGAATACATAACAATAGATAGTAGTATCTACTTCAAAATTCATGTCTATAAAACTAATGCCACGTAACACAAAGGAAAATAAATACCTGTGAATTGACCTGCCTATCATTTCCCATTATGCTTGCCATTATGCTTGACCTAGAAGAATTAGGTGAGAAACCCTCCCATGGAGGAACAAAGATCAGTTTGGTACAATGCACAGGAGAAAAATTTCTGCTCAGTTTTTCCCACCACACAGATCCCAGTGACCACCATCTGATCATCAATCCATGCTCAGAGAAAGCAACCAGCCCCTGCAACTAGTATATTTTAGACTGTTGTAGAAAATCATACTTCAAGTATTCAACCAAGAAAACACGGATACTTTAACGGGGACTGATGTATTCGTGTCGAACATGTATTAGACAGGGATAAGGCTCAGACATAGCAACATACATATCTGTCTTGCGTCCATGACAAAAAAAAATTAAATTTTAAAATTGGACATCTTTGGGACATATGGCAGAGACATATGGGCCAAAATAAAATTGTCTTAATAAAAAAAGGGTTCTAAAATGTTTTGGGGTCATATATTAGAAAAGAGGATCTGAATACTTTATTTTGAAAATTCAAAGGAACAAATTGCAGATTGATTGATTAAATTTTGGGGATATTATGAACAGTTGACTGATGTAATTTTTTGAATATGAACAATGTCTTTTGAGTATAATAAATAGGAAAGAAGCACATTTTTTTAGATATATTCTTCAACCTTTGGGTGTTTGGTATTTGTCTTTTAATCAAAAATTAAAATAAAATATACACACAACTGTATATTTCCTTTATTATGTAGTTAACATGTAGCAGTTGCATCATATTCGAGAATGATCGTATCACATATGCGTATCATATTCCATCCATGTCTCGTGTGGTATCAGTACTTCTTAGGTTTCACCTCTCACTAATTGATATTAACAAAAAAATTAAAAGAATTTAAAAAATCAATGGAAAGGGTAACAGGGACGAGAAGACTACAATCTAGTAACACCAAATGTCACAGCCTAATAAAGTGTCATTTTAAAATTTGAATAAGATTAAAAGCGTATGGAAGTTGATTGACAGTAAACACTGATGAAAAGACATTTTCTCAAGATGGTACATTTATAACTGTGGGAAATAGCATCAGCAACATTGGGCAAATGAATCAATGAAGCGAAGTACAAATGCAGCTGGTTCACATATCATGGAAAAAACTGAATCAAATAAAGAATAGAGAAAACAATTAAAAAGAAAACGAATATGAGCTTGAATGTGTTTGTGTGTGTGAGAGAGAGAGAGAGAGAGAGAGAGAGAGAGAAAGACCATAACAAGTGTTCCTTAACTATGCCATATGCAATGTCACATGCTGTTGAGAGCAGCCATCATTAAATGTCTGCAAAAAGATGCCAGCTAACCTGCTGGTCAAATCTCAAGGAGGGATGGATGTCCTGAGTCCAAGGATCAACCTTATCAGGGTCAGGAAGGTGGATGTTTACGGATGGGTAAGAGCAACTCCCTGGTGCGCACCCCCAACCCACACCCCAAGACACCTTTTTCTACCCCAAAAGTGAAAGAAAGAAGTAAAAGAAACCAAGCTTGAAAAGAGAGAAAAATAGTCAATTGCAAATTATTTGCACCAGTAGTCCTGACAATCAAACAAGAACTCTTCAAGGCCAGTTATCATTAGTGCTTCTGTAATTACTACTCAAAATAACACAATATCACATTTCAGAATCATCAAGTGACATGCCTAAGGAACTTTGTCAAATCAAATATTTCCTGCCAATGCTGCACATATGCTAGATCCCAATTTAAGCAATAAGGAAAGAAAAATTACAATGGAGGGAGGTGTTTGCGTGAGGCTAGATTTGGGAAGGTTCAAAATCACTCAACCTAACTCCACCTGCCAACCCGCAATTTTTTTAAAAAAAAAAAACAAAAAATTACAATATTAAAGATACTAACATTATGAAGAACTCAAAATGACAAAACAAAACAATCAATTTTCATTTTTAACAAAAAGAAAATTGGGTTGGTGCAGGTCAGTCAGATACAGTATCAAAACCAAACCTTTTAAATCAGGCTGGTTATTGGGTTTGTGTCAGCCGTTGCTAGCTCATAGTAAATCCTAATTTAATTATATGACAAAATGAATGCATGTACAAACAAAGGTGCCATAGATAAAGACAAGGTTTTGTCATGGCACTAGGAACAAGCATGACAAGGAAAATTTGTGTTTGTAGGGCCTATCCACTAACAAGTACCTCCCCATCTGGTGAAAAGCTCAAAGCTGAAATTGCAGTGGTTACCACCGTTTCTGATGCTGTTGCAAGCAAGCTTGGAAGTCCAGGAGGTCCACTTGCATCCAAAACCTTGATCTTCATCATACTACATTTTAAAAAAATAAATAAATAAATAAAAATAAAAAAGGAAAAAGGAAAAATTGAAACAACTTTTATCTCTTCCATTATTTACAAAAGAAACAAAAGCAAGAGGACTGAAACAGCTCAACTAAAATCGTATGAAGTATGTCTGAAATGTAAAACTAAATGGCCACAGGCACCAGAAAGATGAAACCCTTACTCATACTGATAAATATAAATTCAAGTAAACACATGTACCAGATATATGAAGAAATTTATAACTAGATTGCCTAAGACCACAACTGACAATTTTATGATGTCAAAATTATTTGGATAACTAGACACCAGTTTAGAAGCTAATTGATAATTGAGCGTCTAAACGGAGTAGTATATGCTTGTGTTTTTACTGTTTTAGAGTTAACCGTAATTAACAAGACCCCAAATGTCTTTCACTTGATAATACTTCGTTGAAACCAACCAAGCAAAAAAGCAAAAATCAACTTTTAGCTATAATGTGATCTAAATTTATCAGCTTCCCAAGCCCCTCTACCAAAATGGTTGTCCTACCGCGCTTACTCGTGTCTTCATTTTTGTGTGTTTGTTCGGGAAAGGGGGAGGGAGTGGGAAGAGTGGGTTGTAAAATTAGAAGGTAGTGAGAGGGGCCTTTAATGAACAAGCTGAGTCTGAAATATATTTAATTATCCTACACTATTTGTAACATGTGTGCATTTCTGGTACATCAGTAATAAATCATTCAGATTCAATAAGTTATATTTTATTTCCTAATACCTTTGCATGTCATACACCCGAATGCTAGCATTGTTAGTCTCTCCAATCACATCCCCAACCGCCAACCTGGTCCATGTGTCATTCAAAGCCACCATAGGAAATACACGCACAACTTCCTTTAAGGCTGTCATTGAACTTTGAAAACAAGTTTTACGCATGACAGAATTGGTAGGGTCCATAGTTTGTAAAATGAAGTTAACCACCTGTAAATCTGTCCAAATGTCATATATAAATTCATATTGAGACCCAACAACAAAACGATTTTAGTGATAAAAATTTAATTAAGTCTAAAGATATAAAAGATCACTCAGCATTGTGAATAACTGTAACATACAGATAAATTAGTTCTTGCAAGACTAGAACAAACCTTGATAGCTGGAGAAGTTAGTGAAGTCACCAGAAACCAAGCAATTAAAGTAATCAAAAAGGAAAGTGATAAAATCATAAGTCCACAGATAAAATAGTATGTAAAAACAAAAAATGTGAAGCAACAAGCAGTTAAGATACAAGTTTCACTAAAGAATTTGGAAAAAAAAAAAAAAAAAAAAAAAAGGATGACAACAGAACTTATTCATTCAACAATTTTGAAAATTTACATATATATAAGCATATATAAAGACATTATATCATGACATCTTAATGTAATTATCTTAATATGAAAAGAATAAGAAACATTTAAAAATCTCATGCATGTAGAGCAGAAAATAAAATGACTCGTGTAGAGGCTCCAAATCCCACAATCAGTAGTAAAACCATATGCAACTATATTGGTGCTGGTGCTGAATTTTCCACAATTTTCCACATTGTCATGCATTTCAGATTTCATTTTTTTTCCCTTTAAATTGAACATGGACCTTTGTGCTACTCAATTAGAGATGGCATTACAAACCTTATCAACGTACTGCACTAAGTTTCTCGGAGAACCACGCACAACCCTGATGAGAGTCATAAGGGATACCAGATGAACAGGTGAATCAGATGCAGTAGACCAGATTTGGCTTTCTATAACAGTTAAAAACCCCAGTATGTCAGCCATTGCTAAACTTGGAAGAAGAATACCAACCAAAGTCTCCCGAATGGCAACTGGTACAACTGGATTTGTTCCAGCTGAGTTGCCTGATGAACCGCTTACACACTCTATTTGGAAAAATATATCTCCAATCAAACGAGGTATTTCAGAACCAAGGCATGCTTTCCATGTACTCTCCATACCTTCTGCAAGGAGCTCTGCTGCAGTGGAACTGTATTTCTCATTCGTTGCCATAACCAATTTCACTAATGGATGAACAACCAGCATTGCAAGACCTGGCTTTACAAGGCTGGGATACCAAATAGCCAATGCTGCTGCAACAATAATATGAGAAGTCATGGCATCTTGGCTTGTTCCTCCAACACAAGAAATCCAGTCTTGCATTTCATATGATTCTACCCAATCAAGTATTTTAGATTCATCAACCTGAGATATTCCTTCAGTCTCTATCAGCTGGTCTGCGTGCAATCTGTTAGCAGATGTTCCCCCTACATTTAAATTCTCATGTTCATCTTCTCCAGTTCCAATTAGAGAGCTCATTTTTGCATGGTCAGCTGCTTTTTGACTACGTAGAGGAAGCGGAATTGCCCGCGAAGCAGTGCAGTGGAATAAAGAGCGAGCAGCCATACGTACATGTTCACTTTCATCTTGCCAGAAACTCACCAAGAGCTGTAAAACAAAGCAACAGAAATAAAGAACATAAAATTAACCAAAAAATTGACTAATCAGTATATTCAACCATGCCACTAGCAGTAGGAGTTCCAACTTTGAAGTGATTATTCTCATGACAGAACAGTGAAACACACCATTTTTCAGTAGAATTTAGGATAAGTGTAAGCCATGTGAGAAAAAGAGAACATGAACCCAGACTATCAGGTTTCCATCTGTTCAATAAAGACATAAAATGAATTAAATCTTACCTGAAGTTTTACAGTTCACAGCATTACTAGTTCTAGTTCTTGATGATTTCATAGATGGAATTTTACTCTTACGAATGCTGAGCTTGCTAGACAAAAAGACAGTGGAAAAAAAGAGAGAATTTGGAATATAATCACGTTCATGTTCTGGAAAATAGTTCTAAGATTCAAAACTTTGTTTCTACTTCTCAATCTTCTTAATAACCAAACACATCAGATGTATACAGTGAGGGCTTAAAACCAGTACATACATATTTCAGTAGTATGTTTTGCACTCCATGACATCTAATTGCCTATAATAACTTTTGCAAAGATACTTTAAAGATATTATATGCCATTGCATCCATACGTCTGATTAAATAAAAACCAAGTGAGTACCTATTCATAAACACAGAAAACAATCCTATACTGGATAATCCTGTCCTAGACTGAAATCAAATTATCTATTGAAAATAAGTAGCTTTTCAGGTACTCATCACCGCTTGAACACTAGGAAGTGAGCTCTTTGTTAGTAAACACGCTTCGTATTGACCCTGTTAGCCTAAGTGAGTTGCTCAACTAACATGACACGTTATTGAAAAGAGACCAACTAGATGTACATTTGCGGTCCATCTCTTTTGTAAATCAACCATTAGATTTGTCGGAGATGTACAAGAGATGTAGAAAAAGCATTTATCTATTGAGAAAAGAAAATAAGAATGCTAATTACTATGCAAGGAACTTATTCTTATCAGTGGCAAGAATTCTACACAGTTATTAATCATCAAAAAAGGTGCCGACAAGCAAAAATAATTCTGTACTTTTTTTCAGTTGGCTGGACTAATAAAAAACTAGCCACCTTTAGGTAGAATGTAACACATCAAGGAAATATGTGCTTAATACATAAAGTCAATTTCACACGTTCATACAGGAGGGAAAATCATACTGATGCATTTGAAATATTAAGTCCAGATTAGAAACCTGGAATAACAAATGAATTAGCACAAGAAGCAACCTGGAGTAAAGGTGGCTTCAAATCTGGATTTTTTTCTGCGAAATTCCTAGTATAGAATGCTGCTAAAGCACTGCAAACAATACCCATCAGGTTAAAAAAATAGCAAAAAACATATAACTGGTCTATTAAAGGGAAAAAAAAATTAACATTGCCACACTAACGATTTTTCTTCAAGAATTTTTATCACTGGACAACTGTCTTTGACTTAAATATTTCTCGCTTTCATGTTTTTCTTGATCTTTTTTCTTTTGCTAGCTAGGTGTTTCTCTTGTATCCTATGTACTTGGGTTGCGCCTTTTGCGCTTTTTAATAAATTGTGTTTACTTATCAAAAAAATAAAACATTGGCACACTATTCAGCTAGTAGAAGAAACAGAAGAATCAAAAATGAGAAGCAGAATTACATTTATGCTAGAGCAATAGGAAGCCACATATGCAAGAGGTTGAAGAGCAACCTCACAATCAGACTGCTTTTCAAATAAATGTTCACCTCGGCCTAAGTCAACTGAATGAGCTATACCTTATCCTTTATTTGAAATTTTCTTTAAGTAATAAAAAAAAACATAAAATAATGGCCATTACTTTTCCAACCATATGGAGACAATGAATACCAGCAGACAAGACAATAAATTAATATAAAGAACATAATCATATCCAGATGGCCAATGTGACTGCAACCAACAATTTTTACACAAAACATGTTTTTTTTTTTTAAGTAATGTTTATATCAAAAGCGCAGAGGGGCGCAACCCAAGTATACAAGAAGTATACAAGAGAAAACGCCTAAAAAGAAGAAGAGAAAAGAACAATAAAATCAAGATAGCTAATCACTAAAGGGGCAAGCCAAGCTGCAGTCCAAATGAAAAGCGTGTAGAAGAAGAAAGCCGTGAGTTCCTCCAAAGATCTCTCCGAGTCCTCAAAGCATCTCGCATTCCTTTCTAACCATAAACATCACATTAGGCATAGAGGAACCATCTTCTACACAACAGCGCTCCGAGAATGCCCACCCGACTACCAACAAGCAAACAAATCCACCACCTTACTAGGCATAACCCATGACAACCCAAACCGGCTAAAAATAGCATACCATAAAGAGCGAGCAATCTCACAATGGAGAAGAAGATGATCGATCGTCTCCCCGTCCGATTTGCACAAGCAACATTTATTGATCACAATAAGATTCCTTCTTCGAAGATTATCAATCGTGAGGATCTTCCCTAACACCGCCGTCTAGATAAAGAAAGCCACTCTCGAGGGTGCCTTGGTGCACCAAATGCTCTTCCAAGCAAACGGATTAGCCTCTGTGCTAGCCAAGACATTATAGTAAGATCTAACATTGAACTTCCCCTTGCGAGACGGAATCCACCAAATTTGATCCTCTCCTTCCCTATTCATTTTATGGGAATACAATAGAGTGTAGAATGAGGCTAACACTTCCAATTCCCAATCATGAATCAACCGAAAAAAGCTAACATTCCATTGAAGAACACCACCCGTGAAGTCCATATTGTCAGCGATAGACGCGTCTTTAGCACAAGCTATGTTGTAAAGGCCTGGGAAGACTTCCTTATGACACACTTCTCCACACCAAACATCATCCCAAAATCTGATTTTGGATCCATCACCTAGATTGAATCTAGTATGGCTGGAAAATAACTGCCACCCCCTACTAATATGCCTCCAAAGACCCATCCCATGGGGCCCAGAAGTGTCAGCAAAATGCCAACCACCCCACTCAGAACCATACTTGGCTTCCACAACATTTCTCCACCAAGCCTCTCTGTCGCGTGCGTAACGCCACAACCACTTCCCTAGCAAAGCCTGATTGAACAGTCTCAACTTTCTGATCCCTAGTCCTCCTTCGGAGATAGGAGAGCAAACCTTGTCCCAGTTAACCAAATGAAACTTGAACTCATCGTTTAAACCTCCCCAAAGAAAATCTCGTTGGAGCTTCTCTATATGCCTAGCCACCGAAACAGGAATAGGGAAAAGGGACAAAAAATAAGTAGGAAGATTAGATAAAGTGCACTTTATAAGAGTAACCCTACCTCCCTTAGAAAGATACAATCTTTTCCAACTTGCCAACCTACGATCAATCTTTTCCAAAATATCACCCCAAATGGTTTTGGCCTTAAAGCGTGCGCCCAATGGGAGCCCCAGGTACTTCAAAGGCAAAGACTCCGTTTCACAACCCAAAACACCAGTCAAATCTCCCATATTGGCCACATCACCTACCGGGACCAAAGCTGATTTAGCCATGTTCACCTTTAAACCTAAGACAGCCTCAAAACAAACAAGTAAGGCTTTAATGGAACGGATTTTATCAGTATTCGCCCCACAGAAAACCAATGTATCATCTACAAAAAGAAGGTGAGATATGCTAACCCTCTCAGATAGACTGGCTCCCACTGAGAAACCCGAGATAAGACCACTTTCAATGGCAGCAGTAATCATCCTACTAAATGCCTCCATAACAATGACAAACAAAAACGGAGACAACGGATCCCCTTGCCTCACCCCTCAAGAGCTACTAAAGAAGCCAGCAGGAGTGCTATTGATCAACACAGAAAAGCGAGCAGTCGAAATTCATTGCTCTATCCAAGAACACCATTTCTCACCAAAACCACACCTCCTCAACAAATACAAAAGAAACTTCCAATCAATGTGATCATAGGCCTTCTCCATATCCAATTTACAAAGCACTCTCGGTTCCCCAGAACTGATACAGCTATCCAAACATTCACTTGCTATAAGAAACGAGTCCATGATTTGCCTGCCTTTTACGAAAGCGTTTTGAGGCTTTGAAATCACCCTATCCATCACCCTCATCCTATTAGCAAGAACTTTGGCAATAATCTTATAAACACCACTAATGAGACTAATGGGACGAAACTCCTTAAGCTCGGATGCCCAAGGAATCTTTGGAATAAGGGAAATAAAAGTAGCATTAAGGCTTTTTTCAAACTTACCACGGGTATGAAAGTCTGAAAAAACCGCCATAATGTCTTCCTTTATCACTTCCCAACAATCTTGAAAGAAAGCCATTGAAAAACCATCCGGCCCAGGAGCCTTGTCTCTATCCATACCTTTCACCACCTCCAACACCTCCCTTCCTCAAAAGAAATTTCTAGCCGATCAGCCTCACCCGCTTCCAAACTTTCAAAATCAAGGTTATCCAATCTAGGCCTCCAATTGCATTGTTCGGAGAACAAAGACTTATAGTATTCCACTGCATGATCCCTAATGGTGTCTCGATTAGAAGTAGGATAGCCATTGATACATAGGGACTCAATGGAATTACACCTTCTATTAGAATTGGCAATCTGATGAAAGAACTTAGTGCACTTGTCTCCCTCCTTGAGCCATCGGATCCTAGATTTTTGTCTCCAACTGATTTCCTTTTGTAATAGAGCAATCTCCAATTCCCTAACAACCACCCTTTTTCTTTCCTTCTCGCCTTCACCTAATCCTCTCTCTTCTTCCAACCTATCCAAAGTCTTCAATTCCTCTGCTTTTTCTATGCAAATAGCATTCACATTTCCAAATTCGACTTCATTCCAATTTTTTATGTCCATCTTTAAAGCCTTAAGTTTCCGGGCCAAAATGAAACTCGGAGTGCTAAAACAAATATAAGACGACCACCAAGTCCGCACCCTATCCACAAACCCATCAGTTTTCAACCACATATTTTCAAATTTAAAAGGCCTCTTACCCCTATTCAAGCCATCACAATCGAGCAAGATGGGAAAATGATCCGAACACAATCGAAGCAACCTTTTTTGGATTAGGCTAGGATATTTGACTTCCCAATCCGGATAGACTAAAAAGCGATCAATCCTAGACCGAGAATAGGAATTGGACCAAGTGAACGTCCCTCCTGCAAGGGGAAGATCCATATGCCCCTGCTCTGAAATGAAATCCGAGAAATCGGACATTGCAGTGTTGAACAGCGCTCTCCCCGACCTTTCACTTGGGAAGTGAGTGACATTGAAATCTCCACCAATAACCCATGGCACCTCCCACCAACTAATAAGACCAGCCAACTCTTCCCAAAGAAAATGTCTAACAAAATCAAGATTCGGGCCATAGACCCCCGCAAAAGCCCAAACAAAATCATCCTCCACATTTTTGAAAGAACAAGCGGCTACAAACTCTCCCACATAGACCTCGAGCTTCGTGACCACCCTTTTGTCCCACATCAGCAAGATGCCCCCCGAAGCTCCATCAGCAGCAACAAAACACCAATCGGCATAAGCGCAACCCCATAACTTTTTCACAAACCTTCTAGAAATAAACTCCATCTTCGTCTCTTGAAGGCATACAACATCCACCTTCCATTGCCTAAGCATATTTCTCACCCTTAAACATTTATTACCCTCGTTCAAACCCCTCACATTCCAAGAAATAATCCTTGGCTTCATAACAATTCTCTTTGAGCCCTACCCTTAACCCTCCCCCGACAAGCACTACCTTCATAATTAATGGAGCATGCCAGATTATTGAGTTCTCTCGAACCTCTCTTACCCGCTTTAGAGGCCGCACCCGCTCCCTTTCCTTCATTGCTTGCAATGATATTTGCGAACTGCTCTAAAAGCTTCCCTTCATACCCATCACATGAGATCCCCACATAGTGACTAAATTCCTCCACAAGCTTCAAGAATCTTTCGCCGGAATTGGACCCCTTATTCACCAACAGTCCCTTAGCTGGACAGCACACCAGCGGATTATGATCCTCCACCTCATATACTTCCAGCTCTAGACCTGCCAAACCAGTCTGCTTGAGAGGAGTAGATTTTTCCAATGAAGAAATAGTCACCTCCATGCTGGTTTTAGAGAGCCCACAGTCCAAAACCTTCTGGTTCTCCAAGGAATCATCCAAGTAGTCCTTCTCCCTTCCTTCCATCCCTTCTATCATCCCAACTTCCACCCCTATCTCAGAAGAAACCAACTATACAATTCTAGACTCTTTCTCGCATACTCTCAGGGGTAATGAGTTAGAAACGTCCCCAGGTCTAATCACCACTACCCCCTTAGGGACACCTTCCTCTCTACCGGAAATAACCTCATAAGCATCCCCTGTCTGCACCTCCCGTGCCACAGGGATTGTCGGAACACTTGGCGGCACTACCCCCAGAGAAACGAGACCCCTGGCGCCACCCACCACCCCTCCTGCCTCCTTCACCAGCTTCATCGACGTCGTCTGCCTCAGACCCAGGTGTAGAACACCCTCCATTATGTTGGTTATACCCATATCGGCGCTAATCGGAGTGCCTGCCGGCGCTACCCCCAGAGAATCGAGACCCCTGACGCCACCCACCACCCCTCCTGCCCCCTTCACCAACTTCATCGACGTCGTCTGCCTCGGACCCAGGTGTAGAACACCATTCATCATGCCGGTTATACCCATACTAGCGCTAATCGAATCTTTTCCCAGAATACCCATCACAGATTTCGCCAGTGAACCCATCTGCGGCTGACCCAGAGAACTATGAGCTCCAGCGATAGAAGAAGATGCTCCTGGGTCACCAAACTTTGTCGACGTCCAAGCCTTTTGATGCTTTTTCACTTTCTTCGGCCTTATACGCTTATAGTGCTTAAAAAACTTTTTGGGCCCAGCATTCACCACGTGAGTCTCACCCATCTTCTGTTTGGGCTGAGCCTCAACTCCCCCCAAAACACCAGAATTAGATTGCGCAGGCCCAAGACTCGAAAGCCCGTTAGCACACATTCCTCGTTTTCCTTCTGCCAGCCGCTTCAAACAACACCCAATCTCCAGTTGTAATTTTTTCAACGAATTCCTTAAGTTGGCGTATTCGAATCCTCCAAAAACCACATATTCTCCATCAGAAAATTCCTTCCCACCAAGTACAATACGTCCTTGCACAGCCGCCATTGCATGCGACAAAGATTCGCTATCCAGCAAAACAGTGTTCGCCGGAGATGAGTTCACCGGAGGGACGGATTGCATCGGCGATAGAATCGTCGGAAATTTACTATCATAACTCTGTCTATCACCGTCTTCCAACAAGACTCCCTTATCCTTCTGCTTGCCCAAAATTTTTGTCGGATACCCCATTGAAGGCTTGAGAGAGGTTGCTGGTCCTGAACAAATTGGAACATCGACTTGACTAGGCTTCAACGTCTGTGGCTCGACTTGACCTGCATTGCTTCCCGACAGTTACTTAGGCACCCTAGTGACAAGTTCTGTCGATGGCCAAAAAAGTTCCTCAGTCGGCCGAACCGTGGATTGCAACACCTCAATAAAGCTTCTTTTTTTCTTCACTGCTTCATTACTTTGGTTCACATAAGGTTGAATGAACCTCATGGCTATTTGCAGCTCAGACTCAAGTTTGCTCCACCCTTTCTAGTTTTTTCCTTCCGGCACCATTACTACCCTGCGCTTTTCCCTCCCCTCACATTCTTCAATCACCAAAAAGCTGCCATACCTATTAGAACATTTCTGAGCTAGAACTCGAAGGTATCCCGACTTAGACTGATCTCTGAACACCCTAGAATCCTTCACTAAAACCAACTCCTCAAAGATGTGCAGAAGCCACATTGCTTCATTCCTTGCCAACCTTATAGACCTCACTAGACCCCTGCTTCTCTCCTGGAACAACAAACCAGTATCATTATCCTTCACCATCATCTGAAAATCCTTGGATTCCACCGACCAGCTTCTTAATAAACCCATCTCTCTACCACCGGCAGCCCACCGGAGACAAGAAAACACTCCTCACACACCTCCTCCGTGAAGGAAAAGAAGAGAAAGAAGAAAGCTTTTTTTGTTTGTCTGCCACTCTTTCTTACATAAAATTTTTAACACAAAACATTATCCATACACCTCTTCCAATATCGGCCAAGATTTAAACAAGATACCTTTTTTTCTTTATTATTTTCCGCTATTTTGAAATTTTAATAATCTTCCTTTCCTACACAACTTTCCGCAAAATTGAAGCTTCTAGTTTTCACCTGAACACATACTAGATTGAGATTTTGTAGATTGATGGCAATATTTAAATGCACAACTCAGCAGGGTAGAATGTGAAGAATAAGAAATCTAATAAAAATTATACAAGTAGATTCTGTAGATTGATGCCAATGTATAAAATGCACAACTCAGCAAAGTAGAATGTGAAGAATAAGAAATCTAATAAAAATAATCCAAGTAGATTCTGTACGGTAATTTTTTGTGGACCTTTGTTAATACCTGCTGGCAGCAGAACCAGAGTGAGACAGGCTAATCATGCGTTGGGCAAGGGAGACCATCGTAAGTGACCTCATCGCACTAAATTCTGATGAGGATTTCCAGAGCTGAAATAGTGTTTTCAATTTCTCAGGAAAGTTCTCAATGTCTCAAGAAAAAAAAATGGAGGGAGCCAAACAAGAAAAACATGTTTCAACATTAAGACAGTTGATCCAAAATACCTCAAGAATGGCACTCGACCCAGGAAATGTCAAAGTCAAAGACCCTTTGTCCCCTAGCAAACCAGAAGCTACAATAATATTCTCTGGCCTCTTTAGCTTCATGTCAGTTATAAGCAAATCATCAAGCTCACAATCTACATTCCACAAATGTAAAAATGACAAGGTAAATCGAAGTAAGCATTCTTCAAGTGATCTAATCCACTCAAGCTCTTCTATAGAATCAGTCGTATGCTCATTCACATCAGAACCATCATCTATATTTATCCTGCCCCCACTTGGTGTCTCAGTAACCTGTTCCTTCAAATTGGTACCATCTAGCTTATCACTGCCATTGGCAGTGCGTTCACCCTTCTGATGAAGAAACATCAATGACCCAAGGTCAAAACTCAGTGTAGCAATTCCAGGGAATGGGCAATAGCATTTAATGGAAGGCTTGTTGCTTTGAAGGATAGATGGAGTGATTGGAAATGGTTTTGCAGAAATTCCTTTGCCAACATGTGCATGTGAAGTGTTGGGCTCAATTATATTTGCCATACTCCGCACCCCATTTGATGAAGTGACCAACTTCTCTATATTATTTAGATTAGACTGAGAAAAGATTTCATCCTCAATTATTGGAAGATTTAATAAGGAAACTGAGGTATTTCCATTCAATACACTGCCAGATATCGAATTCATGCTTATGCCTTTACAAAAATGATCAAACATTGAATGAGAAGCGGTCCCACGAAGAACCCGCTCCCGAGCACCTGTCTTTACATCCCAAATGTACAAAACACCGCTGGCATCAGATGTTCCTGAATGGTTTCGGCAGAGGCATGCAATATAACCTCTTACACCATCCCATACAACTTTAGCAGGATAGCTGGGGTGTCCAGGAAACATTCTCTCAACTCGTAGAGTCTCAAGAGAAGCCAGAGCAACACATGAGTCCTCCCCAACAGAGAGGAAGCAGTCACTCCAAGGATGGTCAGTCCGGGATGGGGGAAGAATTATTTGGTGCACTGGAGCCACATGTTGGTGCATTACGGTAATGAGATTTCCTGTGTCAAGATCCCATATACGAACTGTGCAGTCCATACTTCCAGAAATTAAAACCTGACTGAAACTCCATCCTTTGGCAGTGCTGACCATGCGATGTGCTGCCAAGCATAATACAGCACCTGCGTGCCCTAGAAAATATTGTCTGGATACATGTGAACCCACTTCATGGTGTGAACTATTACCAGAAGAAGTTAGTCCATGAAACAAATTAAATCTTACAACCTCTACTTCCCCACTAAAGAAGCCATACACAAGAGCATAAGGTGCAATGATATTTTCTGAAATAATCATGGAAGAAGATACTATCCGTCCCTTATGGGACTGATATTCTGCATGTATATTGTCACCACTTATTGGACTTGGAACAGATTCTTGCTGAGAACTTAATTTATTCATTCTGTTACTGGGGCCCTCAATTTCATGAAGTGAAGTAGAGTTTGCAATCCAGTCAACAAAAAAACCGCTTTTCCCATGCATTCTGGACTGCCAGCACACTTTTCCTTGGTCATCATGTTCTGAATATACTGACCAGATTGTGAAGTGGGGTTTCCACTGTAGAGGTTCTTCAACATAAAAGCAAAGTGATTCAATGCAAAGAAGATAACGATTCAATTGAACGAAACGAACTGATAATCTCACATCAAAGGGATGAGAAGCGGTAGGGATCTGACAAAGAGATTCACACTTGAATATGTTATTTAAAAATGATACTGCATATACAACTGCATCACCTTTATTATTCCACACTGCAAAATTGGTTGTAGATATTCCCTGAAGTTTGTTAGCATTTAGCTTACTCCCAGAATCTTCACTTTCAAGAAACATTCCCCCTATAACATGTGACTGAGTAGACTTAACTTCTAGACAAAGGAAGTTGTCCACAAAAGAAATCTCTCCAATCTTAGTACCACTGGTCAATAGTCTAAATATACATTGGTTTTTCAAAACAAAAGCGATAACATTTCCACAGGTTGCAATTGACACAACCTGCCCACCTTCACTGAACCCATCTTCCCAAACATTCATCTCCAACTGAGAAGAACTTTTATGCAGACCAGTCCCGTTGTCTCTACCCCAGTGGGGATCCTTTAATATCGGAACCAATTGCAGCCTACCAAATGAATCAGCCATGACTACAGAATGCTTCTCTTTGTGTTCCATGGACGAAACTACGGCCATAAACCTCAATGAACTGATAGATAAACTCCCATGAAAAACGGTTTGGACAATCATAAGGGTATATGTATCAACAATAACTATAGCGCACTTCGGCGGTTTTCTGTGCTGGGACTCTCTATCCACCGACTCCTCACCTCCTTCCATGGAATCAATGGAATGATGACCAGACAAATGAACATTATCTACAAAAGAACAGCCAATACACACATATCTTGCATTTGAAGGCAATGTTCGAACCATGGATGGACCACCTACCCAAGGAGGCAATTTCCTCCTTCGTCTACAATGCCCACTGCTTCTGCTCCACAAGCACATCACACCATCGGTACACACACTGATTAGCGCATCACAATAATCAGAAGTAGAGGTGACCCCAACGTCACTTGAAGAATCCAGCTTTTCATTTCCTGACACCACAACAGGATAACAAATGCCAAGATCAGCTATGGGTGCAGCATGGCCACACAACATAGCTATTGGTTTAATTTCCTGTCCAAATGAAAACTCATCAGATTGGTGCATTATCAATTACCTTTTTTTTCTATAAACTGTGGAGAAGCAAAATTCATTTCAAATCTCGAAAGATTTAAGAGGATCAAGGAAAATGCGACAATGCGCGATGCTGGAATGCCTTTTGCTACTGGGATTTCAATCTTAATTTTGGCCTTAACATACAAACAAGAGTATAAACTAACCAAGTATCTGTGGTTAAAGAAAAAATGAGTCATATGGTGTGAGAGTTTAGACGATATGGCGTGAGAGAAACAATAGGCATTTCGAGGATTTGGAAAGCTCTATGGAAGAAATTTTAGCCTCTTTGTTACATTCCTTGTATTTGTGGACTGTGGCATACCTTTCCCCTCTGTCGCTTAGCTATGCGGATTTTCTTACCCGCTTCTCTTTTTCTAGTTAGGTGTTTGATGTAGATTGGAATTCAAGGCTTATCTTATCTTATCTTTTAGTCTTTGATTAGGTTTTCTTTGTTAGTTGTTTATTCTATCTTATCTTTCAGTCTTTATTTGAATTAGGTTTCTTTGTTAGTCTTTTATTTGGTTTAGTTGTCTTTCGTAGACTTCTAAATTAACTTTATTTCATTGTTATCTTAGGACTAGAAGTCTTGGGCTATAAATATATGCTTATAGCTTTTAACAATTCAGATTTGGATTATTATTGAGTTTTTTTAATAAGAATTACTCAGAGTTGAGTTTCTTCTTTATTTTCCTTAAACCTTAGATAGAATCTATTGTTTTTAAAAAGATTTCTTAGATCTCTTAATAGTCTTAAGATCTAGAAGTATTTATCCGCTGCTTAATGTTGTTATTCGCTACAGCCCACTAAGTAACGCTGCATCAGTTGGTATCAAAGCTCAATTACTTTCCATGAATGGGGAGGAGCAACCGCTTTGCACACATGAACGAGGTGCACGTGCGCACGGAGGCAGCACGTAAGGAGCAACCAGCGATTCGTTTGCGGCACATGGAGGAGAGGTTTGGTGGTCTAACCGTGTGGAAAGAGGGGCGTGCGCGCACCCATCACAAGGTCCCTACCGATCACTTGGCCGACATGGATGGTCCGAGCATTCGTCGTCGCCAACCAAGACTACGATCCGCGGAGGCGGAAGGCAAATCTATCGCTGAACCTTGGCAACACACGGAGGATCAATTCAGGGCTATGAGGGATTAAATTGAAGACCTCACTACCCAATTATCCAACTTGTATGGTCAACATGTGAACAGATCTAGAAGCCCGTTTGCGGAGCGCAGAACGCACGGACGTCAACACCTTGCGCAAGCTCATGCCAATCGGCGGGTAAGTAGATTCGAACTCAAAATTCCGAAATTCGACGAGGATCTAGAACCTGACGAATTTCTGGATTGGGTGTTGGCTGTTGAAGAGGTTTTTGAATTCAACGGGGTGCCCGATGAACAACAAGTCTCTTTGATGGTACATACATTCCAGGGAAGAGTTGGTGCGTGGTGGCAACAACTGAAGAGAACTAGGAAGCGGGAAGGCAAATTGAAGATCAATAGTTGGGAGAAACTATTGAAATACATGTGCGTCGCCCTATACCCCCTGTGTACTAGGGTTGCGCCCCTCTGCGCTTTTGATATATAAACATTACTTATCAAAAAAAAAAAAAAAATACATGCGCGTCGCTTTCTTGCCCCATAGTTATACCATGGGTCAAAAGTCACAAAATTGGAGACAAGGGTCTATGGCTGTGACAAAGAAAATAGAAAATTCATACAAAAAATAGGTATTTAAGGAAACATGGAGTGAGATGAAGAGTCAACGACATGCCAATTGGACCCCTACTTGCCAACCACAAATCCATAAACCGAATCCATATTCTGTGGAGGAAAGGGAATTTGTGGATGAAGAGTTTCAGGAATCCGAATTCATTGATGAAGAATTCAGACATGAAGATGTTGAAGATCCTTCGCAAGGATTTGGGGATTGGGACTCACCACCAACCTATGATGAGGAGCCCGAAGAAGATGACTCATGGGAAGAAGAAAGACCCACGGAGGAGCACGAAAAAGATGGGGTTTTTCCCATGTTTGGCGGTCTCTATCCAAAAGAAGATGGCCAATTGGTAGAGGAAGGTCCCACGGATGTCATCACCAATTATGTAGAGGATGGCATCGCCGATTATGAAGAGGTTGAAGAAGATCTTCTAGGTGCATTACCTAATTTTAGTGATGAAGAATTAGGTTATGTTGATTTTCTTGGTGTAGACGATATCTTATCCGATTCTCATAACAATGATTGTGATGAGTTTTATACGGATGATGACAATTATATGTTCATGAGGGAAACAATGGCTAACCCATTCTTGAGTACTTTCATGGCACGTGGAAGGGAGAAGTACGGCAAATTCGAAGAATTGCCAAGTGGTGTGTGGGCCCTTTGCAGCAACCATCAAGATATTTCGAAGAGAAAGAACGTCACGCTTATTTTGGGGTGTTGCCATGTCTTGATCTTGAGGAACGGAGAATGGAACGAGTTGACAGGGCACCCGAAAGACCGTGGAAAAGACAGTCCGAATTCGAGGGCGAATGCTCTCCAACCTCGGGTGGATGATGTAGATTGGAATTCAAGGCTTATCTTATATTTTAGTCTTTTATTAGGTTTTCTTTGTTAGTTGTTTATTCTATCTTATCTTTCAGTCTTTATTTGAATTAGGTTTCTTTGTTAGTCTTTTATTTGGTTTAGTTGTCTTTCGTAGACTTCTAAATTAACTTTATTTCATTGTTATCTTAGGACTAGAAGTCTTGGGCTATAAATATATGCTTATAGCCTTTAACAATTCAGATTTGGATTATTATTGAGTTTTTTTAATAAGAATTACTCAAAGTTGAGTTTCTTTTGTATTTTCCTTAAACCTTAGATAGAATCTATTGTTTTTAAGAAGATTTCTTAGATCCCTTGATAGTCTCAAGATCTAGAAGTATTTATCCACTGCTTAATGTTGTTATTCGCTGCAGCCCACTAAGTCACGCTGCATCAGTGTTCCTCTTGTATATATCCAATGTACCTTTGGGGCGCCTTACACTTTTTAATAAAACATTCTTATTACTTATCAAAAAAAAAAAAATGAGTCAAATAAAGAATAGCACTAGACTGGCGTACAACAAAAATATGCTGAGAGTTATTAATTGAGGCTAAATTTGGTTACCAAAAAAATATAGGACAATATAAAGATTGAAACTATACTTCCAAGCCTTAGACCCCATAAAATCTATCTTAATATACTAATTTAAAAATAAAAGGTAGAAAATAAAAGAAAACGCTAGTCTAATGTGAATCTTCTGGTAAAAATTGAGGTTTTGGATTGCAAACAAATAAAGAAAGAAAATAAGCCAATCACACATAACACCAAAATTTCATGTTTCAGCTTGAAAACACACATCGGCATGCGGAGACGATCGAGGAAAATGCTCTAACAAAAGATTGAGCAAGTGAAAACAACACTCAAATCCAAAGCCCCAAAGCACCTAAGCCTCACTCACTCATGTGATTATCTTTCAATCTCCAAAAAGCTACAAGGCTACTCCCTACATGAGTGGACCACTTTGGGACAAAGGAAATCTTTGGAAACAATGCTTACCATAGACTCACTAGAAAAATAATTCCCCTCTCCAATTCCTATCTCTTATTGGACAATGAATACCGAATTACTAATGTCTCGAATTCCTTCCACATTAAGAACCCAAAAAACTAATTTTCTCAAAATAGGAATTTGAGGCAATTTTCAACAAACCTGATTGAACTGGAATTGAATTTTAGGAGTAACTTTTTAAGAACGAAAGAAGCAAAGCATAAGACATACAACTCGTGCATTGTATTTCTCTTTTTTTTCTCATACATTTTCTCAGGAAGGCGCATGTCAAATCAAAATAAATCCATTTGAATCATGTAAGAGGATTACTGTGCTACTCGGCAAACAGTTTTAGTTCAGATATTTTAACAAACAAGTAATGAGCGAAAGCAATGGGAAAATTGTAGATAACCGAGTTGGAGTACCGGGTTGGGATCAGCGGAGGAGAGGCTCCACCAGACGATGGAGCCATCGGATCCGCCGGTGTAGAGAGTCGGAGGCTGGTTCAGCACGGCGGCGGCGGTGACTCTGTGGGACGGAGGCGTGCCTGACCATATGCACGCAACTGATCGGCACTTCATTGAATCAGTGAGTCAAGGTGAGCGAGCGAGCGAAAGATAAGTTGGACGGAAAGACTATACGGAACGTAAGAAGTTAACCGGAGGGTTATTCCGTGTGCCTCTGGCGTCGCGTGATATTGTTTTTTTTTTTTTTTTTTTTTAAGAGAAATACTAAACGTCAATATTTTTCTTATTTACAGATTAACTACTAGATTTGTGAACTTATAATCTAATAGCTGATCTATTAAATTTGTAGAAAAATATAGGCAAAATATAGAAAATTTATTGACCTCTGACATTTATCTTTTAAATACATCAAAATCTAATAATCATTTTTTATTTTTCCAAAAAATAATCCTAAAGAGTTTGAGAACCATAAGACATACAAAATAGACATGATTAGTGTTAATATTTTGTCCATTTTTTAGTAGTATTTTTGTCATATTAAAAAGTGAAAAGACAAAAATACTCATCGAATATAACTAAATAGATATTATTTAGTTCAAATTAACTGGAGAAAATCTTAATTCATTTTTTTCATATTCTCGTACAAATTTTTGATAAGTAACATCAGCCTATCTATAAGTCGGTGAGAGAGCCTATCTTCCTTTTGTGCTTTTCCAAAACAAGATCCATAAGGATTGGTTGCTTAACCCATAAAGAAGCATGAATAGTTGTAATCTGATTTTTTTTTTTTTTTTTTTTTTGTGCGTGTGGAAAAACAGATACTACCGGAGAAGTGTAGATATGTAGTATTGTCAACTAAAGTTGAAATCCGGCTTGTGAAAGCTGAAAGTATCAACTGGCCATATCTTGAATGTAGAATGGAAATTGCTCAAAAAGAATGGGATAAGTTGGAGGCACAATGGAAGAAAGAGGTATTTTAAGCAACCTTTCTTTTATGTTGGTGGATTTCTTTTAAGCGCTCCTGAAGGTATGGAGTCGAAGAAATGGGACTATTAATGGAAGGCGTCAACTAAGATAATAATGACTGTCCATCAACATTAGCCTTTTCACTTTTTTTTCTTTTTTTTTTTCTTTCTATTTTTTATTTGGATTCTACATATGTCTTTTTTTTTTTTCTTTTTTTTTTTTTTTTCCTGCTCAAAGCGGGAGAGGGGGGAAAGTTGTAAATTAGGTTGGATTATGTTTGTAAGTTACTGTAGTTGGCTTAAAGTTGACAGAATACAGCTTGAGTTATATTTTCAAGTCCATAAAAGTTGTGGAACATGTACCAAGATGTGGAACTGATATTTTGGGTTTGTGGATAACCTTAATATTTTCTCTAATTTCTTTTAATATTTTTTAGACAAATAATTTATTTAATCCAAGTCTAATATCAATAGGGAAGGAAAAAAGTGAATTCTGATTTGCCTTTTTGAAAGTGAAAAACGAACCTCATAGGAAATTCAAGATTCATATTCATGTGCAACACATTGTACCTAGTTAACTAGGCCTTCCCTGGAGTTAGAAGCTCCTAGTCCTTTTTGCTCTTAACTTTTTTACAATTCTTTTACACCTTAACCGACACGTCTCAGCATATAATGGAATCAAATCAGCCACTAATTTTTTTTCTAATCATATGCTGACACGGCTATAATATACACTATCCTTGCATTCTTTTAAAAACAGAAAATAAATATTCGCAAACTTTGGAGTTCTGTGACTGCGAACTGAATGGAGTTAGTTAAATTGTGACAAAATATGCTAGACATGCTTAATTAGAAGAAATTCCTGAAGAAATTCCTAGCTCAATTGGAAGAAATTTTTGAATTAGTGAGATGGGTTTAATTCATTAGTACAGCTTAGCCAATAAGTAAAATTAGGGAGGTGAAACCCCCACCCCCAAAAAAAAAAAAACAAAAAGCATTGGCTAGGTTCTACTACTTAGCCCAAAAAAGGGTTCTACTAGATGCTTATAGAACAAAAGGCCATATCAATGACTACTCCATCAATTCCAGCAACATAAGCTGCCATGTATGCTAGCATTACTAATACCAGTAACAAAATGTACTTAGTCCTATTAAAATGTGAGACTCAAAAAATACCAGAAACAAAATGTACTTCTTTATTGTCAGGATAAAAAGGTAAACAGATTCCCTTCTTTTCTTTTTTCTTTTTTTTCGAAGGATTCCCTTCTTTTCTTTCTACAGATATATACATTCAAAAGCTGCACTCAGAAAATTATAAAATGAGTAAAATATTAAATATCCTCTTTGGGATTTTGTTACTTTATTTTTCTTCTTTAGGTGTGATTTTTATCACAAAAGGTTCATGTGATTTTGATAATAGACTAAATTAATCCTCTGTTAGTTGATCGTTAGTTGACTTAACGGAAATCCATGTGGACCAATCAAATGTTGACACGTGACACATTCTTAAATTTTTTTTAAAATTAAAAAATAATGTATTTTTTTTATAATAAAAAAATAAAAATAAAAATTGGGTGGTCTTGGCCATTTGGGGTGGCTTCATGCCGAAAGCCCCCCCTTGGGTTCCAAAGGTGGCTCGGCTACTCCCCATAGAGCCTGGGGGTGGCCAACCACCCCTTAACCACCCTTGGGGTGGTTTCGCCCCTTTGGCATTGGGGCAGGGCTCAGCCACCCCTTTGGTCTGTTGGTGGCCGAGCCACCTCAATTTTTTTTTTTTTTTTTTTTTCTTCTAAAAAAAACTTTTTTTTTTAATTTAAAAAAAATAATAAAAAAATTTAAGTAGGTGCCATGTGTCAACATTTGATTGGGCCACGTGGATTTCCGTTAAGTCAACTAACAGTCAACTGATAGAATGACTAATTTGATCTATTATCAAAACTATAAGAACCTCCTGTGATAAAAATCAAACCCTATGAGGAAAAAAATAAAGCAACGAAACCCCGGGGGGTATTTTAGTATTTAACCCTTATAAAATACTAATAGTCTTTTTATTTATTTATTTATATAGATAAAACAAGAGATTACAACAAACAACAAAGGGTTGAGCAACCCAACAATAAGCCCCAAAACAACCCTATCAGTATGAGTAAACAAAAATTAATAGAGAATGTCTTAAATAAATGACGTAACCCTATATTTTCTTGGCACAAAGACCAAGAAACTTGGTCACCAATTAAGGTGGTTTGAAAAGGTGCACTAGAGATGGTGCACACAAGAAATATACAACTACAGTAGTGAAAGAGAGCTTTAACAGCATGGAGAACCTTGATGAAGGTCGAATCAAAGCTAATTAAAAGGAAAACTAGTACAAAGCCCAGGTGACACCGCATAACGATATGTAACTAGATCGAGAGAGCACCAAGAAAGGTGAAAAGCCCTCAAACTACAACAAAACAAAATTAAAAATAGTAGCATCAGTCAAAGGCGGGGCTGTGGGAGGCAGTAGATACACGAATGAAGATCGGCATGTGTAAGTTGCTCACCGGCTCGTGATGACCATGCATCGGCAAGGATTGTCGAAAGATAAAACAAGTCTTCACGAGACCTACGACAGCTGTTGAAGGTGGCAGAGCGGAGGAACAGAGGTGTCACGCGCCGCTTAACTAGGCGCATGCGCCAACGCTTGTAGTACACGCACCCGCGAGTAAGATCTACTCGCAGGTGCATGTGATACACACTTCGGCACGTGGTGGTTCGTTTGAAACCGGGCTGGCAGCGTTTGGTGGCGGAGACTCCTAGGGGCATGGTGGAGTGGTGCGTGCAAGGTTGTAGCTTCCTAAAATGAGTAAATCTGATTTTGGGGAAACCAAATCCAAAAATTTCAAGAAGGGGGCAAATTTGAGGTTGGGGATAGATGGAGGAGTTGGTGATCGGACGATTTGCAATAGAGGGGGAGACAATGCAGTTATTGAACAAAGATAAAACACCAAAGGCGTTGGATAAGGTCTCCAAAGAGGCGTTTTGAGCCTCCAAATAGGCATATGACTTCATAAGCCGACCGTGGGATACAAAATTGGTTATGACATATTATATGTACAGCCTCCCCAAAAGTGTCAAGTCAACATTGATATGTCTATAGAACGCCCAGGCAGGATATTTGGATCTCAACTCATATCAACTAGGTCTAGATAGACAATAAAAGCACGTAAAAACTTTTTATTAACCATATGAAATAAATTCATAGCTTGTTAAGTTCGAAGTCAAACCTTACTGAGGCCTACCCACCCTCATCCAATATTCTATTCCTAAGTCTTGGTACAAGGCTCAAAGCTACATTCGGTCATTTTTCTTTGGGGATGAGCCAAGCACAAATATAACAACACAGTGAAAGTTTTCCTTTTTGGAATGTTTTGACATTTTATACATTTCATTTTGGTTTTTTCTCTTTGAAAACGTTTTTTTTTTTAAAAAAAAAAAAAAAAATTTATACCGTGATGGTCATGAACCCATCAGAACTCTGCAGTTAAGCGAACTTATGTGATAGTAGTACTATAATGGGTGATCCCCTTGGAAGTCTGATTTGGGAAAATCAAAATCAAACAATATTGTGTGTCATTTAGGATTGAGCGTTACAGATTCTGCCAGTTGCAACATCAACAGTTGAAAGAGCCTTTTTCAACAATGAATACTGTTATTCTCCTCATAAAAGAGATCTAAGACTACTCCCTCCTCCTCTTCTACTCACCATTCCTACCCTCCCCCTCCCCTTCTGTTTTTATTTTTTTTATTTTTTCTTTATGTTTGTAGGTGTTCTCTAACTAGATCAATAATTTCGCCATCTCCGCTATGCGTCCATCCACCTTTCACCATGTTGCGCCGTTCATCTCCTTCTTGGCCGTTGCTGCTGCTTGTTAGTTGTTTGTTTGTGTTTTTTGTTTTGAATAAGAGGTTTCTTCTATCTAGGTCAGCACTTATGAGCGATCTACGAGGTGAGGTGAAATAATTAGGTGTGAGGAACTATTTCTCACGGCCGGTTTAAATAAATTTTAATAGAAAATTTGGCTACCCATATCTTAGATCTAGTCTGCTCAGAACATATCTGCTCTTTAACTATATTTGTACATGGGTTAGCAGAAGATTGAAGTTATAAATAGCACTTAATTGTAACAATTTTTATTTGTATCTATGACTTTGTAACCTCATAACATGTAACTATAATTTTGTAGAGGTTTATATTTTGTGTTGTAAGAGCTTTTGCTCTTCTCTGTAAGAGTTTTATGCTCTCAATCTTTAATCAATAAAATCTTCATATTTTCATTTTTTTTTTTTTTTTTAAATGCTCTTATGTAAGAGCTTTATCCTCACAATCTTTAATGAATAAAATCCCGTATTTCCAATTAAAAAAAAAAAAAAACAAAAAAAACAAAAAAGCAAATGAATATCGTCAAAAAAAAAAGATCAAAGAACCGACCTGTCTTTTTCCGTGTCCGACCAGTACATGGAATCCCAAGAGAACGACTATATAAGTGGGGTCACTCTAGTCTACTCTCCCTCCACTCTCCACTTTCGACTCGTGGTTGCTCTTCTCCCTCGGATTTCCACGCTCAGAAACCTCACTCTCGCTCTCTCCGATGGTGATTCTCTCTAGCGATCTCCAACCAATGGCGGCTGAGCTCGCTGAGAAGGCACAGGAAGCCTTTATGGATGACAACTTTCAACTGGCCGTAGACCTCTACACCCAGGCCATTGACTTGACCCCCAAGGACGCCAATCTTTATGCGGACCGAGCCCAGACCCATCTCAAGCTCAACAATTTCACAGGTACTTCGTCATTCTCTACCGGGTATTCGGAATCTATTTGTTGCTTTGGTTTTTCTAGTTTTTTTTTGGAGATTTTTTTTTTTTTTTTTTAAATATATATGTTTGATGGAGCAGAAGCGGTGGCCGATGCAGACAGAGCAATTCGGACCGATCCTTCGATGGCTAAGGCTTACCAGCGTAAAGGGTGCGTAATTCTAGTCGTTTGTTTACATTATACTATTGAAGACTGTTTGGAATTTCAATATTTTTGGTGGTGTAGTTGGGTGTAAATTTTGTAAATCTATGTTTTTTTTATTTTTTATTTTTTTATATAGTAATCAATAATGTGTTTATGATTTTTTTTCGTCCAATCCTTGCTTTAGATGTGGATTTACAATGTATCAAGTGGCATTTTATAAAAATTAATTAATTTAATGAGTGTTATAAAGACATTGAATTGCTTTTCTTGATAAGAATTATCGCTGTAACTTCTTTGCTGATTTTTTACTTTGTAATTGACAGCACTGCCTATATTAAGCTTGGTGAATATCATACTGCTAAGGAAACCCTTGAGCAAGGCGCATCTTTGGCGCAGAATGATTTCAGATTCATCAAGTTGATTAAAGAATGTGATCAGCACATCACAGGTATGTGATTTGTTGGTGTGGCGTTTTTTATATTTGTCTCCATTCAGTTTGGACTCTAATATTTTGAAGTTTTTGGAAGTGCGGTTGAGTTTATGCCTTCGGTAGTTATTGTACGCTGGTAGATGAATTATTTATTAGGAGTCGTTTATATAGCTTATATTATATATGATGGGTTTCAGATGTTTGTGCTGAGGACACTACACGAGATGTGCCACCAAGTGCTGCACCCGCTGCTGTTGCCTCTGAATTATCTGATGAAACTGTTGTAACTCTTGAAAAATCTAAGGAAGGAGACAATATGTCCCAGCAGACGAGCACAATTACACCAGCCAAACCAAAATACAGGTTCTTGAAGTTTTTCTTGCTTAGTATATTGCATCTCAACTATGCAGAATCTGTACCACAAAAAGTAGTTGGCGTTATAAGTGTGTAGCTTTCCATTGAACTTGGTCAATGTACACGTCCTCACATGTCATTTCACTTCATTCATTGTGCTCTGGTTATGTGGATAGAGGCAATCTTTAGATGTAGATTGGGTAGCAGAGGAAGAGAAGGAATCTTGAAGTGGAGCCGCTTCGATCTAGCTTCCTTCTTTTTTATTTGAGCAATGCTATTTCACACCTGTTTTATTCTGGCTGACATGGTGTATATCCATTTTAGTATACCAATTTTTATGTGCGAAATCATACCGTATGATATACCAATTTTAGTATATCCATTGATACAATAAGATGTATTCAACAGGGATAATTAATTTTTAGCAGTCTTCCTTGCAGAGTTTTTTTTTTTTTTTAGCCTCAGCTTTATGGTTATCTGACTGTTGATGGTTGAACAGACATGAATACTACCAGAAGGCAGAGGATGTGGTTGTCACAATATTTGCAAAGGGCATACCAGCAAACAGTGTGGTTGTTGATTTCGGAGAACAAATTGTATGTTGATCCTCTAGAAATATCCTCTTCTTTTTTTTTTTTTTTTTTTTCTCTCGATAGCTTGTGCTTTTGTTTACCCTCTGTAAACTGCTGAGGTTTGTCGATTGTTCTGTTTCAATATTCAGATAGCTTTTGTGGTATTATTTCAAATTGTTGATAGGCTACTTTGAATCTTCCTTCTTATCTTGCAGCTAAGCGTCAGCATTGATGTCTCTGGTGAAGATGCTTATCATTTTCAATGTCGATTGTTTGGAAAGGTATTGCACGAACATAATGGCACCATGGCATTGCTTCTTGCATGGATCATATAAAAATTATACTCTTTATTTACCAGCCTGAACATTACAAAGACATTACAGTGCCCATGCCATATAGCAATTAGTGAGAATCCTTTGTTTACTTGCCCTTGAATTTCGAATGTGTTTGTTTCACCGGTAGAGAAAACAAAAGAGAACTCTATTTCTCTCTTACTACCAATTGTTTGGTTTGTAAATGAGGAGCAAAAAGAAAGGTGAAAGTGGTGCAAATATTTCAGAATTTCCACTTTAGGTGGAGGTTTGGATGGAAGTTGGGGTTAAGCAGAATAGGCACTTAAGTTTTTTGTTTCTTCCGCCTTTCACTTTTTCTGCATAACAAAATAAGGGAATAATGTTTGTCTTTCTTTTTTATTTTTCTCTACTTTGTTTCCTATTCTATAAAGTGAACCAACAGAGAATTGGCAAGACTTATTATGGCATAGGCACCACTTTTGACCTCTATATGTGTCAAAAGCTGTCTATGTTCCTCATATTTTTGTACATCAGGCTATCTTGTTTTTGATAAGTAACATCAGCCTATCTATAAATCAGTGCGGTGTTAAATACATGCCTTTTGTGCTTTTCCAAAACACTATCCATAAGGATTGGTTGCTTGACCCATAAAGACGCATGAATAGTTGTAATCTGATTTTTTTTTTTTTGTGTGTGGAAAAACAGATACTACCTGAGAAGTGCAGATATGTAGTATTGTCAACTAAAGTTGAAATCCGGCTTGTGAAAGCTGAATTTATCAACTGGTCATCTCTTGAATATAGCAAGGAAATTGCAGTAACTCAAAAAGTAAATGTCTCATCAGGTAAGCTACATGCCTTCATCATGCATACTTCATATATAGTTGTATTACTGTTTATAGAAATCCTATCTCCGTTATATAGCTACTCTGGGTGCCGTTCAGTTATTGAATATTGGTACTGTACTCCAATTGATGATTTTTGAAGTAGATGCATTATTACAAAAGCATCTTATCTTGCATATATGATCTCCACTGTTCCCAGTAGAACAAGAAGAGATCTTATTATTTTCTTTGTTGTTTATTAACTTGCTTCCTGTTATAAATTTTCAGTTGGATCTCAAAGGCCTGCTTATCCATCTTCCATGCCAAGAAAAAAAGATTGGGATAAGTTGGAGGCACAATTAAAGAAAGAGGTATTTTAAGGAACCTTTCTTTTTTGTTGGTGGATTTCTGTTTTAGGATACTTCCCCCTTCCCCACTCAGATAAAAGGAAGAAAAAAAAAAAAAACTATAAAGAAACTACTAAATTACAAAATAAAAACAAGGGTTAATTACGTTTTTAGTATCTGGGTTTTCACGTTTTTATTTTTCCCACCTAGGTTTCCAATTGTATCACAGATGATACCTATGTTATTGATAAATATCGGTTTAGTACCTCCATCACCATTCCGTCAAAAAGACTTAACGGTTCGGCTGCCCCATTCCAGCCTTGGCCACCCCAAATGGCCAAAATGGGAGTGGCCGGCCACCCCCTTTATTTTTTATTTTTTTTATTTTTATTTTTTTTTTTTTAAGTTTTCGTTTATTATTTTATTATTTTATTTTAAAATTATTTTTATGATTTTTATTTTTTAAAAATAAATAGGAAAAAAAAAAAAAGGATTTTGGCCATTGGGGTGGTTGAGCCACTCCTAGGCTGGAATACATAGGTTTTAAATCGGTATTTATTGATAACATAGGTACCATATGTGATACAAATGAAAACCTAGGTGAGAAAAAATAAAAACATGAAAACTCAGGTACTAATAAGGTATTTAACCCTAAAAACAACACAAAACCTTTCTCTGCATTATCTGCTTTTCATTCATGTTATTGTTCCATTGGGGTATTAACCTCACGATCTTAAACTCAGGAGAAAGAAGAGAAGCTAGATGGTGATGCGGCTGTAAACAAGCTGTTTCGAGACATATACCAAAATTCCGATGAGGACATGAGGAGAGCTATGAGCAAATCTTTTGTAAGATTCCTACACTTTTGTTTGCTTTTAAATGCCCTGCACAATTCAAGATAAGTACATTTTGCCTTGACTAGAGTTTATTTTATATTTACATAATCTGGCCTCAGCACATTAATTTTCAAGCCCCTAGTCTCCTCTTAGAGTTTGCCTCTCTTTTATTCCCTCATCTCTTTCTCTCTCTTTCTCTCACACACACAAATATTTGGTTGCTTCCAGCAATTATTGGAATTATACAATGATTGTGGTGTTACTTTCAGCAATACTGATTTTACATGCTCTCAGTTGACCATGTCCTGATACAATTATTCTGTTTTCTTCCTTCTGCTTTCTTTTTTTCCTTCTAAATTCTTCCTTTAAAGGAGCAATCTCAGTTTCTTGTAGTATTTCCTTTTTCTTCTTAAATTCTTTGAAAGTTATTTAATATGAAAATATTTCAACATTACAGGTAGAGTCAAATGGGACAGTGCTGTCAACAGATTGGAAAGAAGTGGGTTCAAAGAAGGTGGAAGGCAGTGCTCCTGAAGGTATGGAGTTGAAGAAATGGGACTATTAGTGGAAGGCGTTAACTAAGATAATAATGACTGCAGGATCTTATTGTGCTCTATCAACATTAACCTTTTCACTTGCTTTTTCTTTGTTTTTTTGGGGGTCTACATATGTCTAAGTTGTAAATTAGGTTTGATTATGTTTGTAAGTTACTGTAGTTGGCTTAAAGTTTTTCATGGATTCTATGTTGCATTGAAGAGGACAGAATACAGCTCGAGTTATATTTTCAAATCCATAAGTTGTGAAACATGTACCATGATGTGGAACTGATATTTTGGGTTTGTGGTAACCTTAATATTTTCTCTAATTTCTTTTAATATTTTGTAGACAAATAATATATTTTGCCCAAGTCTAATATCAATAGGGAAGGAAAAAAGTGAATCTGATTTGCCTTTTGAAAGTGAAAATCGAACCTCATATAGGAAATTTAAGATTCATTTTCATGTACAACACATTGTACCTAGTTAACTCGGTGTTCTCTGAAGTTAGAAGCCCCTACTCCTGTTTGTTCTAATTTTTTTTTACAATTCTTTTACACCTTAACTGACACGTCTCAGCATATAATGGAATCAAATCAGCCACTAATTTTATTTTATTTTTTATTTTTATTTTTTCTAGTCATATGTTGACACGGTTATAATATATACTATCCTCACATTCTTTAAAAACTGAAAAATGAATGCTCGCAAACTGTGGAGTTCTGTGACCGCGAACTAAATAGAATTAGTTAAAGTGATCTTGCTATTGTGACAATTGTGACCGCGAATTGAATGGAGTTAGTTAAAGTGATCTTGCTATTGTGACAAAATATGCTAGACATTTGTTAAAGTGATCCTGCTATTGTGACAAAATATGCTAGACGTGATCAATTGGAAGCAATTTTTGAATTAGTGAGATGGGTTTAATTCATTAGTGCAGCTTAGCCAATAAGTAAAATTAGGGAGGTGAAAAAGCGCCCCCCCCCCCCAAAAAAAAAAAAAAAAACACACACACAGTGGCTGGGTTCTACTACTTACCCCAAAAAAGGGTTCTATTGGATGCTTATAGAACAAAAGGCCATATCAATGACTGCTATATCAATTCCAGCAGCATAAGCTGCCATATATGCTAGCATTACTAATACCAGTATGTAACAAAATGTACTTGGTCCTATTAAAATGTGAGGCTTAACTGCAAAGTATATTGTCAGGATAAAGAAGGTAAACAGATTCCCTTCTTTTTTCTGTTTTTTCTACAAATATATACATTCAAAAGCTACACTCAAAAAATTCTCAAATACTTACCAGCTTTATAAGCTGACAGTGGGATACAAAATTGGTTATGGCATATTATAGTACAACCTCAGAATATTTGGACCACAACTCATAGCAGCTGGGTCTATCATTGGGTATTAGGTGTTTGAGGACTGCCGGCATTTCTACTATTTGCAATGAACGCCTGCAGCTGCGGTGGAATGCTAGATACTGGAGCCAGATTAGTCGGTGGTCTTGCAGTTTGAGCTGTTTCGGTTGGCTGAATCATGAATCGGCTAAGAGCAGCAGAATAAGCCTGACCTGACAGGCTTCCACGCATTCGACCTGAAGGCCGCCAATTCTGCTCTGACGTTGAGTCCAGCAAACCATCAGCACTTGGAACTGCTTGTGACGCTCCTCCCATATTCCCTCTCTGCTCCCACATTCCATCTCTGATCCCATCAGTGTTCATTGCCAAAGAGTGCCCAGTTCTAGATGTATGATTTACGACTGGCATAGATGGTGCCTGTCTACCAATCTGGACAGCAGGTCGCTGAGCAAGCGAGCTGGCCTGTTGGTTACTGGTACTACCCGCTGCATGACTGATTCCCACTTGTGTGCCACCTTGCTGGATATGGGTTTGTGGGAGGTGTGTAGATGGTCTTGAAGATTGACCCACTGGCTGCGGCATCCTTGGGTTAAAAGTTTGATGCAGGTGTGAAATTTGGAAATCAGTTAAACGCCGAGGAGATGGTCTGTAAGGACCCTGCAATTGACTTGGCGCTGACATGAACAAACCATCTTGGTGATCCTGATTCTGTGGGTTTCATGAGAAGCAACAACATGAAGTTAAGACAAAATGCAGAAAATTTTTACCGACAGGGTATGTCTGTGAACAAACACCAAGAAAAAAAAAAAAAATCAAAGGCAAGGACCCAACAGAAAAAATATTATACACGATTAAAACAAATTGGAAATCTTATACCAAGATTAAGTCAATTGGTGCTCCGGGATTTCCAACTTGTTTTAATACTGGTAACCACCCGCCTAATTAAAAGGACAAAGAACACAAATAAAGTTCACTGTAATTTAATTCCAACAATGAAGATGAATGAATCTCGGACACCTGAAGTGGAATCTCGTGTGCTCTAAGCTGCTGCTGCCTTTCCATGTCACTACATATGGCATTGAAAGCGTTTGTAGTGGGTGCCACAGAACGGGTAACCTGAGAAGAAATCGAGGAACCATTTGGAGTCAAAGAATTCAAATTATTCCTTGGTCTTTGTTGTGGATTTGGTGCCATAGACTGGGCTGGCAGGGCTTGAACCGCTATTGGAGTCCTGCTCACAGGTCTGCTTATTGTTGAAAACCTCTCATATTCGTTGTTGACAACAGAATTTACATATTGTGACTGTCGTAACTGAAAATTGTTCGGCGAATTTTGACTTTGCATTATGGGGGTGGTGAAATTAGTATTCCCACGCCCCTCAGCTTCTTGATTAAGTGCAGGAGAAACAGCATCAGTCAACACAGGAGGCTGCATAAGATTGGCATGGATAGGCTCAGAGATACTACCAACTCTTTGGGCATTTGACCTAGCACTGGCATTCATGGACCCGTAATTCAAATAAACTCCAGACCAAAAGGCATCCTCTAGTTGACTAGCAATATTACGACAAGCTCCACTTGTTGGGTTCAATTCTGGTGGCAAAGTTAAATTTGTAGCAAATGGAAGACTAGCCTGGAAAGGTTTCCTGTCTTCAGTTTCACAGCTGCTCATTGCTTCCATCTCATCATTATCCTCAGTAAGATCCAAAACATTGGGAAGGGAAGTTGAGACTCGGCTAGATTCTAGCCCTTCAATCTTTTCTTTCTGGCAATAGGCATTTTCATCATGTGCCTGATCTACATGGTCATCACTTCCCATTATAGCCTTCCATGATCCATCTGCAGAGATAATCACTTCATCAACATTCTCTCCCACCTCTCTTAGGACCTGGGAAGAAGATGAAATGCTTAATCAATGAGAAAAAAAAAAAAAAAAAAAAGAAAACGAAAAACCACACTGAAAGTGGAAACCCAGAACTACTTGCCTTCGCCATATTCTGATCAAGACAAATGTCCAAGTAGCAGACATACTGATTACAATGTGGGCAGCGCCAGGATGGTCTTCTTGAATTTATATCAAGATAGTTACTGAAGTCGAAGCACTACAGCAAGCAAAAGTAAGAGAACAACAACAATAACAACAACAATAATGATGCAATGATAATGAAGACTAAACAAAATAAGAAATGGAAAAGCCATATCTCTTCGTGCACAAAAAAGCAGCACAATTTTATACATCAAATGAGTTTGAAGGCAATGGAAGCAGACGCATATGCAGATCCAGGAACATGTTTACATGTCCCCCCAGTTTGTTACAAACTATACATGGCATACTGTAAACATGGATAAAATCATTGTATATGTGTGTGTATATGCATATAAGGGTTCATTGTACTTTCTCCCCCTAAACTATAAGGTTATTTGCATCGTCTCCCACAAACTATTAATTCCTTTCCTCTTACTGAATTCTCAGCAGTTCTTTTTTCCCTTCTTACTTGCTAAAATTCTCAGCAATCTCTTTAAGCTTCTTCTCCTCTTTTCTAAATCCTTTCCACTTCATTCTCACCAGCGTCCAAGCAAGACCTCTGTTAGTCCCAATGTTTCAAAGACTGTCCTGCATCATTAGGTATAACAAAAAATGAAGAAATTTTGGCAGTATCAACCAAATAGTTTTGGAGGTTGAATGCTTAAATTTAAGGTTTAGTGTTAATAGGATTGCAGCAAGAAGATTAGAGGGAGAAGAGGAGGCTGATTGTATTATTCAGCTTGTAGTTAACCTAATACAAACATCCTAATATATAGGATTAGGGAAATATCACAATAACCAAACTACCCTCAAACCATAATGACTTACTAACCCTAATAACTCTTCTAACACTCCCTCAAGCTGGATCATATAAATCATATAAATTCAGCTTGGAAGAAACAAGCAAACGAAAAACACAAAAACATACTCTAACACTCCCCCTCAAGCTAAAACAACTTGGAGCACACAATACAAATATCCATAAAAATAATAAGAAAATTTGCTAAAACTTCGACGCCGGTCAAAAACTCGTCGGAAGTTGCAACAGGCAGTCGGATCTCACCAAAAAACATCAAGGCCAATAAGATCTTGCCGGAAAACAACAAGGACCGGTCAGAACCCATCGCAAAACACCAAGGCTGGTCGGATCTCACCGCAAAACACCAAGGGTAGATCAGATCTCACCGCACAACACTAAGGCCGGTCAGATCTCTCTGCAAAACACCAAGGCCGATAAAATCCTGCCGGACAACAACAACTGGTTGGAAACCACAGCAAAACACCAAGGCCAGTCGGATCTCACCACAAAACACCAAGGCCCCCCGGTCAAATCTCAACAGCTAACAACGATCACATTTCACATGATCAACCAACAAGTCTTGTCCGAACTAGTAGGATACAGGCAGAACACGCCATAGACACCAAAACCAAGTCGAAATACTACTGAAAAATCAAACAGGAACCTTCGCCGGAGCTCACTGGAACTTCACCAAGACAGACAGAACACGCCTACGACTTAAAACACATCAGCCACAAAATCAATCGACGACCACAGAGCAACTTTTCAACAACACAGACCACACCGACGCTAACAGATTTTTTTTTTTTTTTTTTTCAATGGCCACTGCAACACACCGGCCACCTTACACCAACCACCATAGACCACGCCGACCACCACAGATGGAACCAAACATAACAGAAATACCAAAAACTTAGAAAACGTTTTTTTGATAAGTAATAACCAATCTTATTAAAAGCGTAAGACGCCCCAAAGTACACAGGGAGTATATAACAGGGATCACCTAACTAGAAAGAGAAAAGCAAACATAGAAATCATCAAAGCTAATCGACAACAGGGACACAAAAGCTATAGTCCAAAGATACAAAGTGTGAAAACATGAGGATAAAATGTCCTCCGTGGACCTCTCCAAGTCCTCAAAGCACCTATTATTCCTCTCTCTCCATATACACCAAAAAAGGCAAGTAGACACCATCTTCCAAACCGCTGCACTCCCCTTCCTCCTAGCAGACCACCAACTGGCAAACAACTCGAAACCTGTCTAGGCATCACCCAAGACATTCCGAAACGACCAAAAATAGTACTCCACAAAGCAGAAGCTACCTCGCAATGAAGAAGAAGATGGTCCACCGTCTCCTTACTTCCCTTACACATGCAACATCTATTCATCACAATAACATGCCTCTTCCTGAGGTTGTCTAAGGTTAGAATTTTGCCTAGAGCCGCCAACTATGAAAAGAACATCGCCCTCAGAGGTGCCTGCGTCCGCCACACACTCTTCCAAGTGTCCTCCCTTCTGTGCAAGCTAAGGAGTAAAAGAGGGACTTAACCTGGAAAATGCCTCTTTTTGAAGAGCTCCGCAACTGAGGCATCCTTCGCACAAGCTACCTTGAGAACCATATCTCCACACCACAAATCATGCCAAAAGCTAATCCGAGTCCCATCCCCCACCACAAGTCTTGTAAGGCCTTGGAAAGTATCCCACCCTTTCCTGATATTCTTCCACAAGCCCACCCCAAAAGCTCCTCTAGGCTCCATAGAACACCACCCACCCCATAAGCTTCCGAACTTCGAGTTTACCACCACTCTCCACCAAGCATCTCTCTCCGTTCCATAGCACCACAACCATTTCTCTAAAAGAGCACTGTTAAACACCTTTATATCTCTAATACCCAACCTTCCCTCCTTAATCGTAGTGCAAACCTTCAACCATTTCACCAAGTGGTACTTGAACTCTTCACCTATCCCGCCCCATAAAAAATTGCATAGTAACTTCTCGATGTGCTTAGCAACACTCACCAGGATAGGAAAAAGAGACAAGTAATAAGTGGGCAGATTAGCAAGGGTGCTCTAGATAAGGGTGACCCTACCGCCCTTCGACAATTACATCCTTTTCCAACTGGCCAATCGATGCTCTAGTTTCTCAATAACTCCATCCCAAATATGCTTGGCCTTACAGGAGGCCCCCAACGGAAGACCAAGCTACTTCACTGGCAAAATAGCAACCCCGCATCCTAAAATACCGGCTAGCATTCCAACTTGCTCCACACTCCCATCGGGATTAACACCGACTGAGCCAAGTTAACTTTCAAACCGGAAGCAGCTTCAAAAAGCAAAAACACACTCCGCAAATAACGCAATTGGCCGGGCTTAACATTGCAAAAAATCAACATGTCATCGGTAAACAGAAGATGAGAGAGTAGAATTATCGACATTGAAACCTTCTAACAGCCCCTCATGAACCGCCGCCGTAAACTTAGAAAACTAGTAGGAAACACCACAAAAAACCACCGTGAAAGCACACGGCAAACTTTTTTTTTTTTTTCAAACTCAACCACAGACAACATCTTTCAAGGCACTACCCGTGTGGGTGGTGCTGCCACCAGAAGAACACTAACCAAAACAAAAACAAAAAATAGTGAAAAACTAAGACTACAAACAAAGGAACAAGGGTCTAAACCCTAAGGCTTTGATACCATGTTAATAGGATTGCAGCAAGAAGATTAGAGGGAGAAGATAAGGCTGATTGTATTATTCAGCTTTTAGTTAACCTAATACAAACATCCTAATATATAGAATTGGGGAAATATCACAATGACCAAACTACCCTCAAACCCTAATGACTTACTAACACTAATAACTCTTCTAACAGGGGACATTGCACACAACCTTATAGTTTATCGTATCAAATGCAATTTAACATATCCAAAAAGTGAAACACACATACATACATATATGGTCCAAATCTCCCCATATGGACATCACTTCTCTGTATGGTATGTTAAAACAAAACGGGGCACTCACCTGAAGATGTTTGCACGAATGTCCTTTGACAGGAGTCTTGATTCGCGTATAGCTGTTTGGGATGAAAAGCAAGATGGATCAATTAGCAGAATATCAATAAACTATTGTTCCTACACTTCTAAAGAAACAAGCCACTGAAAAATTACCCACACTATCTTCTTCACCGCCCACCTATCCCACATTAACAAAGTCCTACCTAATGTCCCTCTCGACCCCAAATATGTCCAATCCACATGTTAGCACCCCCATAAACTATGAATCATCTCCCTAGAAATATACTACAATTTTGTCTCCTGTAAACAAACAACGTTAGCCTTCCAATCTCTTAGAAGACTTCTAATCCTCAATCTTTTTTCCTTCTCATTCAGCCCTCTAACATTCCATGACATTATCCTAGGTTTCATAAAGAATTGATAGAGCCCCTCCCCATTACTCACCCTCTATTAGATTGCCCTCCCTTTATATCATAGTTTGTTTTTATATAAGTAATCAAAATGTCATTAACAGCACATAGCACAATCCAGGTACACAAGAAGTATACAAGGGAAACGTCTACCTATAAGAAGAAAGAAGAAGAAGAAAATCATTAAAACTAATCACCAAATGAGCTAAAACGCAGCTGTCCAAGTATAAAAAGAACCCCCAAAAAAAAAGGATTTAAGCTCCTCCAACATTCTCTCTCGGTCCTCGAAATTTCGGTCGTTTCTTTCCCTCCAAAGCCACCACAACAGGCAAGAGGGCACTATCTTCCACACTACAGCACTCTTAAGACCTACAACCCGTCCACCAGCAAGCAAACAAATCAACCACTCGACTAGGCATAACCCAAGACGACAAGCGACTAAAGAAATCATTCCATAAGGCACAAGCAACCTCACGATAGAGAAGAAGATGGTCTGAATACTCCCAAATCCTCTTGCACATGCATCACCAACCCACCATAATGACAAATCACTTCCTCACATTATCCATAGTAAGAATCTTTTCTAGCGCGGCCAACCAAGCGAAAAAAAAGCCTCTCAGAGATACCTTGGTTTGCCAAATACTATACTGAGAAAAAGGAATGCCATCAATACATGCAAGGACCCAATAAAATGAGCTAACATCGAACCTCCCTTTTTTTTGAATGAGCCCACCAAAGCTTGTCTTCCATTTCCCGTCTCAATCTATAGGAATACAACAAATTGAAGAAAGAAGCCAAAATATCTACCTCTCAATCATGAGCTGCTCTAATAAAGCTTACATTCTACTAAAGGGAACCACTAGAAAGATCCAAATGAACTACAATAGAAGCATCCTTCACACAAGCAATGTTAAATGACTCCTAAAATGCTTCCTTAAGGGCCATCTCACCACACCACACATGATCCTAGAATCTGATCTAGGAGCCATCTCCCAACTCTTATCACTATGTTTACAAAGTTCTATCTCCTCAGTAATTAGTATATTAACAACATGCAAACAAGATAAGTACCTTTTTGTTTGTTCATATGTCTATAATTTCCCTATTTGTTCATATTCTTATACAAACGGGAATAAAATGAAGAGCTCCAAAAAGTAGTAAAACATCAAGTTCTAAGCAACTAATATGGTATACCTTATTGGGCAATGAAGTGATATTCGCGATGGTCCCTCAACTATGTCAGGATCTAACATCCAAAAAAACAGAGAAAGGAGATAATCATGCAATAAAGATCAATATAGTGTCAAGGAAAGAAGTTCAACATGGCGCAAATCAATAAATTTTGTGAAACTACTAGAAACACAAAATTAATAAAGCAAAATGTCTCTACTTCTATATTTTAGGAATACCTGAATCAACTGCAGCTACAACAGGCAGAACATAATCATGTAGCACCGGAGTTTCAGATGATGAAATCACACTCATGAAGGCAACAACAATAACATAATGACCTTAACAATGATGAGAATTTCTGTTAGAGCTGGATGAGTATCACACTTTAGACAAAAAAAGATTTGTGTTCAAGCTTACCATTAAACTGGCCTACAGCTTGAAGAAGATTTGTTCCATATTTAAGAATTGGAGTCACATTTGTTGGAAACTGTGGTCCAGTTTCCTGATAAAGGGGTAAATGAACACAAGCAGAGATATGAGTTATCAGATCAAGCCTATGCTACAATCAGCACCAAATGCTGCATATGCATAAAGTTATCCACAAAGTAAATGGAATTGCACAAACCATTAGAACATTGGTCCTTCTGTCTACGGGATTTCCATTCAGAAGAAAGCTACAGAATTTAAAAATAATTTTTCAGAATAAATAGATAATAACTCTAGTATATTAAAAACAAAAAGGAAAAAATAAGTCATACTTCACTTTGGGAGGACTTATAATGCATGCAGATGTCTCTATGTTATCTGTTTGTGCTACAAATAACCACTGCAAGCAAAACATAATGCAACAATTACAAAATTTAAAAATGACTATAAAGAAGTTTTCCAAATTCATGATAATACGAAAAAACATACTAAATGGGGAAAAAGAAAAGAAAAAAAAAAGCACATATAGAAAAAACATGGTGAAGATGGTATCTTTGTTGACTATGGCTTCTGAGGAAGACTGCTCAGGTCCTTCCCAGAAAATGGGTCCCACCGACAGCAAATATAGTGGTCCAGCCTTTGCTGACACCAGATCCATGCTCAGGGGCGACTGAGCTGGGTGAGAGACTTTGTCTATCTCTTCCTGTGATGTCGGATTGTGGGGCTCCTATTTATCCTTCCGATTCCCCTAGTCACAGCCGAAATATTTTCAGAAGGTAAAGGACGATATAGGTGCACAGCTTTATAAGAAGATGAACAAGAAGTTGATTGTCGAGGTTGTGGCGGCCACACATTTGGTGGGGACTGATAAGGGCCCGGGAGCCGCGTGTGGTGCGATGAGTGCCGCTCCCTATTTGGGGTTGTCGAGGGTGACGAGAAAAGACTTAAGATTTTTCTTGGTTATTGAAGAGGATCGGTGTCTTGAAGATGGGGTTTCTATTTCAAAAACTAAGGGGATGAGGGAGCTCAAAAATTTAGACTGCTCCATCAATTTTGATGCTAGAGGCAATGGCTCTAGTCAAGGTAAAGGCTGGACTGTTTTGCGGGTTTCGGGTTCTTTTGGGGTTTTAAGGGTCTGATGTGTGGGTCTAGGGCATTTTTTGGGATTTAGGCTCCTCTTTTGGGGGTCTTTTGTGGGTTAGCTTTGGTTTTCCTATGTATACTTCATGTGTACCTAGGAGTGCCTTATGCTTTTTTAATAGAATCTCTTATTACTTATCAAAAAAGAAAGGGATAAATGCAAAATTGGTCCATGTGGTTGACCTAAATTACAAATCACTTCCTGTGGTATAACAAATAATTTATAGGTTCCTGTAATTGGCCTAAATTACAAATCACGCCATGTGGTATGAAAAATAATTTATAGGTCCTCAGGGTATGCCAAAATAACAGTTTACTCCTTAAAATCAATTTCCACTAAGTAAAATTTTGTGAAGCGGCTATTGAAGATGAAGATGAGGGAGGGTTACGCACGTGGTAAAATTTTGGAGATATAAGAGATTTGGTTAATTTACTGTAATAGTATAACGTTGAATGAAAGCTGATGTGTAATCTTAGATGGCGTCATAAAATGATGTGAAAAATCCTAATTGTCATTTTTGAAAGTCATAAATTAGTAATAACATGTATCGCATTTTTATAAGGTATGACGTGGCAAAGTGACAGATTTTGTTAATTTACTTAACAAAAATTGATTTCAAAGAATAAATTGTTATTTAGGCATACCTTGAGGACTTATAAATTATTTTTTATACCATAGAAAGTGATTTGTAATTTAGGCCAACTATAGGGACCTATAAATTATTTTTTATACCACATGGAGTAATTTGTAATTTAGGCCAACCACAAGGACCACTTCTGCATTTATCCCAAAAAGAAATACTAGCACAAATCCACAGATTGAATCCAAATGTATGGACATTGCCAATGTAAAAAGCTAGAATAGTACACAAAAGTCAAGTTGTCATGCATGTTGACAAATATTAGACCACATATAGAAATAGATCAGGGTAATAACAGACATAACAAACACATACATAAAAGATACAGTGTGGGATTCAACTCAATTTGTTTCAAACAGAGAAATGACACCATTTTGGGGGTGGGGGTGGGGGTGTTCAACAAATTCCAGTCAACAATGGGGTGAAGAAAAAAAAAATTGATAAGTAATGCCATTCATTAAAAACGCAAAGCGGGCAACCCTAGTACACAAAATATATACAAGAGAAAAAAAACTCCCCTAACGATATACAGAAGAATAGAAATCCACAAACTTAGTAAAATTTGAAAAGTGAGAAAATCTATACACCCTTGTCCATATATAAAGCGTTTTGACCATTATGTTCTTGAGCTCTTCCACCACCATCCCACTGTCTTCAAACATCTTGCATTTCGCTCTCTCCAAACATGCCACATTAAGCATAAAACGGACATCCTCCAAACAGCTAAATTTGAACAACTTCCAACCTGACCCAGCCAACAATCTAACAACTCTATAACCCTTCTAGGCATAACCCATTCAACTCTGAAAAGGCAAAAAATCACTCTCCAAAATTCTCTTGCCACTTCACAAAGGAGAAGATGATGATCTATAGATTCTCCACTCCTTTTACACATGCAACACCAGTCCACCACTATTAATTTTCTCTTCCTCAAGTTATCCAATATGAGAATCTTTCCAAGACCCACCATCCACACAAAGGAACTCACTCTCAATAGAACTTGTACTCTTCCAAGGAAAAGATTAACCCCCCGATCTAGATAATTCTTGATAAAATGACCTTACTTCAAACTTCCTCCTATTTGAAGGATTCCACCATATACGATCCTCACCACCTTGTCTCAATTAGAGAGAATACAACAAATCATAAAATCCAATCATGCAATCCACTTCCCAATCTTGTACGGATCTAATAAAAGATAAGTTCCACTGGAGATTCCCATTCAAAACCTGCACATTATCCGCAACCTACGCCCCTTTACAACAAGCTATACTAAACAACTCGGGAAAAGATTTTTTTAGTGGTTGATCCACACACCATAAATCATACCATTACCTAAGCTTAGTTCCATCTCCCACTTCATATCTGGCCAATCTCAAAAAATATCTCCACCCCCTCCTAATATATTTCCATACTCCAACTTCAAAGGATTCCTCTACCTTCTTAGTGCCAACCTTCGTTCCTACTATCATAATTTGTTTCCACCACCAATCTCCACAAAGCCTCCCTCTCCGTAAAATAAAGCCATAACCACTTACCCAACAATGTTTCATTAAGGCTCCGTTTCTTTTGATATAAAATGGTTTCCGTCGGAAAATATTTTAAGGGAAGTCATTTTTCCTGAAAATGTTTTCTGCCGAAAACATTTTACGGTGTTTACCGCACGCACGGAAAATCAATTTTTTTTTTTTTTTTTTTTTTATATATATTTTTTCATTAAATCATATTAAACTCTAAATTACGAAAATGCCCCGACCAAGTTTTAGAGGTGTCCGAACCGAGTCTCACAAGGACCCCACTAGGACTCACCCAAGACCCGCCCGAACCCCACCTAGACCCTATCAGGACTCCATCGGGATCAGCCTGAGACCTTGGTAGGACCCGCCCAAGACCCAACAGGGACATTTTCGTAATTTAGTGTTTAATATGATTTTGCGTACACCAAATATCGGAAAATGTTTTCTGCTGAAAACACTGGGGACCTGACCGGGATTCGCCTGATTTTCCGTACATGCCAAATACCTGAAAATGTTTTCCCCCGAAAATATTTTTCAATGAAAATATTTTCCGACGAGTCCAAGGTAGGTCCTGGGCGAGTCTCGATCAAGTCCCGGTTGGGTCCCAATCAAGTCCCAGGCGAGTCTCGAGCAGGCCATGGCAGGTCTGGGCGGGTCCGGGCAGGTCCGGTTATGTCCCAGAAGGGTCCTGTTCAGGTCCCGGGTTAGTCCGGTTGGTCTTAGTCAAGTCCCGGGCGGCTCTCGGGCAGGTCCAAAGGGGTACCAAGTGAGTCCAGGTCTAGTCTCGAGGTCCCGGCGAGTCCTGGTCAAGTCCCGAGCAGGTCCGGTCGGGTCCCGATTAGGTCTCGGTGGGGTCCCGGACAGGTCCCGTTAGGTCTCAGTCAAGTGCGGGGTGGGTCTTGGTCAAGTCCCGGGCAAGTCCTGGGCAGATCCGGGAGGGTCCCGATCGGGTCTTGGGCGAGTTCTAGTGTAGTCCTAGGCGGGTCCTGGGCGAGTCCTGATCAAGTCCCAGCCGGTCCTAGGTAGGTCCAGTCGGTTCCCGTTCAGGTCCAGTTGGATCCCGAATAGGTCCCGGTAGGGTCCCAAAAGGGTCCTGGGCGAGTCTCAGTCAAGTCCCGGGCAGATCCTGGTCAAGTCTCGGCAGGTTGGCCTCGTCCGTCGATTTGAGAATGAGATGCTCAAAATTGGAAAATTGTTTACGGTTTTCAAAACCGTAAACCATTTTCCGAAAATTAAAGAAGAATTTTTGGTCAAAAGAAAAATATTTTCCGTTGACCACTATTTTATGTCGCAGTAAACACCGCAAAATGCGGAAATCATTTTCCGGAAACCATTTTACGGCAAAAGAAACGGAGCCTAAGCTAAATCAAGTTTCTTACCCCCAGTCCACCAGTTTGCTTCGGAGAACAAATCTCTGACCAAATAAGTAAATGGAACTTAAACTCTTTATTGATACTTCCCCATAAAAAATCTCGCTGAAGTTTCTCAATGCTATTGGAATAAGAAACAACAACAAATAATATGTGGGCAAATTGGACAAAGTACTTTTTGATCAGGGTTAGCCTACGTCCCTTTGAAAAATAGAGCCTCTTCCAACCAGCCAACCGCCTCTTCATTTTTTCTACAATGCTGCTCCATATACAACTAGACTTATAAGGTGCACCCAATGTGTGTGAATAAAAAAATTTGGAAAAGAAAAATTGTATTGCCGCCTAATTCAGATTAATTCAGCAGATGCTTACAATTTTTTCTTTGGGCGAATGTGGCATATTCTTTAAAATATGGATATCAATCACGTATGCCCCATATCCAGGCTACAATGAAAACAAAAATATATTAGAAAATGCTTCAAAATTATAATAAAAAATCAAGCTTAGGGAAAAGGAGCCACCTTGACTTCAAGAGAAGCAAGTATATTGCCCATCTTCATTCGTGGGTAGAACCTGCAGACACACACTCACACACAGAGATCATTAATCACCCAATTAAGAAATCACAATGACTCAATATCCTACCATGTCAACACATTCTAACGAGTGGTCCAGTTAAGAAATCAACTTTCGAATCTTGGCCTACCTTACAACTTTTCAGTTGGAATTCCCCGCAACATCCATTTGGTTGACATAAGAGTTAAAATCAATATAAATCAGATACTAATATCAATATTATATAGAAAACTGTGTGTAACTTGAGTAAAACAAAGTCACAATAACATCCTTACTGACCAAACTCATGGTCTGACTTGGGTTTTACGTTCACCCACATCACCTTAGTCAGACCCTATTAATATAATCTGAAAAGCATGTTCATGCTAGCACCAGCACGATCATCGTTTAAAAAAAAGAAAAGGGATCCCTACTCTTATGAGCCAAAGATGTCAGTATTTATATACGGCAGTAATTGCTTAGACATAAAAGGGTAACTAAAGAAGTGTATATCTTCTTTGTCATTCCTTAAGTGGAAAAACTCTACCAATTCCAAGTAAAACTCAAATCTCAAATTACTCAGTATGGTTCCATTTTGGGGCTTCAGCTTCAAGTATCATACCATGATTTTAAAATGAAAGCTTAAATTGGAGTGTACTAATAATTGTTGCCATAAAACTTTATAGTCACATTATATATACAGTAAGTATTTGTGCAGTGCAAAGCATGTTCCTACCTCTCCATAATTATACTAATAGCAGAAAGAGAATTACTGGGTTCGGTGTTAATATCACCCGGACTGGAGAAGCTTCTCCATATCTGTAGATCAGAAAGAAAACTATTAGCTAGAGATAATATGACAAAAAGCCATAAACTGAATATACATTATAAGAACAACATTTGATAGCAAACCTCATTAGCGAGTGTGAAAAGTTCTTCAGTCTCCTTTTCTAAGAACCACCCAATCTTACAAGCATTCTGCCACCAAAAAAAAAAACTCATGAGGAAAAAATTGTAAGAGAACACCCACAGAATTTTGAATGGATACTATTTACCTAACATTCCTAAAGACAACTCTCAAGGCAAAAAGGGAGAAACAAAAAAATATTTTTTTTCTTTTATAAATAAGCGAGGAGTTTTGTCGGGGGGAGACAAGCAGTCTGAGTCAGCAGGTTCTTGTTGGAGAGAAAGGAGTGGAATGTATGCCGGTAATGGTGCCTATTGGCCCTGGTTCTGGTTTGGAAGAGGATAGTACCTCAGAGACAGCTGGGTTGGAGGACTTGGGGCCAGGGAGGATTTCTTCCAGCTGGGTAGTTAATAATTGTCTTAATTTTTGCCCTAAAATTGGCATAACTGATGGAGGGAAGAAAGGAGATTTGGAGCTTTTATTCAACTCTATTGAAGTTTCTAGAATGCAGGGTGATTCTGTTTTGGGAGGCATCTCTGCCTATGTTCCAGCCCCAGCAGGAATTGAGCTCAAGGAGTGTGAGAGGGGCACATTGGTGGATCAATGAAGCTTAACATCGTAGCATGGAATGTGAGAGGGTTGAATGCCCTCAAGAAAAGGTTGCGTATTAGGGGTCTTTTGAAAGAATGGAGTGTAGATATTGTGTGTTTAATTGAGACTAAGATGGAGGTTATTTCCCGAGAGGTGGTTCATAGTCTTTGGGGAGGTCAACATGTGGGATGGAAGTTTAAAGGGTCTAATGGTTTGTCAAGGGGGATTTTATTGATGTGGGATAAAAGGGTGGTGGAGTGTAAGGAGGATTGTGTGGGGCTTTTCTCCTTGGCATGCTCTTTTCAAAATGTGGAGGACAATTGGAAATGGGCTTTTGGGGGAGTGTATGGTCCGAATGATGATGGGGAAAGAAGGGCCCTTTGGGAAGAATTGGCGGGTTTGATGAATGTGTGGGAGGTTCCTTGGTGTCTTGGAGGGGATTTTAATATTGTTCGGTTTCCTAGTGAGCGTTCCAGTGTTTCTTACTATTCCACTTGCATGATGGATTTTTCGGACTTCATTTCAGAGAACAACTTGGTGGACATGCCCATGATGGGGGGTCAATTTACGTGGTCTAATAATCAAGAAAATGAGAGTTGGTCTAGGATTGACCGATTCTTGATATCCTCGGATTGGGAAGATCATTTCCCTGCAGTGTCACAAAGAAGACTTCAGCACTTGATTTCCGATCACTTCCCTTTACTATTGGATTGTGGGGCTCCTTGCGGAGGTAATAAATGCTTTAGATTTGAAAATATGTGGCTTAAAGCTGAAGGTTTTGTTGACAAGGTTAGGTCTTGGTGGGGGTCTTATTCGGTGGAGGGTTTACCTAGTTTTGTGCTAGCTAAGAAGTTGAAATCCCTTAAAATGGATTTGAAAAAGTGGAATGAGGAGGTGTTTGGGGACATTGGGAGGAAGAAAAAAGAGTTGTTGGGAGGTATTCAGGAGTTGGATGAGTTGGCAGAGGTAAGGGGCTTAGCCCAAGAGGAGAAGGCCCAAAAGGCGGATATGGTGAAAGATTTGGAGAACACCTTATTGTGTGAAGAAATTCATTGGCGCCAAAAATCGAGAGTTTTGTGGCTCAAGGAGGGGGACCGCAATACTCGTTTCTTTCATAAAATGGCTAACTCTCATCGCAGGTACAATCGTGTGGAAGTGCTTCGTATTAATGGCGTTTTATCCGATGATCCGGCTGAGGTAAAAGACCACATTGTGAGGTATTATAAAAGCTTATATTCGGAATAAAGCATGTGGGGACCTAGAATGGACAACCAGCCTTTTTTGTCCATTGATGAGGAGGATAAAAGGTGGTTAGAAAGAGATTTCGAGGAAAAGGAAGTTTGGGAGGTCGTTAAAGGTATGGATGGTGATAAGGCTCCGGGTCCGGATGGCTTCTCCATGGCTTTTTTTTCAAGCTTGTTGGGGTGTTGTTAAGAATGATGTTATGGCTGTTTTTGCCGAGTTCCATTGTAGACGACAGCTGGAGAAAAGCTTGAATGCAACTTTTATTTCCTTGATCCCAAAAAAGGCGGAAGCGGTGGAGATGAAGGACTTTCGGCCCATTAGCTTGGTCGGAGGGGTGTACAAAATTGTATCTAAGGTTCTTGCCAACAGGATGAGAACTGTGTTGGGTAAGATCATATCCTACTCTCAAAATGCTTTTATTGGGGGTCGTCAAATCCTAGATTCGGTTCTTATTGCAAATGAATGTGTGGATAATTGTATGAAGTCAGGGGTGCCAGGTGTTCTTTGCAAATTAGATTTGGAGAAGGCCTACGACCATGTTAATTGGGACTTTGTGTTGTATTTGCTGCATAGATGTGGTTTTGGCGAGAGGTGGAGGGCTTGGATAGAGTGATGCATTACGTCGGTCAGATTTTCCATTCTTGTGAATGGTTCTCCGGAAGGCTTCTTTAATAGCTCGAGGGGAATTAGGCAAGGGGACCCGCTTTCTCCGTTACTTTTTGTGCTTGTTATGGAGGCATTGAGTAAGATGGTGAATGCGACGGTTGACTTAGGCTTTTTGACTGGCTTCTCGGTGGGAAATAGGGTTTTATCGGAGTTGGTGGTCTCTCACTCTTTATTTGCTGATGACACCTTGATTTTTTGTGAAGCTTCGATCGAGCAAATCCGGTATGTGCAGCTCATTCTTTTGTGTTTTGAAGCTATTTCGGGTTTGAGAGTGAATCTTGGAAAGTCTAAAATTGTGGCTATTGGGGAGGTGGAGAACATTGAGGGTTTAGCAGATATCCTTGGGTGTAGTGTTGCCGATTTGCCTATGAAGTATTTGGGTCTCCCTCTTGGGGCGGTGCATAAGGATACAGCTATGTGGAATGATGTGATCGAAAAGATGGAGTGTCAGATGGCAGGTTGGAAGAGAATGTATCTCTCTAAAGGAGGTCGTTTAACCCTCATTAAGAGTACGCTCTCTAATCTACTGACTTACTTTTTGTCTCTGTTTCCGATCCCTATGAGTGTAGCCAAAAGACTGGAGAAAGTTCAAAGAGATTTCTTATGGGGAGGGATGGGAGACGAGCCTAAGATGCATCTTGTCAATTGGAATCAAGTCTGTCGTCCCCTTCGGTACGGCGGGCTTGGCATTCGAAAGTTGCATCAGTTTAATCAAGCTCTCTTAGGAAAATGGCTTTTTTTTTTTTTTGATAAGTAAAAATATATATCAAAAGCGCAGAGGGGCGCAACCCATATACACGGGAAGTATACAAGAGAGCGCCTAAGAAGAGGAGAAATGAAAGAGGAAATCAGAGAAGTTAATTACTAAAGGAGCTAGCCAAGCGGCTGTCCAAGAGTAAAGAGTAAAGAAGAAAAAATGAATCAGTTCCTCTATAGTCCTAGTAGAGTTCTCAAAACATCTAGCATTTCTTTCAATCCATATACACCACATAAGACAAAGAGGAACCATCTTCCACACTACCGCACTTCTAGCACGGCCTCCCGACCACCAACAAGAGAACAAGTCCCTTACTCTGCCAGGCATAACCCAAAGCAACCCAAACCGACTGAAAATAGTGTGCCAAAGAGCTCTTGCGGTTTCACAATGGAGGAGAAGATGATCTACTGACTCTCCTGACTTTTTGCACATACAACACCACTCCACCACCACAAGGTTCCTCTTCCGCAGATTATCATGAGTCAAAATTTTGCCAAGGGCCGCGGACCACCCAAAAAAAGCCACTCTCAAAGGCACCTTAGAACGCCAAATACTCTTCCAAGGAAACATCTCATGGCCAAAATTCGACAAGGCCTTGAAGAGCGAATTAACCTCGAAATTACCTTTCCTAGACGAGGCCCAGCAAATACGATCCACCGTACCTACAGAGATCTTGCACGAGTACAATCGCTCAAAAAAAGGAGCAACCAACTCCATCTCCCAATCTTGAACATGTCGCACAAAAGTGACATTCCACTCTATAACCCCACTCCTCCAAGTTAAATTGTCCTTCACCCAAGCTTCTTTGTGTCTTGCAATGCTGAATAGAGAAGGGAAAGCTTGCTTCAAAGGAGTTCCTCCACACCAAGTATCATGCCAGAAACGAACTTTCGAACCCACCCCCACCTCAAACCTACACCCTTTGGCAAAGGAACTCCAACCTTGGCGAATATGCTTCCAAACACTCACGCCATGAGAACCCGAAACCTCCTTCGTGCACCACCCGCCTTCCTGATCTTCGTATTTGGCTTTGATAACCTTGCACCAAAGAGCCTCACTCTCGTTCGCATATCTCCAAAGCCATTTCCCCAAGAGAGCTTGGTTAAACTGATGCAATTTTCGGATACCAAGACCACCGTAATATAAGGGACGGCAAACTTGATCCCACTTTACAAGATGCAACTTAGCCTCATCTCCCATTCCTCCCCACAAGAAATCTCTTTGAACCTTCTCAAGCCTTTTAGCTACACTCATGGGAATCGGAAACAAAGACAAGAAATAAGTCGGAAGATTAGACAACGTGCTCTTAATAAGAGTTAGGCGTCCTCCTTTAGAGAGGTACATCCTCTTCCATCCTGCCATTTGACGCTCCATCTTCTCAATTACATCATTCCACATAATCGTGTCCTTATATGGCGCCCCCAGGGGGAGACCCAAGTACTTCATGGGTAAATCGGCAACGCTACACCCCAAGGTATTAGCTAACACCCCAATGTTTTCCACCTCTCCAATAGCCACAATTTTAGACTTTCCAAGATTAACTCTCAAACCCGACACAGCTTCAAAACATAAAAGAATGAGGCGCACATACCGGATTTGATCGAGAGAAGCTTCACAAAAAATCAAGGTGTCATCCGCAAATAAGGAGTGAGAAACCTCCAAATCCGAGACCACCCTATCTCCCACCGAGAAACCTGTCAAAAGACCTTGGTCAACCGTAGCATTCACCATCTTACTCAACGCCTCCATGACAAGCACAAAAAGTAACGGAGAAAGGGGATCCCCTTGCCGAATTCCCCTCGAACTGCTCAAGAACCCTTCCGGAGAGCCATTCACTAGAATGGAAAATCTTACCGACGTAATACACCATTCTATCCAAGCCTTCCACCTTTCCCCAAAACCACACCTATGCAGCAAGTACAAAACAAAGTCCCAATTTACATGATCATACGCCTTCTCCAGGTCCAACTTACAAATAACACCTGGCACCCCTTGCTTTATGCGACTATCCACACACTCATTTGCAATAAGAACCGAATCTAGGATTTGTCGTCCCCCTATGAAAGCATTTTGAGAGTAGGAAATAACCTTGCCCAAGACAGTTCTCAATCTGAAGGCGAGAACCTTAGAAAAAATTTTGTACACCCCTCCCACCAAGCTTATGGGCCGGAAATCCTTCATCTCTACCGCATCCACCTTTTTAGGAATCAAAGATATGAAAGTAGCATTCAAGCTCTTCACCAAACTTCTGTCTGCGGTGGAACTCATCAAAAATCGCCATAACATCTTGTTTAACAACACCCCAACAAGCTTGAAAAAAAGCCATGGAAAAACCATCTGGACCCGGTGCCTTATCACCATCCATACCTTTTATCACCTCCCAAACCTCCTTTTTCTCAAACTCTCTTTCCAACCACCTACAATCCTCCTCATCAATAGACAGGAATGGCTGGTTGTCCATTCTAGGCCGCCATGAACTTTGCTCCGAGTATAATTGTTGATAATACTGCACCATGTGATCTTTAACCATAACTGGGTCATCAGATAAGACTCCATTAATACGAAGCACTTCCACACGATTGTACCTGCGATAAGAATTTGCCATCTTGTGAAAGAAGCGAGTATTTCGGTCCCCCTCCTTGAGCCACAAAGTTCTAGATTTTTGCCGCCAATAAATCTCTTCACACAACAAAGTGTTCTCCAAATCTTTCAACAAATCTGCCTTTCGAGACTTCTCCTCTTGATCTAACCCTCTCAACTCTGCCAATTCATCCAACTCTTGAATATCTCCCATCAACTCCTTTTTTTTCCTCCCAATATCGCCAAACTCCTCCTCATTCCATTTTTTCAAATCCATTTTGAGGGATTTCAATTTATTAGCTAACACATAACTCGGAAGACCCTCGAAAGAATAAGATCCCCACCAAGAGCTAACCTTGTCAAGAAAACCTTCGGCTTTGAGCCACATGTTCTCAAATTTGAAATATTTTTTACCTCCACAATGAGCCCCACAATCCAAAGCAATAGGGAAATGATCGGAGAACATGCGCTGCAGTCTTTTTTGAGACACTGTAGGGAAATGATCTTCCCAATCCGAGGAGAGCAAGAACCGATCTATTCTGGACCAAGTCTCGTTTTCTTGATTATTGGACCAAGTAAATTGTCCCCCCACCATCGGAAAGTCCATCAAATTATTCTCCGAGATGAAGTCTGAGAAATCCATCATGCCCGCAGAGTAATACGAATCACTAGAACACTCACTAGGGAAGCGAACAATATTAAAATCCCCACCAAAACACCAAGGAACCTCCCACACATTCAATAAACCAGCCAACTCTTCCCAAAGGATCCTCCTCTCCACATCATCATTCGGACCATAAACCCCTCCAAAAGCCCACACCCAGTTGTCCTCCACATTTTGAAAAGAGCATGCCAAG
>NC_081543.1:25757782-25765209 GCF_901000735.1 Corylus avellana | reverse complement strand
ATAAAAAAAATTAAAAAAAAATTAAAAAAAAAAAACGTTTTCAAAGAGAAAAAACCAAAATGAAATGTATAAAATGTCAAAACATTCCAAAAAGGAAAACTTTCACTGTGTCGTTATATTTGTGCTTGGCTCATCACCAAAGAAAAATGACTGAATGTAGCTTTGAGCCTTGTACCAAGACTTAGGAATAGAATATTGGATGAGGGTGGGTAGGCCTCAGTAAGGTTTGACTTCGAACTTAACAAGCTATGAATTTATTTCATATGGTTAATAAAAAGTTTTTACGTGCTTTTATTGTCTATCTAGACCTAGTTGATATGAGTTGAGATCCAAATATCCTGCCTGGGCGTTCTATAGACATATCAATGTTGACTTGACACTTTTGGGGAGGCTGTACGTATAACATGCCATAACCAATTTTGTATCCCACGGTCAGCTTATGAAGTCATATGCCTATTTGGAGGCTCAAAACACCTCTTTGGAGACTTTATCCAACGCCTTTGGCGTTTTATCTTTGTTCAATAACTGCATTGTCTCCCCCTCTATTGCAAATCGTCCGATCACCAACTCCTCCATCTATCCCCAACCTCAAATTTGCCCCCTTCTTGAAATTTTTGGATTTGGTTTCCCCAAAATCAGATTTACTCATTTTAGGAAGCTACAACCTTGCATGCACCACTCCACCATGCCCCTAGGAGTCTCTGCCACCAAACGCTGCCAGCCCGGTTTCAAACGAACCACCACGTGCCGAAGCGTGTATCACACGCGCCTGCGAGTAGATCTTACTCACGGGTGCGTGTACTACAAGCGTCGGCATGTGCGCCTAGTTAAGCGGTGCGTGACACCTCTGTTCCTCCGCTCTGCCACCTCAACAACTGTCGTAGGTCTCGAGAAGACTTGTTTTATCTTTCGACAATCCTTGCCGATGCATGGTCATCACGCGCCGGTGAGCAGCTTACACATGCCGATCTTCATTCGTGTATCTATTGCCTCCCCTAGCCTCGCCTTTGACGGATGCTACTATTTTTAATTTTGTTTTGTTGTAGTTTGAGGGCTTTTCACCTTTCTTGGTGCTCTCTTGATCTAGTTACATATTGTTATGCGGTGTCACCTGGACTCTGTACTAGTTTTCCTTTTAATTAGCTTTGATTTGACCTTCATCAGGGTTCTCCATGCTGTTGAAGCTCTCTTTCACCACTATAGTTGTATATTTCTTGTGTAACCACCTTAATTAGTGACCAAGTTTCTTGGTCTTTATGCCAAGAAAATATAGGGTTACGTCATTTATTTAAGACATTCTCTATTAATTTTTGTTTACTCATACTGATAGGGTTGTTTTGGGGCTTATTGTTGGGTTGCTCAGCCCTTTGTTGTTTGTTGTAATCTCTTGTTTTATCTATATAAATAAATAAATAAAAAGACTATTAGTATTTTATAAGGGTTAAATACTAAATACCCCCTGGGGTTTCGTTGCTTTATTTTTTTTCTCATAGGGTTTGATTTTTATCACAGGAGGTCCCTATAGTTTTGATAATAGACCAAATTAGTCCTTCTATCAGCTGACGGTTAGTTGACTTAACGGAAATCTACGTGGCCCAATCAAATGTTGACACATGGCACCTACTTAAATTTTTTTTTTTTTTTTTTAAATTAAAAAAAATGTTTTTTTTTTTAAAAGAAAACAAAAAAAAAAAAAAAAAAAAAAAAAATTGAGGGCTTGCACCCAAAGGAGTGGTTAGGGTGGTTTCGGCCACCCCCTAGGCTCCATGGGGGTAGCCGAGCCACCCCTTTGGAGCCAAGGGGGTGGCTCGAGCCACCCCCCAAATGGCCAAGGGCCATTCCCAATTTTTTTTTTGATTTTTGATTTTTATTTTATTTTTATAAAAAAATACATTATTTTTTAATTTTAAAAAAAATTTAAGAATGTGCCATGTGTCAACATTTGATTGGCCCACGTGGATTTCCGTTAAGTCAACTAACGATCAACTAACAGAAGATTAATTTGGTCTATTATCAAAATCACATAAACCTTTTGTGATAAAAATCACACCTAAAGAAGAAAAATAAAGTAACAAAATCCCAAAGAGGATATTTAATATTTTACTCATTTTATAATTTTCTGAGTGCAGCTTTTGAATGTATACATCTGTAGAAAGAAAAGAAGGGAATCCTTCAAAAAAAAAAAGAAAAAGAAAAGAAGGGAATCTGTTTACCTTTTTATCCTGACAATAAAGAAGTACATTTTGTTTCTGGTATTTTTTGAGTCTCACATTTTAATAGGACTAAGTACATTTTGTTACTGGTATTAGTAATGCTAGCATACATGGCAGCTTATGTTGCTGGAATTGATGGAGTAGTCATTGATATGGCCTTTTGTTCTATAAGCATCTAGTAGAACCCTTTTTTGGGCTAAGTAGTAGAACCTAGCCAGTGCTTTTTTTTTTTTTTTTTTTTTTTTTTGGGGGGGGTGGAGGGTTTTCACCTCCCTAATTTTACTTATTGGCTAAGCTGTACTAATGAATTAAACCCATCTCACTAATTCAAAAATTTCTTCCAATTGAGCTAGGAATTTCTTCAGGAATTTCTTCTAATTAAGCATGTCTAGCATATTTTGTCACAATTTAACTAACTCCATTCAGTTCGCAGTCACAGAACTCCAAAGTTTGCGAATATTTATTTTATGTTTTTAAAAGAATGCAAGGATAGTTTACATTATAGCCGTGTCAGCATATAATTAGAAAAAAAATTAGTGGCTGATTTGATTCCATTATATGCTGAGACGTGTCAGTTAAAGTGTAAAAGAATTGTAAAAAAGTTTAGAGCAAACAGGAGTAGGAGCTTCTAACTCCAGGGAAGGCCTAGTTAACTAGTTACAATGTGTTGCACATGAATATGAATCTTGAATTTCCTATGAGGTTCGTTTTTCACTTTCAAAAAGGCAAATCAGAATTCACTTTTTTCCTTCCCTATTGATATTAGACTTGGATTAAATAAATTATTTGTCTAAAAAATATTAAAAGAAATTAGAGAAAATATTAAGGTTATCCACAAACCCAAAATATCAGTTCCACATCTTGGTACATGTTCCACAACTTTTATGGACTTGAAAATATAACTCAAGCTGTATTCTGTCAACTTTAAGCCAACTACAGTAACTTACAAACATAATCCAACCTAATTTACAACTTTCCCCCCTCTCCCGCTTTGAGCAGGAAAAAAAAAAAAAAAAGAAAAAAAAAAAAGACATATGTAGAATCCAAATAAAAAATAGAAAGAAAAAAAAAAAGAAAAAAAAGTGAAAAGGCTAATGTTGATGGACAGTCATTATTATCTTAGTTGACGCCTTCCATTAATAGTCCCATTTCTTCGACTCCATACCTTCAGGAGCGCTTAAAAGAAATCCACCAACATAAAAGAAAGGTTGCTTAAAATACCTCTTTCTTCCATTGTGCCTCCAACTTATCCCATTCTTTTTGAGCAATTTCCATTCTACATTCAAGATATGGCCAGTTGATACTTTCAGCTTTCACAAGCCGGATTTCAACTTTAGTTGACAATACTACATATCTACACTTCTCCGGTAGTATCTGTTTTTCCACACGCACAAAAAAAAAAAAAAAAAAAAAATCAGATTACAACTATTCATGCGTCTTTATGGGTTAAGCAACCAATCCTTACGGATCTTGTTTTGGAAAAGCACAAAAGGCATGTACATTTAACACCTCACTGACTTATAGATAGGCTGATGTTACTTACAAAAAATTTGTAGGAGAAAATGAAAAAATGAATTAGGTTTTCTTCGGTTAATTTGAATTAGATAATATCTATTTAGTTATATTCGATGGATATTTTTGTCTTTCTATTTTTTAATATGAGAAAAATACTACTCAAATATAGACAAAATATTGACACCAATCATGTCTATTTTGTATGTCTTATGGTTCTCAAACTCTTTAGGATTATTTTTTGGAAAAATAAAAAATGATTATTAGATTTTGATGTATTTAAAAGATAAATGTCAGAGGTCAATAAATTTTCTATATTTTGTCTATATTCTTCTACAAATTTAATAGATCAATCATTAGATTATAAGTTCACAAATCTAGTAGTTGAACAGTAAATAAGAAAAATATTGAGGTTTACTATTTCTCTTAAAAAAAAAAAAAAAAAAAAAAAACAATATCACGCGACGCCAGAGGCACACGGAATAACCCTCCGGTTAACTTCTTACGTTCCGTAAAGTCTTTCCGTCCAACTTATCTTTCGCTCGCTCGCTCACCTTGACTCACTGATTCAATGAAGTGCCGATCAGTTGCGTGCATATGGTCAGGCACGCCTCCGTCCCACAGAGTCACCGCCACCGCCGTGCTGAACCAGCCTCCGACTCTCTACACCGGCGGATCCGATGGCTCCATCGTCTGGTGGAGCCTCTCCTCCGCTGATCCCAACCCGGTACTCCAACTCGGTTATCTACAATTTTCCCATTGCTTTCGCTCATTACTTGTTTGTTAAAATATCTGAACTAAAACTGTTTGCCGAGTAGCACAGTAATCCTCTTACATGATTCAAATGGATTTATTTTGATTTGACATGCGCCTTCCTGAGAAAATGTATGAGAAAAAAAAGAGAAATACAATGCACGAGTTGTATGTCTTATGCTTTGCTTCTTTCGTTCTTAAAAAGTTACTCCTAAAATTCAATTCCAGTTCAATCAGGTTTGTTGAAAATTGCCTCAAATTCCTATTTTGAGAAAATTAGTTTTTTGGGTTCTTAATGTGGAAGGAATTCGAGACATTAGTAATTCGGTATTCATTGTCCAATAAGAGATAGGAATTGGAGAGGGGAATTATTTTTCTAGTGAGTCTATGGTAAGCATTGTTTCCAAAGATTTCCTTTGTCCCAAAGTGGTCCACTCATGTAGGGAGTAGCCTTGTAGCTTTTTGGAGATTGAAAGATAATCACATGAGTGAGTGAGGCTTAGGTGCTTTGGGGCTTTGGATTTGAGTGTTGTTTTCACTTGCTCAATCTTTTGTTAGAGCATTTTCCTCGATCGTCTCCGCATGCCGATGTGTGTTTTCAAGCTGAAACATGAAATTTTGGTGTTATGTGTGATTGGCTTATTTTCTTTCTTTATTTGTTTGCAATCCAAAACCTCAATTTTTACCAGAAGATTCACATTAGACTAGCGTTTTCTTTTATTTTCTACCTTTTATTTTTAAATTAGTATATTAAGATAGATTTTATGGGGTCTAAGGCTTGGAAGTATAGTTTCAATCTTTATATTGTCCTATATTTTTTTGGTAACCAAATTTAGCCTCAATTAATAACTCTCAGCATATTTTTGTTGTACGCCAGTCTAGTGCTATTCTTTATTTGACTCATTTTTTTTTTTTTGATAAGTAATAAGAATGTTTTATTAAAAAGTGTAAGGCGCCCCAAAGGTACATTGGATATATACAAGAGGAACACTGATGCAGCGTGACTTAGTGGGCTGCAGCGAATAACAACATTAAGCAGTGGATAAATACTTCTAGATCTTGAGACTATCAAGGGATCTAAGAAATCTTCTTAAAAACAATAGATTCTATCTAAGGTTTAAGGAAAATACAAAAGAAACTCAACTCTGAGTAATTCTTATTAAAAAAACTCAATAATAATCCAAATCTGAATTGTTAAAGGCTATAAGCATATATTTATAGCCCAAGACTTCTAGTCCTAAGATAACAATGAAATAAAGTTAATTTAGAAGTCTACGAAAGACAACTAAACCAAATAAAAGACTAACAAAGAAACCTAATTCAAATAAAGACTGAAAGATAAGATAGAATAAACAACTAACAAAGAAAACCTAATAAAAGACTAAAATATAAGATAAGCCTTGAATTCCAATCTACATCATCCACCCGAGGTTGGAGAGCATTCGCCCTCGAATTCGGACTGTCTTTTCCACGGTCTTTCGGGTGCCCTGTCAACTCGTTCCATTCTCCGTTCCTCAAGATCAAGACATGGCAACACCCCAAAATAAGCGTGACGTTCTTTCTCTTCGAAATATCTTGATGGTTGCTGCAAAGGGCCCACACACCACTTGGCAATTCTTCGAATTTGCCGTACTTCTCCCTTCCACGTGCCATGAAAGTACTCAAGAATGGGTTAGCCATTGTTTCCCTCATGAACATATAATTGTCATCATCCGTATAAAACTCATCACAATCATTGTTATGAGAATCGGATAAGATATCGTCTACACCAAGAAAATCAACATAACCTAATTCTTCATCACTAAAATTAGGTAATGCACCTAGAAGATCTTCTTCAACCTCTTCATAATCGGCGATGCCATCCTCTACATAATTGGTGATGACATCCGTGGGACCTTCCTCTACCAATTGGCCATCTTCTTTTGGATAGAGACCGCCAAACATGGGAAAAACCCCATCTTTTTCGTGCTCCTCCGTGGGTCTTTCTTCTTCCCATGAGTCATCTTCTTCGGGCTCCTCATCATAGGTTGGTGGTGAGTCCCAATCCCCAAATCCTTGCGAAGGATCTTCAACATCTTCATGTCTGAATTCTTCATCAATGAATTCGGATTCCTGAAACTCTTCATCCACAAATTCCCTTTCCTCCACAGAATATGGATTCGGTTTATGGATTTGTGGTTGGCAAGTAGGGGTCCAATTGGCATGTCGTTGACTCTTCATCTCACTCCATGTTTCCTTAAATACCTATTTTTTGTATGAATTTTCTATTTTCTTTGTCACAGCCATAGACCCTTGTCTCCAATTTTGTGACTTTTGACCCATGGTATAACTATGGGGCAAGAAAGCGACGCGCATGTATTTTTTTTTTTTTTTTGATAAGTAATGTTTATATATCAAAAGCGCAGAGGGGCGCAACCCTAGTACACAGGGGGTATAGGGCGACGCACATGTATTTCAATAGTTTCTCCCAACTATTGATCTTCAATTTGCCTTCCCGCTTCCTAGTTCTCTTCAGTTGTTGCCACCACGCACCAACTCTTCCCTGGAATGTATGTACCATCAAAGAGACTTGTTGTTCATCGGGCACCCCGTTGAATTCAAAAACCTCTTCAACAGCCAACACCCAATCCAGAAATTCGTCAGGTTCTAGATCCTCGTCGAATTTCGGAATTTTGAGTTCGAATCTACTTACCCGCCGATTGGCATGAGCTTGCGCAAGGTGTTGACGTCCGTGCGTTCTGCGCTCCGCAAACGGGCTTCTAGATCTGTTCACATGTTGACCATACAAGTTGGATAATTGGGTAGTGAGGTCTTCAATTTAATCCCTCATAGCCCTGAATTGATCCTCCGTGTGTTGCCAAGGTTCAGCGATAGATTTGCCTTCCGCCTCCGCGGATCGTAGTCTTGGTTGGCGACGACGAATGCTCGGACCATCCATGTCGGCCAAGT
>NC_081543.1:25723364-25757682 GCF_901000735.1 Corylus avellana | reverse complement strand
TCTCATCATTATCCTCAGTAAGATCCAAAACATTGGGAAGGGAAGTTGAGACTCGGCTAGATTCTAGCCCTTCAATCTTTTCTTTCTGGCAATAGGCATTTTCATCATGTGCCTGATCTACATGGTCATCACTTCCCATTATAGCCTTCCATGATCCATCTGCAGAGATAATCACTTCATCAACATTCTCTCCCACCTCTCTTAGGACCTGGGAAGAAGATGAAATGCTTAATCAATGAGAAAAAAAAAAAAAAAAAAAGAAAACGAAAAACCACACTGAAAGTGGAAACCCATAACTACTTGCCTTCGCCATATTCTGATCAAGACAAATGTCCAAGTAGCAGACATACTGATTACAATGTGGGCAGCGCCAGGATGGTCTTCTTGAATTTATATCAAGATAGTTACTGAAGTCAAAGCACTACAGCAAGCAAAAGTAAGAGAACAACAACAATAACAACAATAATAATGATGCAATGATAATGAAGACTAAACAAAATAAGAAATGGAAAAGCCATATCTCTTCGTGCACAAAAAAGCAGCACAATTTTATACATCAAATGAGTTTGAAGGCAATGGAAGCAGACGCATATGCAGATCCAGGAACATGTTTACATGTCCCCCCAGTTTGTTACAAACTATATATGGCATACTGTAAACATGGATAAAATCATTGTATATGTGTGTGTATATGCATATAAGGGTTCATTGTACTTTCTCCCCCTAAACTATAAGGTTATTTGCATCGTCTCCCACAAACTATTAATTCCTTTCCTCTTACTGAATTCTCAGCAGTTCTTTTTTCCCTTCTTACTTGCTAAAATTCTCAGCAATCTCTTTAAGCTTCTTCTCCTCTTTTCTAAATCCTTTCCACTTCATTCTCACCAGCTTCCAAGCAAGACCTCTGTTAGTCCCAATGTTTCAAAGACTGTCCTGCATCATTAGGTATAACAAAAAATGAAGAAATTTTGGCAGTATCAACCAGATAGTTTTGGAGGTTGAATGCTTAAATTTAAGGTTTAGTGTTAATAGGATTGCAGCAAGAAGATTAGAGGGAGAAGAGGAGGCTGATTGTATTATTCAGCTTGTAGTTAACCTAATACAAACATCCTAATATATAAGATTAGGGAAATATCACAATGACCAAACTACCCTCAAACCCTAATGACTTACTAACCCTAATAACTCTTCTAACACTCCCTCAAGCTGGATCATATAAATCATATAAATTCAGCTTGGAAGAAACAAGCAAACGAAAAACACAAAAACATACTCTAACACTCCCCCTCAAGCTAAAACAACTTGGAGCACACAATACAAATATCCATAAAAATAATAAGAAAATTTGCTAAAACTTCGACGCCGGTCAAAAACTCGTCGGAAGTTGCAACAGGCAGTCGGATCTCACCAAAAAACATCAAGGCCAATAAGATCTTGCCGGAAAACAACAAGGACCGGTCAGAACCCATCGCAAAACACCAAGGCTGGTCGGATCTCACCGCAAAACACCAAGGGTAGATCAGATCTCACCGCACAACACTAAGGCCGGTCAGATCTCTCTGCAAAACACCAAGGCCGATAAAATCCTGCCGGACAACAACAACTGGTTGGAAACCACAGCAAAACACCAAGGCCAGTCGGATCTCACCACAAAACACCAAGGCCCCCCGGTCAAATCTCAACAGCTAACAACGATCACATTTCACATGATCAACCAACAAGTCTTGTCCGAACTAGTAGGATACAGGCAGAACACGCCATAGACACCAAAACCAAGTCGAAATACTACTGAAAAATCAAACAGGAACCTTCGCCGGAGCTCACTGGAACTTCACCAAGACAGACAGAACACGCCTACGACTTAAAACACATCAGCCACAAAATCAATCGACGACCACAGAGCAACTTTTCAACAACACAGACCACACCGACGCTAACAGATTTTTTTTTTTTTTTTTTTTCGATGGCCACTGCAACACACCGGCCACCTTACACCAACCACCACAGACCACGCCGACCACCACAGATGGCACCAAACATAACAGAAATACCAAAAACTTAGAAAACGTTTTTTTGATAAGTAATAACCAGTCTTATTAAAAGTGTAAGACGCCCCAAAGTACACAGGGAGTATATAACAGGGATCACCTAACTAGAAAGAGAAAAGCAAACATAGAAATCATCAAAGCTAATCGACAACAGGGATACAAAAGCTATAGTCCAAAGATACAAAGTGTGAAAACATGAGGATAAAATGTCCTCCGTGGACCTCTCCAAGTCCTCAAAGCACCTATTATTCCTCTCCCTCCATATACACCAAAAAAGTCAAGTAGACACCATCTTCCAAACCGCTGCACTCCCCTTCCTCCTAGCAGACCACCAACTGGCAAACAACTCGAAACCCGTCTAGGCATCACCTAAGACATCCCGAAACGACCAAAAATAGTACTCCACAAAGCAGAAGCTACCTCGCAATGAAGAAGAAGATGGTCCACCGTCTCCTTACTTCCCTTACACATGCAACATCTATTCATCACAATAACATGCCTCTTCCTGAGGTTGTCTAAGGTTAGAATTTTGCCTAGAGCCGCCAACTATGAAAAGAACATCGCCCTCAGAGGTGCCTGCGTCCGCCACACACTCTTCCAAGTGTCCTCCCTTCTGTGCAAGCTAAGGAGTAAAAGAGGGACTTAACCTGGAAAATGCCTCTTTTTGAAGAGCTCCGCAACTGAGGCATCCTTCGCACAAGCTACCTTGAGAACCATATCTCCACACCACAAATCATGCCAAAAGCTAATCCGAGTCCCATCCCCCACCACAAGTCTTGTAAGGCCTTGGAAAGTATCCCACCCTTTCCTGATATTCTTCCACAAGCCCACCCCAAAAGCTCCTCTAGGCTCCATAGAACACCACCCACCCCATAAGCTTCCGAACTTCGAGTTTACCACCACTCTCCACCAAGCATCTCTCTCCGTTCCATAGCACCACAACCATTTCTCTAAAAGAGCGCTGTTAAACCCCTTTATATCTCTAATACCCAACCTTCCCTCCTTAATCGGAGTGCAAACCTTCAACCATTTCACCAAGTGGTACTTGAACTCTTCACCTATCCCGCCCCATAAAAAATTGCATAGTAACTTCTCGATGTGCTTAGCAACACTCACCAGGATAGGAAAAAGAGACAAGTAATAAGTGGGCAGATTAGCAAGGGTGCTCTAGATAAGGGTGACCCTACCGCCCTTCGACAATTACATCCTTTTCCAACTGGCCAATCGATGCTCTAGTTTCTCAATAACTCCATCCCAAATATGTTTGGCCTTACAGGAGGCCCCCAACGGAAGACCAAGCTACTTCACTGGCAAAATAGCAACCCCACATCCTAAAATACCGGCTAGCATTCCAACTTGCTCCACACTCCCCATCGGGATTAACACTGACTGAGCCAAGTTAACTTTCAAACCGGAAGCAGCTTCAAAAAGCAAAAACACACTCCGCAAATAAAGCAACTGGCCGGGCATAACATTGCAAAAAATCAACGTGTCATCGGTAAACAGAAGATGAGAGAGTAGAATTATCGACATTGAAACCTTCTAACAGCCCCTCATGAACCGCCGCCGTAAACTTAGAAAACTAGTAGGAAACACCACAAAAAACCACCGTGAAAGCACACGGCAAACTTTTTTTTTTTTTTCAAACTCAACCACAGACAACATCTTTCAAGGCACTACCCGTGTGGGTGGTGCTGCCACCAGAAGAACACTAACCAAAACAAAAACAAAAAATAGTGAAAAACTAAGACTACAAACAAAGGAACAAGGGTCTAAACCCTAAGGCTTTGATACCATGTTAATAGGATTGCAGCAAGAAGATTAGAGGGAGAAGATAAGGCTGATTGTATTATTCAGCTTTTAGTTAACCTAATACAAACATCCTAATATATAGAATTGGGGAAATATCACAATGACCAAACTACCCTCAAACCCTAATGACTTACTAACACTAATAACTCTTCTAACAGGGGACATTGCAAACAACCTTATAGTTTATCGTATCAAATGCAATTTAACATATCCAAAAAGTGAAACACACATACATACATATATGGTCCAAATCTCCCCATATGGACATCACTTCTCTGTATGGTATGTTAAAACAAAACGGGGCACTCACCTGAAGATGTTTGCACGAATGTCCTTTGACAGGAGTCTTGATTCGCGTATAGCTGTTTGGGATGAAAAGCAAGATGGATCAATTAGCAGAATATCAATAAACTATTGTTCCTACACTTCTAAAGAAACAAGCCACTGAAAAATTACCCACACTATCTTCTTCACCGCCCACCTATCCCACATTAACAAAGTCCTACCTAATGTCCCTCTCGACCCCAAATATGTCCAATCCACATGTTAGCACCCCCATAAACTATGAATCATCTCCCTAGAAATATACTCCAATTTTGTCTCCTGTAAACAAACAACGTTAGCCTTCCAATCTCTTAGAAGACTTCTAATCCTCAATCTTTTTTCCTTCTCATTCAGCCCTCTAACATTCCATGACATTATCCTAGGTTTCATAAAGAATTGATAGAGCCCCTCCCCTTTACTCACCCTCTATTAGATTGCCCTCCCTTTATATCATAGTTTGTTTTTATATAAGTAATCAAAATGTCATTAACAGCACATAGCACAATCTGGGTACACAAGAAGTATACAAGGGAAACGTCTACCTATAAGAAGAAAGAAGAAGAAGAAAATCATTAAAACTAATCACCAAATGAGCTAAAACGCAGCTGTCCAAGTATAAAAAGAACCCCCAAAAAAAAAGGATTTAAGCTCCAACATTCTCTCTCGGTCCTCGAAATTTCGGTCGTTTCTTTCCCCCCAAAGCCACCACAACAGGCAAGAGGGCACTATCTTCCACACTACAGCACTCTAAGACCTACAACCCGTCCACCAGCAAGCAAACAAATCAACCACTCGACTAGGCATAACCCAAGACGACAAGCGACTAAAGAAACCATTCCATAAGGCACAAGCAACCTCACGATAGAGAAGAAGATGGTCTGAATACTCCCAAATCCTCTTGCACATGCATCACCAACCCACCATAACGACAAATCACTTCCTCACATTATCCATAGTAAGAATCTTTTCTAGCGCGGCCAACCAAGCGAAAAAAAAGCCTCTCAGAGATACCTTGGTTTGCCAAATACTCTTCTGAGAAAAAGGAATGCCATCAATACATGCAAGGACCCTGTAAAATGAGCTAACATCGAACCTCCCTTTTTTTTGAATGAGCCCACCAAAGCTTGTCTTCCATTTCCCGTCTCACTCTATAGGAATACAACAAATTGAAGAAAGAAGCCAAAATATCTACCTCTCAATCATGAGCTGCTCTAATAAAGCTTACATTCTACTAAAGGGAACCACTAGAAAGATCCAAATGAACTACAATAGAAGCATCCTTCACACAAGCAATGTTAAATGACTCCTAAAATGCTTCCTTAAGGGCCATCTCACCACACCACACATCATCCTAGAATCTGATCTAGGAGCCATCTCCCAACTCTTATCACTATGTTTACAAAGTTCTATCTCCTCAGTAATTAGTATATTAACAACATGCAAACAAGATAAGAACCTTTTCATTTGTTCATATGTCTATAATTTCCCTATTTGTTCATATTCTTATACAAACGGGAATAAAATGAAGAGCTCCAAAAAGTAGTAAAACATCAAGTTCTAAGCAACAAATATGGTATACCTTATTGGGCAATGAAGTGATATTCGCGATGGTCCCTCAACTATGTCAGGATCTAACATCCAAAAAAACAGAGAAAGGAGATAATCATGCAATAAAGATCAATATAGTGTCAAGGAAAGAAGTTCAACATGGCGCAAATCAATAAATTTTGTGAAACTACTAGAAACACAAAATTAATAAAGCAAAATGTCTCTACTTCTATATTTTAGGAATACCTGAATCAACTGCAGCTACAACAGGCAGAACATAATCATGTAGCACCGGAGTTTCAGATGATGAAATCACACTCATGAAGGCAACAACAATAACATAATGACCTTAACAATGATGAGAATTTCTGTTAGAGCTGGATGAGTATCACACTTTAGACAAAAAAAGATTTGTGTTCAAGCTTACCATTAAACTGGCCTACAGCTTGAAGAAGATTTGTTCCATATTTAAGAATTGGAGTCACATTTGTTGGAAACTGTGGTCCAGTTTCCTGATAAAGGGGTAAATGAACACAAGCAGAGATATGAGTTATCAGATCAAGCCTATGCTACAATCAGCACCAAATGCTGCATATGCATAAAGTTATCCACAACGTAAATGGAATTGCACAAACCATTAGAACATTGGTCCTTCTGTCTACGGGATTTCCATTCAGAAGAAAGCTACAGAATTTAAAAATAATTTTTCAGAATAAATAGATAATAACTCTAGTATATTAAAAACAAAAAGGAAAAAATAAGTCATACTTCACTTTGGGAGGACTTATAATGCATGCAGATGTCTCTATGTTATCTGTTTGTGCTACAAATAACCACTGCAAGCAAAACATAATGCAACAATTACAAAATTTAAAAATGACTATAAAGAAGTTTTCCAAATTCATGATAATACGAAAAAACATACTAAATGGGGAAAAAGAAAAGAAAAAAAAAAGCACATATAGAAAAAACATGGTGAAGATGGTATCTTTGTTGACTATGGCTTCTGAGGAAGACTGCTCAGGTCCTTCCCAGAAAATGGGTCCCACCGACAGCAAATATAGTGGTCCAGCCTTTGCTGACACCAGATCCATGCTCAGGGGCGACTGAGCTGGGTGAGAGACTTTGTCTATCTCTTCCTGTGATGTCGGATTGTGGGGCTCCTATTTATCCTTCCGATTCCCCTAGTCACAGCCGAAATATTTTCGGAAGGTAAAGGACGATATAGGTGCACAGCTTTATAAGAAGATGAACAAGAAGTTGATTGTCGAGGTTGTGGCGGCCACACATTTGGTGGGGACTGATAAGGGCCAGGGAGCCACGTGCGGTGCGATGAGTGCCGCTCCCTATTTGGGGTTGTCGAGGGTGACGAGAAAAGACTTAAGAATTTTTCTTGGTTATTGAAGAGGATCGGTGTCTTGAAGATGGGGTTTTTATTTCAAAAACTTAGGGGATGAGGGAGCTCAAAAATTTAGACTGCTCCATCAATTTTGATGCTAGAGGCAATGTCTCTAGTCAAGGTAAAGGCTGGACTGTTTTGCGGGTTTCGGGTTCTTTTGGGGTTTTAAGGGTCTGATGTGCGGGTCTAGGGCATTTTTTGGGATTTAGGCTCCTCTTTTGGGGGTCTTTTGTGGGCTAACTTTGGTTTTCCTATGTATACTTCATGTGTACCTAGGGGCGCCTTACGCTTTTTTAATAGAATCTCTTATTATTTATCAAAAAAGAAATGGATAAATGCAAAATTGGTCCATGTGGTTGACCTAAATTACAAATCACTTCCTGTGGTATAACAAATAATTTATAGATTCCTGTAGTTGGCCTAAATTACAAATCACGCCATGTGGTATGAAAAATAATTTATAGGTCCTCAGGGTATGCCAAAATAACAGTTTACTCCTTAAAATCAATTTCCACTAAGTAACTTAATAGAATCAGTTACTTTGTCATGTCATACTGTTACATTAAATTAACTTAATATCTTTTATCCCCAAAATTTTACTCCTCGTTCGTAACCCTCCCTCATTTTCATCTTTCTCGCCACGATTTGGGCGCATTTTGCGAGAAGTTGACGGTCACATTTTGTGAAGCGGCTAATGAAGATGAAGATGAGGGAGGGTTACGCATGTGGTAAAATTTTGGAGATATAAGAGATTTGGTTAATTTACTGTAGTAGTATAACGTTGAATGAAAGCTGATGTGTAATCTTAGATGGCGTCATAAAATGATGTGAAAAATCCTAATTGTCATTTTTGAAAGTCATAAATTAGTAATAACATGTGTCGCATTTTTATAGGGTATGACGTGGCAAAGTGACAGATTTTGTTAATTTACTTAACAAAAATTGATTTCAAAGAATAAATTGTTATTTAGGCATACCTTGAGGACTTATAAATTATTTTTTATACCATAGAGAGTGATTTGTAATTTAGGCCAACTATAGGGACCTATAAATTATTTTTTATACCACATGGAGTAATTTGTAATTTAGGCCAACCACAAGGACCACTTCTGCATTTATCCCAAAAAGAAATACTAGCACAAATCCACAGATTGAATCCAAATGTATGGACATTGCCAATGTAAAAAGCTAGAATAGTACACAAAAGTCAAGTTGTCATGCATGTTGACAAATATTAGACCACATATAGAAATAGATCAGGGTAATAACAGACATAACAAACACATACATAAAAGATACAGTGTGGGATTCAACTCAATTTGTTTCAAACAGAGAAATGACACCATTTTGGGGGTGGGGGTGGGGGTGTTCAACAAATTCCAGTCAACAATGGGGTGAAGAAAAAAAAAATTGATAAGTAATGCCATTCATTAAAAACGCAAAGCGGGCAACCCTAGTACACAAAATATATACAAGAGAAAAAAAACTCCCCTAACGATATACAGAAGAATAGAAATCCACAAACTTAGTAAAATTAGAAAAGTGAGAAAATCTATACACCCTTGTCCATATATAAAGCGTTTTGACCATTATGTTCTTGAGCTCTTCCACCACCATCCCACTATCTTCAAAACATCTTGCATTTCGCTCTCTCCAAACATGCCACATTAAGCATAAAACGGACATCCTCCAAACAACTAAATTTGAACAACTTCCAACCTGACCCCGCCAACCATCTAACAACTCTATAACCCTTCTAGGCATAACCCATTCAACTCTGAAAAGGCAAAAAATCACTCTCCAAAATTCTCTTGCCACTTCACAAAGGAGAAGATGATGATCTATAGATTCTCCACTCCTTTTACACATGCAACACCAGTCCACCACTATTAATTTTCTCTTCCTCAAGTTATCCAATATGAGAATCTTTCCAAGACCCACCATCCACACAAAGGAACTCACTCTCAATAGAACTTGTACTCTTCCAAGGAAAAGATTAACCCCCCGATCTAGATAATTCTTGATAAAATGACCTTACTTCAAACTTCCTCCTATTTGAAGGATTCCACCATATACGATCCTCACCACCTTGTCTCAATTAGAGAGAATACAACAAATCATAAAATGCAATCACGCAATCCACTTCCCAATCTTGTACGGATCTAATAAAAGATAAGTTCCACTGGAGATTCCCATTCAAAACCTGCACATTATCCGCAACCTACGCCACTTTACAACAAGCTATACTAAACAACTCGGGAAAAGATTTTTTTAGTGGTTGATCCACACACCATAAATCATACCATTACCTAAGCTTAGTTCCATCTCCCACTTCATATCTGGCCAATCTCAAAAAATATCTCCACCCCCTCCTAATATATTTCCATACTCCAACTTCAAAGGATTCCTCTACCTTCTTAGTGCCAACCTTCGTTCATACTATCATAATTTGTTTCCACCACCAATCTCCACAAAGCCTCCCTCTCCGTAAAATAAAGCCATAACCACTTACCCAACAATGTTTCATTAAGGCTTCGTTTCTTTTGATATAAAATGGTTTCCGTCGGAAAATATTTTAAGGAAAGTCATTTTTCCTGAAAATGTTTTCTGCCGAAAACATTTTACGGTGTTTACCGCACGCACGGAAAATCAATTTTTTTTATATATATTTTTTCATTAAATCATATTAAACTCTAAATTACGAAAATGTCCCGACCAAGTTTTAGAGGTGTCCGAACAGAGTCTCGCAAGGACCCCACTAGGACTCACCCAAGACCCGCCCGGACCCCACCTAGACCCTATCAGGACTCCATCGGGATCAGCCTGAGACCTTGGTAGGACCCGCCCAAGACCCAACAGGGACATTTTCGTAATTTAGTGTTTAATATGATTTTGCGTACACCAAATATCGGAAAATGTTTTCTGCTGAAAACATTGGGGACCTGACCGGGATTCGCCTGATTTTCCGTACATGCCAAATACCTGAAAATGTTTTCCCCCGAAAATATTTTTCAATGAAAATATTTTCCGAGTCTCGATCAAGTCCCAGTTGGGTCCCAATCAAGTCCCGGGCGAGTCTCGAGCAGGTCATGGCAGGTCTGGGCGGGTCCAGGCAGGTCTGGTTAGGTCCCAAAAGGGTCCTGTTCAGGTCTCGGGCTAGTCCGGTTGGTCTTAGTCAAGTCCCAGGCGGGTCCCGGTCAAGTCCCAGGCGGCTCTCGAGCAAGTCCAAAGGGGTATCGAGTGAGTCCAGGTCTAGTCTCGAGGTCCCGGCGAGTCCTGGTCAAGTCCCGAGCAGGTCCGGTCGGGTCCCGATTAGGTCTCGGCGGGGTCCCGGATAGGTCCCGTTAGGTCTCAGTCAAGTACGGGGTGGGTCTTGGTCAAGTCCCGGGCAAGTCCTGGGCAGATCCGGGCGGGTCCCGATCGGGTCTCGGGCGAGTTCTAGTGTAGTCCTAAGCGGGTCCTGGGCGAGTCCTGATCAAGTCCCAGCGGGTCCTAGGTAGGTCCAGGCGGTTCATGTTCAGGTCCAGTTGGATCCCGAATAGGTCCCGGTAGGGTCCCAAAAGGGTCCTGAGCGAGTCTCAGTCAAGTCCCGGGCAGATCCTGGTCAAGTCTCAGCGGGTTGGCCGCGTCCGTCGATTTGAGAATGAGATGCTCAAAATTGGAAAATGGTTTACGAACCGTAAACCATTTTCCGAAAATTAAAGAAGAATTTTTGGTCAAAAGGAAAATATTTTCCGTTGACCACTATTTTATGTCGCAATAAACACCGCAAAATGCGGAAATTATTTTCTGGAAACCATTTTACGGCGAAAGAAACGGAGCCTAAGCTAAATCAAGTTTCTTACCCCCAGTCCACCAATTTGCTTCGGAGAACAAATCTCTGACCAAATAAGTAAATGGAACTTAAACTCTTTATTGATACTTCCCCATAAAAAATCTCGCTTAAGTTTCTCAATGCTATTGGAATAAGAAACAACAACAAATAATATGTGGGCAAATTGGACAAAGTACTTTTTGATCAGGGTCAGCCTACGTCCCTTTGAAAAATAGAGCCTCTTCCAACCAGCCAACCGCCTCTTCATTTTTTCTACAATGCTGCTCCATATACAACTAGACTTATAAGGTGCACCCAATGTGTGTGAATAAAAAAATTTGAAAAAGAAAAATTGTATTGCCGCCTAGTTCAGATTAATTCAGCAGATGCTTACAATTTTTTCTTTGGGCGAATGTGGCATATTCTTTAAAATATGGATATCAATCACGTATGCCCCATATCCAGGCTACAATGAAAACAAAAATATATTAGAAAATGCTTCAAAATTATAATAAAAAATCAAGCTTAGGGAAAAGGAGCCACCTTGACTTCAAGAGAAGCAAGTATATTGCCCATCTTCATTCGTGGGTAGAACCTGCAGACACACTCACACACACAGAGATCATTAATCACCCAATTAAGAAATCACAATGACTCAATATCCTACCATGTCAACACATTCTAACGAGTGGTCCAGTTAAGAAATCAACTTTCGAATCTTGGCCTACCTTACAACTTTTCAGTTGGAATTCCCCGCAACATCCATTTGGTTGACATAAGAGTTAAAATCAATATAAATCAGATACTAATATCAATATTATATAGAAAACTGTGTGTAACTTGAGTAAAACAAAGTCACAATAACATCCTTACTGACCAAACTCATGGTCTGACTTGGGTTTTACGTTCACCCACATCACCTTAGTCAGACCCTATTAATATAATCTGAAAAGCATGTTCATGCTAGCACCAGCACGATCATCGTTTAAAAAAAAGAAAAAAAAGAAAAGGGATCCCTACTCTTATGAGCCAAAGATGTCAGTATTAGACATAAAAGGGTAACTAAAGAAGTGTATATCTTCTTTGTCATTCCTTAAGTGGAAAAACTCTACCAATTCCAAGTAAAACTCAAATCTCAAATTACTCAGTATGGTTCCATTTTGGGGCTTCAGCTTCAAGTATCATACCATAATTTTAAAATGAAAGCTTAAATTGGAGTGTACTAATAATTGTTGCCATAAAACTTTATAGTCACATTATATATACAGTAAGTATTTGTGCAGTGCAAAGCATGTTCCTACCTCTCCATAATTATACTAATAGCAGAAAGAGAATTACTGGGTTTGGTGTTAATATCACCCGGACTGGAGAAGCTTCTCCGTATCTGTAGATCAGAAAGAAAACTATTAGCTAGAGATAATATGACAAAAAGCCATAAACTGAATATACATTATAAGAACAACATTTGATAGCAAACCTCATTAGAGAGTGTGAAAAGTTCTTCAGTCTCCTTTTCTAAGAACCACCCAATCTTACAAGCATTCTGCCACCAAAAAAAAAAACTCATGAGGAAAAAATTGTAAGAGAACACCCACAGAATTTTGAATGGATACTATTTACCTAACATTCCTAAAGACATCTCTCAAGGCAAAAAGGGAGAAACAAAAAAATATTTTTTTTCTTTTATAAATAAGCGATTCATTGAAAAGTGTAAAGGGACGCAACCCTAGTACATAAAATGTATACAAAGAAAAGCCCCACTAAAGGTAAAATGAAGAACAAAAAAGCCACAAATTGAGACATAGTAGAAAATTGTGAAATATTTAAAGCTCCCGCCCCATAGAAAAGCATCTTGATAAACATCTTTTTGAGCTCATCCATCGTCTTTTCTTGATCTTCAAAACAACGTGCATTCCTCTCTTTCCAAATAGTCCACATAGACACAGTGGGATTATTCTCCACACCTCCTTTACCGAACAATTACCTCTTTCACCTTGCTAACACGCTTATAAATCTACACCAGTCCACCACTATCAATTCTCTCTTACGAAGATTATCCATAGTCAAAATCTTACCAAGAGTAGCCGTCCACACAAAGAAACTCACTCTCAATGAAACTTTAACTCTCCATATACTCCTCCACAGGAAAGAAAAGGACCCCGAAGAATCCATCCCTGAATAAGAAAGCACATGATAAAAAGACAGCACCTCAAAAATCTATCTTTGAAGGTGTCCACCTCGGCACCTCCCCTAGCCGTCGTCGGAAAGCATACAGTTTCCCAAAAAAAGCCAACACCCTCTCTACCTCCCAATCCTGGGACTCTCGTAAAAAAGATACATTCCAATGGATAACACCATTAGAAATCTGCATATTATCCCTAACCCAGGCCTCCTTATTTCTCGCAATACGAAATAAATCAAGGAATGCTACCTTCAGAGAGTGATCCCCACACCAAGTATCATGCCAAAACCTAATATGAGAACCATCTCCTACTTCAAATCTAATAGATACCCTCTCCTAATATGTTTCCACACTCCAACACCAAAAGGACCCTCCCCCACCTTAGTACACCAACCGCCATTCATGCACCAATATTTTACTTCTACAGCCATCCTCCAAAATGCTTTCCTCTCCGTAGCATAATGCCGTAGCCATTTACCCAATAGAGCTTTATTAAAAATTAGCAAGTTCCGAATTCCCAAACCACCAGCTTGCATGGGAAAGCAAATTTGAGACCATTTCACTAAATAGAACTTAGACTCCTCATCGATACCACCCCATAAGAAATCTCTTTGCAACTTCTCTAATCTGTATGCCACAGGGTGGGGAATAAAGACAAGAAGTAGGTAGATTAGACAAAGTGCTTTTAATCAACGTTACCCTCCCGCCCTTTGATAAATACATCCTCTTCCAACCCGCCAATCTCCTTTCCATTGTCTCAACTATACCATTCCAAATGGTGGTCGACTTGTAACGCGCCCCCAAAGGAAGACCCAAATACTTCATAGGTAACCCTGCCACCCTACCCAAAAATACTCGCTAGCATATCTATATCCTCCACCTCACCAATTGGAACAATTTCTGACTTTAGCAAATTAATCTTTAACCCTGAAACCACTGCAAAGTGTATAAAAAGACAATGCAAGTCACGAAGTTGTTCTTCATTCGCCCCACAGAATATCAAGGCATCATCCGCAAACAACAAATGGGAAACATTAAATCCAGGATTATGGTTTGGTCCCACTGAAAAACCCTAATATATTAAGCTAGAATCCTAAAGGATCTATATTAAACAACAATTTTTTTGTTGATAAATAATCGAAATATCATTAAAAAGTGCAAAATGCGCAACTTAGGTACATAGGTTCTTGTATACAAGTGGAACACCTAATTAGAAAGAAGATTTGAAGAAGTGAACCACAAGCACAAGGAAAACCTACTAATAATATGAATGTTTCATTCTATCCAAGAAAAGTCACAATTACTTTATCCAAACATTCTTAAAATTCCCATCCTGTACATCATAGAGCAAAATATCCCACATCACTCCTTACAAGTCAAAAAATAACTAAGCATGTCCATTTTTGCAAAAATGTAAAAGATGCCTCATAAAAAAACAATCCACTCCAAACATTGAAATTGTTTCCAACATGCAAAACATTGTGAGGGACTAAAGAGATCAAAATCATTACTGAAAATTCAAATTAGCGATCAACGGCTGCATTTAACTCTTACCTTCACAGAGACCATAAGCACCATGGTAGCCGCCTCTAATAGGGGATCATTTCTAATCGTGCATGCCTACACACCATCACATTAAAATATAAGAACACCACCATGTTTTCGAATATAAAATTTCATAGATAAACAAACAAAGAGAAACAATGTGTTAATAATCCTCAATAGACACAAAAACGTGACCCTAGGGGATGTTTTTCAGTTTGCAATGCCTAGGAGAGCATTCATTCTTGAGGCCCAAGGGCAAGGTGATTTAAGATGGTTGGGGGTTTACTAAGACTATTCTAAGGCATGCAATGATTCATTTGTTGACTATTCTTGTTTGATGACAAAGAGCCCCCCAAGGTAGGATCACTTCATGTACCCACCCTTGTAGAGCAAATCCTAACCCGTGCAAGGCGCCCCCCACACAGATCGGGTAAGACTCGGCTTCACCATGGGAGGGGCTTCAAGAAATTGTTTGCAACCATTCCCTACATTCATTCTAGAGGAAATGTGTAATATATATATATATATATTGCAAGTAAATTCATTATCATTAATTAAGCACCAATCTTAATACACAGGGAGTATACAATAGAACCCTTAATTTGAAGAGAAAGAAGAACAAAAATTCAAAAAATCTGCAAAACTAGAAATAAGCAAACTATGATGGCCAAATTCTTTTTTTTTTGGATAAATATAAAAAATCCCCCCTGAACTAACAACCTTTTTTTAAATAGCCTCATAAAGTGACAAGTATGCTAAAGGATACATCAAACTACCCAGGTGTGCTAAAAAGGTCATTTTTTGTTATTCTTCCTAAAATACCCCTACTTTCTTAAAACAAAAATTAAAATTAATTTAAAAATCTAAGATTAAAAAAAATAAAAATAAAATAGGGAACTCAAAGGATGGCCGATCCACCCCTCATGGGGTGGATTGGCAACCCAAATGAAGATGGAGGGGGTGGCCCTCGAGCCATCCCTATGGGTTGGGAGTGGCCCCGAGCCACCCCCAAATGGGTGTGGTGTGAGGTGGCTCATAGGAGGCACCCCTTGGGTTTTTTTTTTTTTTTTTTCTTTTCTAAACATAAACATAAAAAAATTAAAAAAAAAAAAGTTTATTTCAGTTTTTAAGAAAATATGGGTATTTTAGGAAGAATGACAGAAAAATGGCCTTTTTGGAACACCTTGGTAGTTTGATGTATCACTTTTGGGGCTCTTTCAAAAACGGTCGTTAGTTCATGGGGCTTTTTTATATTTATCTCCTTTTTTTTTATAAGTAATCAAGCAAATCTTATTGAAAAAACGTAGGCACCCCTAAATACACAAAAAGTATACAAGAGAACACACCAAAAATGGGAAAATATATATATATATATCCATTCAGGCTAGTTAATACTTGATAAGTTCAGTTCAAACTTGCTCCTTTTGGAAGGACTCCATCCTATTCTATCCTCCTCTCCTTGTCTTAGTTGAAAAGAAGATAACCTCTGAAAGAATGACACCACCACCTCCACCTCCCAATCTTGAATTGGTCTAGTAAAAATTACATTCCACTGAATAATCCCCTCTTGAAACTACATGTTATCCACCACCCATGCATCCTTTCTCTGAGCAATACTAAACAAATCCGAATAAGATATCTTCAATGGACTATCTCCACACCAAACATCATGCCAAAAACTAATCTTGACCTAACCCCCACCTCAAATCTAACAAAGATGGAAAACTTATCCCAACCCCTTCTAATATGTTTCCAAACTATAATAAGATTGGTTATTACTTATCAAAAAAAATAAAAAAATATGTTTCCAAACTCCCACTCCAAATGCTGACGTTACCTCCTTAGAGCACCAACCTCCCCTTATACTATCATATTTACTCTCTATCACCAATCTCCCTAATGCCTCTCTATCCATAGCATACCGCCACAACCACTTCCCGCAAAAGGCTTGATTGAACTGAATCAGATTTCTAACTCTCAAACCACCTAATTTTATCAAAGTGCAAATATTTGCCCAATTCACCAAGTGGGATTGAAACTCATCCTCAATACCACCCCATAAAAAATCCCTCTAAAGTCTCTCAAGCCTATTGGCCACTCCCTAGGTGATGTAGGACGATATTTACCTTTATTTTCGGTAAAAACGAAAATAAAGAAAATATCAAAAATAATATTGGAGCAACGCCGCTTGATCAGAATTTTACCCGCTTTTAGACAATGGAAGTACAAAAGGAAAGGTTGTCACGATTCCCGCTAATTGTCAATTTTATATTATGATTTTATTTTATTTTATTTTATTAGGACTTTATTTTCTGTCCTTAATAGGGTTAGATTTGCTTTAATTATTTTCCTTTCCTTATTAGGATTAGGTTTACTATTGTTATCAGGATTATGTTTACTTTCCTACTAGGATTAGATTTACTTTCTCTACTAAAAGTATGTTTACTTTCTGTACAATTATTTATCTTCTATAAATACGTTTGCTTATTATGTAAAATTGTACTCACTGAATTATTATCAAATCAGAGAATTATCTCTCAAATACTCTGCGGAATTTTATTTTTCTTTTAGCATGCGGGCTTGTTTTTATCTTTTTGGGTAGAAGACAAAGACGCTTCTTCTTGCAGAATCAAAGACGTTACTCTTTGATTAGTTACCTTAGTCTTCCGCTACGTCAGTTGGTATCAAAGCAGGCTTTATCCTAATCATGGCCAATCAGCACAATGGTGACAAACTTCTCCAACAACACCCCTTGTAGGGGAGGAACTCTTTCGAAAGCCAAATTCATAGGGTATCCGAACCGGCATTATCCAGATTCGATGGCCAACTTATACTACAACAACAACTTTTATAACGACGACGTTCGTGAAAGAGATGTTTCAAGAGCCGAATTTCAGGAGTTTCGACAGACGGTGCAACAGGAGATGCAGCAATCGTGGGAGACATTTGAACGCACGCAAATGCGTGCCCTTTGGAAGCACAGGGATACCCAGGATGACTATGGGATCCAAAGGAAACCCATTTAGTATTCTTATGTTGACAGATTCCTTGATGATGACGTAAGCCACATTCGACATGTCCGTAACCATATTCATAAATCTCCAAATAGGCGCTCCATCTATGAAGAGAATATTAATTATGGTGAAAAGGATGTTGATGCTGTTAATTTGGAGTTACCATTAGAGGAACAATTTGTGGAGCAACAAATATTTGTTCCAACAACTACACCAGTGGAAGAACAACCACCACATCCTACATCACAGGTACAACTCATCACGATCACCACGAAAATTGGTAATTCCTTAGAAGAAAACTGTAAAGTTGAAGATTACACCAAAGAAGAAATCGTTGGAGAAATTTTTGTGGAAGAAGACGAAAAGGAAAGATCGTGTCTTGATGCTATCTATGTAGATTTCTCCAAGTACCTTTCTTCAGAGGAGCCGTTCGTGCTATGTCCCAAAGAAAACTTGAGGACGAGTTTTTTTCAAGTGGGGGTGTCTGATGTAGAACGATATTTACCTTTATTTTCGGTAAAAATGAAAATAAATAAAATATCAAAAATAATATTGGAGCAACGCCGCTTTATCAGAATTTTACCTGCTTTCAGACAATGGAAGTACAAAAGGAAAGATTCTCACAATTCCCGTTGATTGTCAATTTTATAGTAGGATTTTATTTTATTTTATTAGAATTTTATTTCCTTTCCTTAATAGGGTTAGATTTGCTTTAATTCTTTTCCTTTCCTTATGAGGATTAGGTTTATTATTGTTATCAGGATTATGTTTACTTTCCTACTAGGATTAGATTTACTTTCTCTACTAGAAGTAGGTTTACTTTCTCTACAAGTATTTATCTTCTATAAATACGCTTGCTTATTATGTAAAACTGAACTCATTGAATTATTATCAAATCAGAGAATTTTCTCTCAAATACTCTGCGGAGTTTTATCTTTCTTTTAGTCTGCGGGCTTGTTTTTATCTTTTTGGGTAGAAGACGAAGACACTTCTCCTTACAGAATCAAAGACACTGCTATTTGATTAGTTACCTTAGTCTTCCGCTATGTCACTAGGGAATAAGGAAAAGAGACGAATAATACAGAAGCTAAAGAATAGATTTTATAAGTACCATGATTACCACTTAGTCATCAATAACTCACCAAATTTCACACTAAATAATAGATATTGAATGTCAATAATTCTGACACATACAATATGCATAGCATAAATATTATAATCCATTTAGAGATGACATGATTCACTTGCTGTACATCCTAAAAGGCAAGGATTGAATTCCATTAGCAAATTATTTAACACCATTCACATATTTGAACATGGCATTATTTTCTTCACAGCAGTTGTGCTTCTTAACGGTGAAAGGGAGAGAATAAACTGCAAATTAGAACAGATTAGAAAAGAAATAACTCTATTAAACATCTACCAAATGAGTGACCAGGACATTCTAAATTTTCTTCTGACTATCACTATCTCCAGCTAACCAACTGGTTTTAGCCATTGGTGCAGAAACCTCAAGGCGTCAATCGCAGGTAAGCAAAAGAAGTCAAGAAAATCTGATTATATATCACGTATAGGTTGTTCTTCCCACACTTGCAGATTATACAATTCCACAAACACCAATGCCTGTAATTTGTCATGTTTGGCTATGTAGTCCATAGGCATAACAGGCCTCCAAAGGACCAAAAACAGGTAAAAGACGACAAAATTAAGAATTTGACATCCAATAGGAAGACAAAAATCACCTGCTTGAACAAAAGAGGCAAATCTTGAGCTACGGGTGGGACCTCATCATTTGCAACTGCATAATCAATATCCCTGTTTTTGTCAAAGTAAATCTAGTCAAGTACAACAATAACAATACCACTAATAAGGTTGATGATGATGATGATGATGTGTATAACATTGATAATAGCTCCAACTCATAATGACAAGCATACCACTCACAAGAAGAGCAACCATAATTTTAGAGCCCATGGGATAGAGAAAAAGGCAAGATGCAGTCAATGAAGATGAGATAACAATATTGCACAATGAACATTTTTGGACACAAGCAAAATAGTGTATGAAACAAAGAAAATAATATAAAAATAAAATGAAGACCTATCAAGAGTGCTGTCAAAGTTTACTCAAAAAATGAGGGGGTTTTGCTATTCTGCTCTGAAGCAGCTAAAAAACCTTAGGATGTTTGGTTTGGTGTGGAAGGCTATTGGTAGCGCGTGCACTTCCACACGCATGAGGTTCTTAGACGGTCATCGGTGCATGGCTCTGGTTGCGATCTTGCCAGCGACTAACGCTGGTCCAATTTTTTGTTAGCATCTTCTAGTGAGATAGGGTGTTATGGCAAGGAGATCCGGGAGAGGATGAGGTAAGGGGAAGAATGTCAAGCTATTGGCAAAAGTGAATTCTCAAATTCCTTCGGATAGTTTAGAGATGGAGTCTGTGGATATGGTTGAAGGTGGTATGGAGGAGGAAGAGGTTGTTGGTGTGGAGGAAGGGAATGAGCTCTGCTACAGTGATGGAAAACAGAGTAAAACATAGAGTTTCAAGCTTGGGGAGTGTAGCGGAGAAAATGGAGGGAAAAAGTAGGATGAAGGCAATCAATATGTAGCATCAATGTTGAAGACAACGGATGAGGCAAAGAAGGAAGAGGTTGTGCAGAATTTGAATACTTAGATGAAGAATTGGCATGATCTATTCAAAAGTGAAAAATGAATGGGAACTTAGAAGTAGTTTGAGCTGGAGGAAGTTGACGGGAAAATTGTGGTTAAACCGCCCATAGATGCGATTGAGGATGGTATTTTCAAGTGGCTGCCAAGTCTCGTTAGACAATTTCTTGATAAACCTTTACCTTATTCCCTTGTAAAGAAGGCGGTAGATTCTATGTGGCAGTAATGTGGAATGGTGGATATTTTTTCTGATGGACAACAGAATGTATATTTTCTGGTTTGCAGATGAGAGGACTCGGGATGAAGTTTTGGAGTCAAAGTTGTGGCACATTGTGAACAAACCCTTGATTCTTCGAAGGTGGGACTGACTAATCTAGGTAAGAAAGGTCATAAACTAGTGTTGGTCCTATCCAAGTGGGGTTCTTGAGGGAAAGTTTGATGTGGTCTCACCCTTACCATTTATCTTATGAAGTGGCCACCCTGCTCGACGCTGGCCCATACCAACAGGTAGCAGTCCGTTACCAGCCAGATGGGGTTGGTACTGGGGGTCAGGAAGCCAGTCCATTTCAATCCAACTAACCTTTTCTTCTCCCTTTGTCTTTTGCCACAACCGGCCTTAACCTTTGGAGGCCTAAACCTGCCTCCAAGCCCCTTCATCACACACCAAGATACAATCTTTTTCTTTTCTTTTCCCGTTTGTTATTAAGTGTGAAGCAAGATACAATATCGTCTTCCGTACACATCCTCAATCACCAACTTCATTCAAACAAGCACCCTCAACAAAAGCTACAAGGTAAAATAATCCGAATCCACTGACTACCAAATTTCCTGTGCAACCAAACAAGGCCTAATAAACTAACTATGCACGCACATATCCAATTTGCAACACCAGACGGTGAAAAGCTAAAAAAAAAATTCCCAAACAGAGATAGTACACCGAAAAAAGTTAGTATTTCCATTAAAAAAAAAAAAGAAAAAACCTGGCGAGGAACAACAAGACGTAGTAGAGCTCCGAGTCGTCGGCACGGTTGCCGCGGCGGAGGAGCACGGCCAATCGCTGGGTCAAGGAGGAGATTCGTAACGAATTCACAACTGACGAGTAACTTGCGCCGCCCATCTCGTTACTGAATATTCTGTTTTTCTTTTTTATATATGAGGAGATACAGAAGCTTCGTCCCGGCAAGTTCCCGTCCGTTCTAGCGAAATGGCGGAGACTTCGTCCCCAAGACACCCAACTAGTTTCTGTCGTTTTACTACCAGAGTTTACTCCCAACTAATATCCTGAAAGAGTTTCTGGTCAACTTCGTGTGATATGTAATTTTACTCTTACAAGAATTAAGAATCAGATTGTAATTAAGAATTTTCAATTTCAAAATTAGTGAAATTACGTTTTTTTTTTAAAAAAATTTTTTTTTGTTTTTTTAACGAAAGTAAAATTATGTATTAGTTCTACTAGATACCAAATTGGTCTCTCAATTTGGCAGGTAAGAGTGTAAACGAGCTAAACTTAAGCGAACTTCTCTTATTCGGACTTTGCTCGTTTAAATTTCACTTGAACTCGAGCTCAAGGGCGAGCCAAAAAAACTGTGCTCAAGCTCATAATAAGTCGAGCCACTCTTATATTTAATTTAAACTTCAAGTACTCTTAAACGGCTTAAAAAACCAGCTTGCATATGAGTATTTACTTAGCCTGGCTAGTCGACTATGGAGCCTGAGTTAATACAGCAAGGCACTTGGTTTCAAAGAGAGAGGATATGTATCATTTTATAAATAAGTAAACTTGGAGATTGGTGTTTTTGTAGCAATGTGTGACAAGTTAACATGTTGTATTCAAACTGCATTGGGATGTTAACATGTTAGTGTTTAGGTCTGTTTGATTCTTCAATAGTTTCTGCCTTTCGCAATCTCTCTCAATAGTTTCTGCTTGATTCTTCTTCCTTTCATTTGGGTCTGCTCTAATTGAATCAATGTCTTTTTAATGATTGCTTTCTCTCTCTCTCTTTGATCACGAAGGGTCTAGAATTTTTCATTTTTTAACGCTTAAATATAAATGTAATTTTAAGATTTTAATAATTATGAGATTTATAATTAATTATGTGTTACTTAGTTTATATATATATATATATATATATATATATATATATATACACACACACACACACATGAGTGCGCACGAGCCTAACCGAGTCAAGCCAAGCTTGCTTCATTTAATATTTGAGTCAGGATTTGTGTTTACAAAACATTTTATTTAATAATCGAGTCGAGCTTATACGAGCCGATCCTGAACGAGCGAGCGAGTGGAACACCCCTATTGGCAGCCCCCTCCTCCAAGCGTCTTTGAAGATCAATTTTGATGTGGCTGTACAAAATTCCTTCTCTATTTTAGTGGCAGTGTTAAGCAATGACAAGGGTGATATTCTTATGGCTTTCACAAATAAATTGTACTCCTCATATGTGAACAAAGGGGAAGCTACGGTTGCTCTCATGGGTGTAAATTTTAGCCCCTCTTTTGACTATTCTGAGTTGCTGCTTGAAGGTGATTCTTTGCTAACTATTTTGGCAATCAACCAGGACATTATCTCCCATCATCTCAGACATTCTATTGAAACTTCAGCATTTTCAAGTTTGGAATGCTTCTAAAGTTTCTCACAGTACAAACTTTTGTGCGCACTATCTTGCTAAGTGGGCCACTACCAACCTTGTGTTTGGAAGTATTCCTAATTCTTCCCCCATCATGTCTTCTATTAGGATCAACAGTAGGAAGGATCCTCCTATATAACCCTTCCTTTTTTGTTGTATTTGCTCAAAAAATAAAATAAAATAAAATAAAATAAAAAAATTCCAGATAAACATCTCAGAGGTAAAGCTCCAGATTTTAAAACTCTTATTTATGAGATATTAATTTGATGATAGGAGTATATTAAGGGTTAAATACGTTTTTGCCTCCTACGGTTTAACAACTTTATTTTTTGCCTCCTCAGTTTCGTTTTGTATCACAGATGATACCTCAATAATGGTTAAAAACGGAGATGGTACCTTCGTTTAAATTCCATCCAAAAATTGACGAAAATCCATGTCAACACCTCAAAAAAAATTGACACGTGTCTATATACCTAATTAAACATAAAAGAAATAATAATTTTTTAAAAAATTAAAATGATTAAAAACATTACAAAAAATAAAATTTAATTTATTATTATTTTTTTAAAATGGAAAAGGGTGGCTTTTGACAAAATGGAGGTGGTCGGCCACCCTCATTTTGCCTTAAGGGGTGGCCAGCCACCCCCATGGGTCTTTGGGGTGGGTTCGGCCACTGTAAATCTGTAACATCCCCAGTCCGTTAAGACTGAGTTTGCCACTTTTCTTCTTTTTCAACAAAAATTCTTGCAAAGATCTATAAGGTCTATCAGAGTACTTGATTTTAAAAGATACAATAAATGCGTAAAACATTTTTTTCAAGAGATTTTATTACAAGCGGAATTAGAAAACATTAGATTTTAGTTGCGGAATATCATATCATTACAATAACTTATATGAAAAGACTTTGAAAATTAATAATTATTCCCACCCCATTCCGGCCTCCTATTCCAGCATCCTTTCTACCTGAAAACAAGAAATAAAACTGAATGAGCCCAAAGGGGGCCCAGCAAGTAACATCCACGACCATAAATGGTTTTACTCCTTGTTCTCAGTTTTGAAAATCATTTTCGCAAATAAATATAATTCTAGCCATAATAATATCTGTATGTACGGTTGCATCTCCCGTAACATATACATACTATTACATCTAGTAATAGATCATCGTTGTAAATCATCTTTATAAATCATCATCATAATGCATCATTATAAATAATCTTTGTAAATCATCTTAGCATATCTTCGTTGAAAATATAGTATCATTTTCTCATAATAAAGCCCATGTACACTATTACCCCTGTGCACGAGGGTTGCGGGTCCTTGTGACCATGGCACTGAACTGTGGCCACAGCCATGCCCGACCGTCAATTAACTCTTTCTTGGTGCACTCAACGGTCTAGTTGATGGAATACCACCTTCTGGCATAGCCTCCTTCAGTGGTTTCGCCTCCATCCGAGTATCGGTACCGAACTCTCATCTTATCTTATCTTGGGGCCAAAAATACTCTCCTCCATACATGTGCCCTCATTTCATAAACATTTATCGCATCTCTTGTACTTTTCTTTGTACTTCTTTTGATGCATCTTAGGGCAACATGTAGGAGGGTTTATCATCTTTTTTCTTTCTTATAATCATCATCATTTCTCAACTTTCTTTTCTTAAAATGGAAACTTTTTCCAAATATAAACTTGTTGTGCTTAAAAAGCATTTAAAGAAATATAAACTTTCTAAATAATTCTTTTAGAAATCCTTCATGCATGCAACATATCTCCATAATACATAAATAAAATAATCATTTACAGTTTGATACAAGAATATATAAATAGCATGACATGAAGTAATTTTAGAAGGGGTAGTGAATTTACTTACCTCTAGACTGAAGCTAGAAGTGGTATGAAGGAATCTAGTTGCTCCAATATGACTAACACCACTAGTATATCTTTTGAAACTAATTTCTAAAGTCCGCTATCTCTTGTGTTCTTTCTTTCTTGTAGCGCTTGGTCTCGCCCTTTCTCTCTCTGTTCTGAGTAAACACTCTTAGAAAGAAGAAAGACCGAGTAAAAAGCGGAAAAAGGAAGAATATATGCAAGAGATGGGAGAGGAGATGAGTGGTGAAAATTGTGAAGGAGAAGAGCTCTATTTATAGGAGAAAATCAAATACTATTTCACCAACCCTATACTATTCCACCAACCCTACACTATTCCACCAACCCTTTACTATTTCACCAACCCTATACTATTCCACCAACCCTACACTATTCCACCAACCCTACACTATTCCACCAACCCTATACTATTTCACCAACCCTATACTATTCCACCAACCCTATACTATTCTACCTTCAATTTACAATTATACCCTCATTCTATCTTCAATTTACAATTATACCCTCATTCTATCTTCAATTTACAATTATACCCTCATTTTACTATTTCACCAACCCTATACTATTTCACCAATTACCATTCTCTAATTACCACACTCATAAATTTCCCAAGAATTAAAATCCTTAGCTACAATGGATATTAAAATAACATCATTATCAAAATAATCTATTTAAATAGCTTTGAAAATTCTGGGACACTACAATCTTCCCTCCTTATTAGAATTTCGTCCTCGAAATTAAAACCTATAATATTATCGTCCAATCTTCAAGTTGAGGGATTCAGATAATATTCCTTTCAATCCTTCATCGAAGCTTACTCTCTTTTATCATATTGAAATTCCATCTCCTTCTTCTATGAGTAAATCTTATTCACAGTCTAAAGTCTCAATTTCTGCAATCATTCATCAATTCATACTTAAAATCTTACCTCAAAATATTTTCCATTGTTTCTTTCCAACCTCAATAACAACAATCGAGTTATTCATCAACAGTCTACAATCAAGGTTTAAACATCAAATTAATAAATCGTGTAATCAATAGTTCATACCTCCAAACATCATAGTCCTCCTTTCAAGCCTGCAATATTTTTCTCGATCTAATTTAATCAATCTTATCAAAAAGGTGTAAAAAATCATCCCCGCCTATATTCTCTTTAGTATCTCAGTATTCCAAATCATGCATACGAAATTTTAATATGATGCTCTAATAATTATTAACTTCTCACCATCATAAACCTGTAAAAGTAAATAGCACCAACATTCTACAGTTTATATTTTCCAAAAACATCATTACATGAATATACCTCATAAATGACATCATAATTCGATTCATTCTAAATACACAACCGTTTCTATTTTCTCATCCCAACTTTTGTGTTGATGCTACAATATCAGCGAAAATCTTTCAGTACTACATCTTTACTTGATAAATCATAACTCAACAATAGAAACTCGTAATTATGATTTCAACTCAAACGAAATACACGATTACATCAAATGTAAGATTCTCATCCATTCTTGACTAATACATATTGTGCTTGCCGCGTTCTAGAGATGAAATTGATAAGCAAGCAAAGTAGGATATGGGTAAGTTTCCAAGCTGGATGTCCCAAAACACTCATGTTATAATTTCTCTCCCTTGGGTCTTGCAAGGTCAAGAAGAGCAAAGAGAGAAAGATAGTCCTGTTGCTTTCTAGAAATGAAGATTTGAAAAGCATTTCAGGACATGGCATGTATGTGAGACTTTCAAAATACCCACATCGGATGCTCTCTCTCTTCTGTCATTTACGAAGACTGAGAAGGAAAGAGAGATATTTAGCCTGAGAAGCATGATCAAGGATAATCTTGCTTCCTCAGGACATGATCAACGATAATCTTGCTTCAATGGTTTACTACTGAGAGTATAAGGAGTTGGGTTTGTGAATCAAGTCGTGAGGCTGCATTTTTCTCTCTCTTGAGGATATGCTCAACTGGGAGAAAAGTCGAGCTTTCATTGTATGGAAGGTCATTAGAAGATTTCAGATGAAGGAGTATGATCAGAAGGCATGCGTTGCAATGGAGAAGGAGGTGTGAATTTATATGAAGGGTTTCTGGATAATGAACGAGCGCGTGGTGCGCGTTGGCATGACAATTCATTCAGTTGCCCACGCATGGTATCCGAAGTCGTTGATTGAACAGTGGGTTTGAAAAATGAGCTCAGTCGAATTATGACAGGAGACAAGATCCTACTTTCACGGGATCTTTTGACAAAGTTTCCATCGCGGCCCGAGGTCGCCTAACGCTTTGTCGTTTACTGTTCATTTCGCTTGAAGTGAAAAAAAAAATTTCTTTAAGGCTACTCGTCTGCTGCTTCCAGAAACTTCACAAAAATTCCTTCAGTTCCTAACGCTTAGTCTCTTCTCAGTACTTCATCTCTCCCAATTTCTTCGTATTCTCAACTATTTTTCCTTACTCTCCTAAATATGGGAGTATCATCATCATCCGTTAACAACCTCGATTTGAATGTTGCTCCTGCAGCACAACCCATTGTTATGCCTGACGTGCAACCGGATGTGCCTGTTGTTCCCCCTGAAGTGCCTGCTATACCTCCCGTTGTACCTGTTGCACACCCTAATGAACTTGCTACCTATCCTGATGTATGGCAGCCAACTTTTGTCTTTGACAATCGTCCTATCACTATTCACGATTCTGTCATGCTCCATGATTCTACTGCTGTAGCAGTGGCCAAAGGTTTCGTAATTCCACGGGATCAAACGTTCTTAGCTGATAGGTCGGATACTGATGCTATTAATAACTCATTGGCAATCAGTATCCAAGGTGCTGCTTCAGTTTCTGACATGGCACAACGTTTGAGTGCCAGAAATGTTGAGCTGAAAGTCTCAAGAAACCAAATCGGGGTCTTACAGCGACTGCTCAAATACTACAAACGCAAACACGTGGATTTGAAGCAGGAGAATACTCAGCTGAAAAAGATGATGTTATCTTACGCAGAATACTTGGGACCAAAGATGCTAGAAATGGAGAAGAATACCGAGCGTCTCCAGCGACAGCACGAAAAACTCCGGGTCGATGTTCAGGGATGTTGCAAGTCTCTCCGCACACGCTCTAGTCAGGTACCTCATTAGAAATAAATATTCTCTTTGATAATTCAATTATATAAATATACGATTATGCTCATACTAGGTTTTCTCTGTGCAGAAATAATCTTCCTGGAGCAGCTCTGAGGAATCATCTGCTCATCATTTCCACGTATCTCTTTATGCAACAAATTCCCTTCTCTTTTTTTTTTTTTTTTTTTTTTTTTATGGACACTGGTATGTAATATTATAAGGAGCTTGTTCTCCAAACATTTCTTTTCGTGATCATTCAGTGCTCATTCAATATTCATTATGAAATCATTCTGTCATTGTAATAACTTCCTTTAAACAAACAATCTGTTTAAAAAGTTAATCACTCAATAAAACATCTAAGTATGCACCATCACATGTTTTCAACCTCTAAAATACCTTAATATCATTGAACATATATCTTATAAGAGAAATTTAGATCATGTCACTATATTATATCACTTTATCATATTGTCTTTCAACTCTTACCTTTATGCTTCAATTTACCTCAAGAATAATAATCCATTATCTTTACTTAGTAAAAGAAAATTATATCAAAAGCTTTGGCATGTAACTAAAATTTCTCATAATTTCATATCCACTAATGCCTCAAAATTTAAATATTATCCACAACCTAGGAGCATCAATTCATCCTCAAAACTTTAAGCATCACTTCCATATAATTTACCTCAATTACAGAAAACCTAGCACCTCAAATTATAAGAATCACCTCAAAGATTTCATGAATTGTACCTTAAAGTCATCACAATCATTTGAAAATATCAAAATCTTTAAACCACAACTTTATATATCAAAATATCTTATAGATTCTAGGGTATACCTCATTTGCATTCATCCCTGCAATACTTAGGCATTCACTTCATGCCACTACGTAATCCTTATTCATCAATCCATATATTACAACATCAATCATAGTATCATTATTGTCATCAACCAAACCTTAGCCATTACCAAAAACTCATATAAACTATTATATCATTAATTTAGTTCAAGAATCATTTCACAACCGACATCCATAAGACCATTCGTTACTAAGTCACTTACACCATTTGTCTCACAACCTAAATCAATAAAACCATTTTGTCACCAAATTAATTTCACAAATTAGCTCGCAACCCAAATCTATAAAATCATCATACGATTTTTAAATCATGATCAATAATCTTTTCTAAATCCTCGAGACACCTTAAAATATACCTTTATCAATCGATACTCTAGAAAACTGCCGCAAATCCAAATAGGCAGATACTATAGATCACAACCTATCTATAAAATAAAAATTCATCTCTGTCATTAACTTGATCACAATAATAAAATCCTCCAAATTAATCACACTAAGATGATTTTTTTTTTTTTTTTAACAAAAAATTAACCATTAGAAAAAATGCTCATGCATCATTTATTAGAGACCACACAACAATGCACACTCTACTTGGCCGGAATGTGGCTTCTCATTAACCCCCCAAATTTTTTTTTTTTTTTTTTTGTTTTTTTGTTTTTTTTTTTTTTTTGAAAAGTCTGCCAGAACCTTATAACCTTTGCTCTGATACCAAAATTGTAACATCCCCAGCCCGTTAAGGCTGAGTTTGCCACTTTTCTTCTTTTTCAACAAAAGTTCTTGCAAAGATCTATAAGGTCTATCAGAGTACCTTATTTTAAAAGATACAATAAATGCGTAAAACATTTTTCAAGAGATTTTATTACAAGCGAAATTAGAAAACATTAGATTTTAGTTGCGGAATATCATATCATTACAATAACTTATATGAAAAGACTTTGAAAATTAATAATTATTCCCACCCCATTCCGGCCTCCTATTCCAGCGTCCTTTCTACCTGAAAACAAGAAATAAAACTGAATGAGCCCAAAGGGGACCCAGCAAGTAAAATCCACAACCATAAATAGTTTTACTCCTTGTTCTCAGTTTTGAAAATCGTTTTCACAAATAAATATATATCCAGCCATAATAATACATGTATGTACGGTTGCATCTCCCGTAGCATATACGTACTATTACATCTAGTAATAGATCATCGTCATAAATCATCTTTGTAAATCATCATAGTATATCATCGTTGTAAATCATCATAATATATCATCGTTGTAAATTATATTATCATTTTCTCATATTAGGGCCCATGTACACTATTACCCCTGTGTACGACGGTTGCGGGTCCTTCTGACCATGGCACTGAACTGTGGCCACAGCCATGCCCGACCGTCAATTAACTCTTTCTTGGTGCACTCAACGGTCTAGTTGATGGAATACAACCTTCTGGCATAGCCTCCTTCAGTGGTTTCGCCTCCATCCGAGTATCGGTACCGAACTCTCATCTTATCTTATCTTGGGGCCAAAAATACTCTCCTCCATACATGTGCCCTTATTTCATAAACATTTATCTCATCTCTTGTACTTTTCTTTGTACTTCTTTTGATGCATCTTAGGGCAACATGTAGGAGGGTTTATCATCTTTTTTCTTTCTTACAATCATCATCATTTCTCAACTTTCTTTTCTCAAAATGGAAACCTTTCCAAATATAAACTTGTTGTGCTTAAAAAGCCTTTAAAGAAATATAAACTTTCTAAATAATTCTTTTAGAAATCCTTCATGCATGCAACATAACTTCATAATACGTAAATAAAATAATCATTTACAATTTGATACAAGAATATATAAATAGCATGACATGAATAAATTTTAGAAGGGGTAGTGAATTTACTTACCTCTAGACTGAAGCTAAAAGTGGTATGAAGGAATCTAGTTGCTCCAATATGACTAACACCACTAGTATATCTTGTGAAACTAATTTCTAAAGTCCGCTATCTCTTGTGTTCTTTCTTTCTTGTAGCGCTTGGTCTCGCCCTTTCTCTCTCTGTTCTGAGTAAACACTCTTAGAAAGAAGAAAGACCGAGTAAAAAGCGGAAGAAGGAAGAATATATGTAAGAGATGGGAGAGGAGATGAGTTGTGAAAATTGTGAAGGAGAAGAGCTCTATTTATAGGAGAAAATCAAATACTATTTCACCAACCCTATACTATTCCACCAACCCTACACTATTCCACCAACCCTTTACTATTTCACCAACCCTATACTATTCCACCAACCCTACACTATTCCACCAACCCTACACTATTCCACCAACCCTATACTATTTCACCAACCCTATACTATTCCACCAACCCTATACTATTCTACCTTCAATTTACAATTATACCCTCATTCTATCTTCAATTTACAATTATACCCTCATTTTACTATTTCACCAATTACCATTCTCTAATTACCACTCTCATAAATTTCCCAATAATTAAAATCCTTAGCTACAATGGATATTAAAATAACATCATTATCAAAATAATCTATTTAAATAGCTTTGAAAATTCTGGGACACTACAACACCCTCGTCCCAACTTATTTTAATGGGTTGATGCCATAATATCTAACAATTTTTAATTTATTTTTTTTAGGAAAAGTTTACATATTGTCATCAAATTATTACTTAATTGACAATGTTCTCCACAAACTTTTAATTGAGACAATGTTCGTCCTAAACTATAAAAAAAATTGTCAATATCCCCTTAAAGGCCAACAAAAAAGACAAAAATAGCCCTACATTTTTGTCAAAAAGATAAAAAGTAGTCCTATAAAAAACAAAAACTTTTTTTTTTTCTTAAAAGAAAAAGAAAAGTTTTAAGATTTTCACTTCAGTTTTTTTTCATTTTTATTAAGGGTGTTTTTATCCTTAAAATGAAAATATTGACAATTTTTTATAGTTTGGGAGTGACATTGTCACGATCGAAGTTTTGAGAGGATATTATCAATTAAGTAATAGTTTGAGGGTGATAGTTTAATGGCTGATCTAAAAGCTGATTGACATTTAATGCATTAGTGAGATAGAGTGTAGTATGTAGGATTATTCTTACCCGAAATAAAACCAAAGTTGCATTATTTTGTTTCCATTTGCCATCTTTTATTAATGTTAGGGAAAATTCTTTTCCTTCTCTCTTGCTCTTTTCTTCCCCACCCCGGCCTCACTCCTATGCCAGAATAAAAACCCAAATTGTATACAGGAGAATGAATTAAAAAGCCATAAAAGACCCTTTCTCAGCAACTCTCTTTGCCCATATGATGAGTTCTTCCTCTTTGGAGGCAAATAATATATCCAAAGATGTTAGTATTATTATAGCATTATGGGATCTTAATGCCCCCAGGCTCCAGCTACACTGACTACACCTCTTTGTTTACCATAAACTATTCAGAAATGGCAAAAGCAAATCAAAAACCCATGACCAATATCAGGTGCCAGAATGATAATCCATAAAAAATGAAACATTTTTTTAAAGAAAAGTAGTTTTTGAGGGTACAAAAAGATGACATAAACACTCACATGGGAAAGCGAGTTGGAGAGAGAAAGAGTGAGGTTTTTGAGGGGGGAGGGAGAGAGAATACATGCCATCTGTTGTACTCGCAGCACTGTTCGGGTTTCCCAAAGCTCTCTCTTTTACTGTTGGGTTTGGTCTATTGTGCAGGTGAGGAGGAGGCCAAAGGCAACTTCCTTTTCCCCAGTCTTCCACGATTCTCTCTCTTTTTCTCTCTGCAAAACCCATTAAGCTTCTTCAAATTAGAACCCTGATTCCTGGTTTTTTTTCCTTGATCTTGTTTGCACGTTGCTCAGGAAAATGCATTGCAAAGGTGAGCGTTTTTGTGGGTAGTTTTTAGTTTTTTAGTTTTTTAGTTTTTTTAGTGTGTGAAATTATTGAATGTGGTTCTGGAAAGAGTGAAATGATGATTGCTGGGAGTAATTTTGGGTCTTGATATGCAAAAAAGTGGGTCTTTTCTTGGGCTTTTATGCTTTTGATTGTTGAGTAATCATTCATTCCTGGAAATGAGCTTAAAGAATTGTTGGGAAATGTTCGTGGGTTTTTTATTTTGTTCTGTTTATGTGGTTTCATGCTCTTTTGATTGAATGCATGGATGATTTATGCTATTGCTTGTAGGATAATTTATGGCTATCTCTCACTCTTTCTCGCTCTCCTTCTATTATGTAATATATTTTTATAGATTGATATTAAAAAGTTGGGATCTGTCCGATAGGTATTACGATTCTCACAGTATTGTCATGATCAATGTGCATATGATCTCTTTTGCTCGGTGAATCTCAGACCCTATTTCACCGTATTGCCTCGTTTTCTAGTCTTGGGAATTTGAATATTTTATTTCTTGTTCCATGTTCTATTTTAGGGCTTCAGTGAAGGGCTGGCTAAAATTGGGCTGGCTAAAATTGTGTTTTACTGCTAAAATTGGGCTGGCTACAAGGAAAAAATTTACTAGGGTATGCAACCTAGTAAATTTCCTTGTCATCATATATCTGCATTATTATCAATTTTAGATATGTTTTTCTGAAGGTGGAATGTAGGAATACTAGAAATGAATCAAACTTAATTTTTATTTTTTAGTGTTTTGCTTTCATGAGTTATTGTTTGCCCTTGCATGCATATGAACTGTGACGGTTATCTTAAACTTGCTGGTTACATGCCTTTATTAAACTGTATGTTTCAATATTTACTAATTAAGCTCCGTTACTCTGATAAAGCTAAGCTAAGTTACATTGCCAAAAGATAATAAGAAAAGGGACTTATGATAAACATGGGTTAAAACATATATTGGAGAATTGAACCTTTTACAGAAGGGACCTACACAGCTTTTTTTTCCCTGTTTAATTCCTGCACTAGATTGATACTTCAATCGGGATTGAGTGGTTTTATGTATGAAATGGTAAAGAGAATAAACTTTTCGTATCTTTCCATATTCGTTGGACTTTTTGAATGTATGTACATGGTAGTCGTAGCTTACAACAATGGAAAGCGTGATAAGCTTGTCCTAAAATGTATCTGTTCCTTTTTAAACAATCTTGTTACATGAGCTATTTGAAGAGTGTATTAGGGTTTGGGGTATTTTAGTCATTGTTATATCCCTCAAAACCTATATATAATAAGATTGTGAGGTAGGCTATGTATGAGAAATGAGTAATGCAATTAGGAGAACTAGAGTCCTCCCAAATGTGATGTGGCATTTAAAATCACCAATAGATCAAAATCCAATAATGATCATCTTACATTCAATGGTGATTTTAGAAGCCAAGTCACCTTTGGGAGGACACAAGGAGCTAGTCCTCCTAATAGCATTATTCATGAGAAATAAGCCTCCTCTTTCTCTTTAATATTTTTCATGCAAAACTTACAACATGGTATTAGAGCAGAGGTCCTTAGTTCAAATCCTGATTCTGTCAATTTACCATCCATTTAATTAAAATAT
>NC_081543.1:25711616-25723264 GCF_901000735.1 Corylus avellana | reverse complement strand
AACTCTTTTCTTGGTGCACTCAACGGTCATGTTGATGGAATACCACCTTCTGGCATAGCCTCCTTCAGTGGTTTCGCCTCCATCCGAGTATCGGTACCGAACTCTCATCTTATCTTATCTTGGGGCCAAAATACTCTCCTCCATACATGTGCCCTCATTTCATAAACATTTATCTCATCTCTTGTACTTTTCTTTGTACTTCTTTTGATGCATCTTAGGGCAACATGTAGGAGGGTTTATCATCTTTTTTCTTTCTTATAATCATCATCATTTCTCAACTTTCTTTTCTTAAAATGGAAACTTTTACAAATATAAACTTGTTGTGCTTAAAAAGCATTTAAAGAAATATAAACTTTCTAAATAATTCTTTTAGAAATCCTTCATGCATGCAACATATCTCCATGACAGGTAAATAAAATAATTATTTACAGTTTGATACAAGAATATATAAATAGCATGACAAGAATATATAAATAGCATGACATGAAGTAATTTTAGAAGGGGTAGTGAATTTACTTACCTCTAGACTGAAGCTAAAAGTGGTATGAAGGAATCTAGTTGCTCCAATATGACTAACACCACTAGTATATCTTTTGAAACTAATTTCTAAAGTCCTGCTATCTCTTGTGTTCTTTCTTTCTTGTAGCGCTTGGTCTCGCCCTTTCTCTCTCTGTTCTGAGAAAACACTCTTAGAAAGAAGAAAGACCGAGTAAAAAGCGGAAGAAGGAAGAATATATGCAAGAGATGGGAGAGGAGATGAGTGGTGAAAATTCTGAAGGAGAAGAGCTCTATTTATAGGAGAAAATCAAACACTATTCTACCGTCAATTTACAATTATAACCTCATTTTACTATTTCACCAACCCTATACTATTTCACCAACCCTATACTATTCTACCTTCAATTTACAATTATACCCTCATTCTATCTTCAATTTACAATTATACCCTCATTCTATCTTCAATTTACAATTATACCCTCATTTTACTATTTCACCAACCCTATACTATTTCATCAACCCTATACTATTCTACCAACCCTATACTATTCTACCTTCAATTTACAATTATACCCTCATTTTACTATTTCACCAATTACCATTATCTAATTACCACTCTCATAAATTTCCCAAGAATTAAAATCCTTAGCTACAATGGATATTAAAATAACATCATTATCAAAATAATCTATTTAAATAGCTTTGAAAATTCTGGGACACTACAATCTTCCCTCCTTATTAGAATTTCGTCCTCGAAATTAAAACCTATAATATTATCGTCCAATCTTCAAGTTGAGGGATTCAGATAATATTCATTTCAATCCTTCATCAAAGCTTACTCTCTTTTATCATATTGAAATTCCATCTCCTTCTTCTATGAGTAAATCTTATTCACAGTCTAAAGTCTCAATTTCTGCAATCATTCATCAATTCACACTAAAATCTTACCTCAAAATCTTTTCCATTGTTTCTTTCAAACCTCAATAACAACAATCGAGTTATTCATCAACAGTCTACAATCAAGGTTTAAACATCAAATTAATAAATCATGTGATCAATAGTTTATACCTCCAAACATCATAGTCCTCATTTCAAGCCTGCAATAATTTTCTCGATCTAATTTAATCAATTTATCAAAAAGGTGTAAAAATCATTCCTGCCTATATTCTCTTTAGTATCTCAGTATTCCAAATCATGCATACGAAATTTTAATATGATGCTCTAATAATTATTAACTTCTCACCATCATAAACCTGTAAAAGTAAATAGCACCAACATTCAAACATCATTACATGAATATACCTCAGAAGTGACATCATAATTCGATTCATTCTAAATACACAACCGTTTCTATTTTCTCATCCCAACTTTTGTGTTGATGCTACAATATCAGCGAAAATCTTTCAGTACTACATCTTTACTTGATAAATCATAACTCAACAATAGAAACTCGTAATTATGATTTCAACTCAAACGAAATACACGATTACATCAAATGTAAGATTCTCATCCATTCTTGACTAATACATATTGTGCTTGCTGCGTTCTAGAGATGAAATTGATAAGCAAGCAAAGTAGGATATGGGTAAGTTTCCAGGCTGGAAGTTCCAAAGTACACATGCTATAATTTCTCTCCCTTGGGTCTTGCAAGGTCAAGAAGAGAAAGAGAGAAAGATAGTCCTGTTGCTTTCTAGAAATGAAGATTTGAAAAGCATTTCAGGACATGGCATGTATGTGAGACTTTCAAAATACCCACATCGGATGCTCTCTCTCTTCTGTCATTTATGGAGACTGAGAAGAAAAGGGAGATATTTAGCCTGAGAAGCATGATCAAGGATAATCTTGCTTCCTCAGGACATGATCAACGATAATCTTGCTTCAATGGTTTACTACTGAGAGTATAAGGTGTTGGGTTTGTGAATCAAATCGTGATGCTTGCATTTTTCTCTCTCTTGAGGATATGCTCAACTGGAAGAAAAGTCGAGCTTTCATTGTATGGAAGGCTATTAACAGAAGATTTCAGGCGAAGGGGTATGATCAGAAGGCATGTGTTGCAATGGAGAAAGAGGTGTGAATTTATAGGAAGGGTTTCTGGATAATGAACGAGCGCGTGGTGCGCGTTGGCATGACAATTCATTCAGTTGCCCACGCATGGTATTTGAAGTCGTTGATTGAACAGTGGGTTTGAAAAATGAGCTCAGTCGAATTTATGACAGGAGACAAGATCCTACTTCCACGGGATCTTTTGACAAAATTTCCATCGCGGCCCGAGGTCGCCTAACGCTTTGTTGTTTACTGTTTATTTCACCTGAAGTGAAAAATTCCTTTAAAGCCACTCGTCTGCTGCTTCCAGAAACTTCACAAAATTTCTTCAGTTCCTAACGCTTAGTCTCTTCTCAGTACTTCATCTCTCCCAATTTCTTCGTATTCTCAACTATTTTTCCTTACTCTCCTAAATATGGGAGCATCATCATCATCCGTTAACAACCTCGATTTGAATGTTGCTCCTGCAGCACAACCCATTGTTATGCCTGACGTGCAACCGGATGTGCCTGTTGTTCCCCCTGAAGTGTCTGCTATTCATCCCGTCATACCTGTTACACACCCTAATGAACCTGCTGCATATCCTAACGTATGGCAGCCAACTTTTGTCTTTGACAATCGTCCTATCACTATTCACGATTCTGTCATGCTCCATGATTCTACTGCTGTAGCAGTGGCCAAAGGTTTCATAATTCCACGGGATCAAACGTTCTTAGCTGATAGGTCGGATACTGATGCTATTAATAACTCATTGGCATTCAGTATCCAAGGTGCTGCTTCAGTTTCTGACATGGCACAACGTTTGAGTGCCAGAAATGTTGAGCTGAAAGTCTCAAGAAACCAAATCGGGGTCTTACAGCGACTGCTCAAATACTACAAACGAAAACACGTGGATTTGAAGCAGGAGAATACTCAGCTGAAAAAGATGGTGTTATCTTACGCAGAATACTTGGGACCAAAGATGCTAGAAATGGAGAAGAATACCGAACGTCTCCAGCGACAGCACGAAAAACTCCGGGTCGATGTTCAGGGGTGTTGCAAGTCTCTCCGCACACGCTCTAGTCAGGTACCTCATTAGAAATAAATATTCTCTTTGATAATTCAATTATATAAATATATACGATTCTGCTCATACTAGGTTTTCTCTATGCAGAAATAATTTTCCTGGAGCAGCTCTGAGGAATCATCTGCTCATCATTACCACGTGTCTCTTTTATGCAACAAATTCTCTTCTTTCTTTTTTTTTTTTTTTTTTTTTTGATGGACACTGGTATGTAATAATATAAGGAGCTTGTTCTCCAAACATTTCTTTTCGTAATCATTCAGTACTCATTTAATATTCATTATTAAATCATTCTGTCATTGTAATAACTTCCTTTAAACAAACAATCTGTTTAGCAAGTTAATCACTCAATAAAACATCTAAGTATGCACCATCACATGTTATCAACCTCTAAAATACTTTAATATCATTGAACATATATCTTATAAGAGAAATTTAGATCATGTCACTATATTATATCACTGTATCATATTGTCTTTCAACTCTTACCTTTATGCTTCAATTTACCTCAAGAATAATAATCCATTATCTTTACTTAGTAAAAGAAAATTATATCAAAAGCTTTTGCATGTAACTAAAATTTCTCATAATTTCATATCCACTAATGCCTCAAAATTTAAATATTATCCACAACCTAGGAGCATCAATTCATCCTCAAAACTTTAAGCATCACTTCAATATAATTTACCTCAATTACAGAAAACCTAGCACCTCAAATTCTAAGAATCACCTCAAAGATTTCATGAATTGTACCTTAAAGTCATCACAATCATTTGAAAATATCAAAATCCTTAAACCACAACTTTATATATCAAAATATCTTATAGATTCTAGGGTATACCTCATTTGCATTTATCCCTGCAATACTTAGGCATTCACTTCATGCCACTACGTAATCCTTATTCATCAATCCATATATTATAACATCAATCATAGTATCATTATTGTCATCGACCAAACCTTAGTCATTACCAAAAACTCATATAAACTCTTATATCATTAATTCAGTTCAAGAATCATTTCACAACCGACATCCATAAGACCATTCGTTACTAAGTCACTTACACCATTTGTCTCACAACTTAAATCAATAAAACCATTTTGTCACCAAATTAATTTCACAAATTAGCTCGCAACCCAAATCTATAAAATCATCATACGATTTTTAAATCATGATCAATAATCTTTTCTAAATCCTCGAGACACCTTAAAATATACCTTTATCAATCGATACTCTAGAAAACTGCCGCAAATCCAAATAGGCAGATACTATAGATCACAACCTATCTATAAAATAAAAATTCATCTCCGTCATTAACATGATCACAATAATAAAATCCTCCAAATTAATCACACTAGGATGATTTTTTTTTTTTTTTTAACAAAAATTAACCATTAGAAAAATGCTCATGCATCATTTATTAGAGACCACACAACAATGCACACTCTACTTGGCCGGAATGTGGCTTCTCATTAACCCCCCAAATTTTTTTTTTTTTTTATTTTTTTTATTTTTTGAAAAGTCTGCCAGAACCTTATAACCTTTGCTCTGATACCAAAATTGTAACATCCCCAGCCCGTTAAGGCTGAGTTTGCCACTTTTCTTCTTTTACAACAAAAGTTCTTGCAAAGATCTATAAGGTCTATCAGAGTACTTGATTTTAAAGGATACGAAAAATGTATAAAACATTATTCAAGAGATTTTATTACAAGCTAAATTAGAAAACATTAAACTTTAGTTGCGGAATATCATATCATTACAATAACTTATATGAAAAGACTTTGAAAATTAATAATTATTCCCACCCCATTCCGGCCTCCTATTCCAGCATCCTTTCTACCTGAAAACAAGAAATAAAACTGAATGAGCCCAAAGGGGGCCCAGCAAGTAAAATCCACAACCATAAATAGTTTTACTCCTTGTTCTCAGTTTTGAAAATCATTTGCGCAAATAAATATAATTCTAGCCATAATAATATCTGTATGTACGGTTGCATCTCCCGTAACATATACATACTATTACATCTAGTAATAGATCATCATTGTAAATCATCTTTATAAATCATCATCATAATGCATCATTATAAATAATCTTTGTAAATCATCTTAGCATATCTTCGTTGAAAATATAGTATCATTTTTCTCATAATAAGGCCCATGTACACTATTACCCCTGTGTACGAGGGTTGCGGGTCCTTGTGACCATGGCACTGAACTGTGGCCTCAGCCATGCCCGACCGTTAATTAACTCTTTTCTTGGTGCACTCAACGGTCATGTTGATGGAATACCACCTTCTAGCATAGCCTCCTTCAGTGGTTTCGCCTCCATCCGAGTATCGGTACCGAACTCTCATCTTATCTTATCTTGGGGCCAAAAATACTCTCCTCCATACATGTCCCCTCATTTCATAAACATTTATCTCATCTCTTGTACTTTTCTTTGTACTTCTTTTGATGCATCTTAGGGCAACATGTAGGAGGGTTTATCATCTTTTTTTTCTTTCTTATAATCATCATCATTTCTCAACTTTCTTTTCTTAAAATGGAAACTTTTCCAAATATAAACTTGTTGTACTTAGAAAGCATTTAAACAAATAGAAACTTTCTAGATAATTCTTTTAGAAATTCTTCATGCATGCAACATAACTTCATAATACGTAAATAAAATAATCATTTACAATTTGATACAAGAATATATAAATAGCATGACATGAATAAATTTTAGAAGGGGTAGTGAATTTACTTACCTCTAGACTGAAGCTAAAAGTGGTATGAAGGAATCCAGTTGCTCCAATATGACTAACACCACTAGTATATCTTTTGAAACTAATTTCTAAAGTCCGCTATCTCTTGTGTTCTTTCTTTCTTGTAGCGCTTGGTCTCGCCCTTTCTCTCTCTGTTCTGAGTAAACACTCTTAGAAAGAAGAAAGACCGAGTAAAAAGCGGAAGAAGGAAGAATATATGTAAGAGATGGGAGAGGAGATGAGTTGTGAAAATTGTGAAGGAGAAGAGCTCTATTTATAGGAGAAAATCAAATACTATTTCACCAACCCTATACTATTCCACCAACCCTACACTATTCCACCAACCCTTTACTATTTCACCAACCCTATACTATTCCACCAACCCTACACTATTCCACCAACCCTATACTATTCTACCTTCAATTTACAATTATACCCTCATTCTATCTTCAATTTACAATTATACCCTCATTTTACTATTTCACCAACCCTATACTATTTCACCAACCCTATACTATTCTACCTTCAATTTACCCTATACTATTCTACTTCAATTTACAATTATACCCTCATTCTATCTTCAATTTACAATTATACCCTCATTTTACTATTTCACCAACCCTATACTATTTCACCAATTACCATTCTCTAATTACCACTCTCATAAATTTCCCAAGAATTAAAATCCTTAGCTACAATGGATATTAAAATAACATCATTATCAAAATAATCTATTTAAATAGCTTTGAAAATTCTGGGACACTACAAAATCGGCCTGTCTAGGGTGGTTGAAATCACCCCAAGCCAAACAGGGGTGGCCGAGCCACCCCTAACAGCCTTGGGGGTGGTTTTGGCCACCCCCAAATTAGCCAGGGTGGCTTTTTTCCATTTTTTTTAATTTAATTTTTAAATGTTGTCAACCATTTTAGCTTTTAAATTTTTTATTTTTTCATTTTTAATTATGTATATGGATATATGTCAATTTTTTAGGGGTACTGATGTGGATTTCAATCAATTTTTGGACAAATTTAGACGGGGGTATCATCTTCATTTTTAACCATTATTGAGAGTAATTCTAGGAGTCACTCTTATGTCCCTCCAAGAATGATGTGGCTCTTAAAATTACCATTTGATCAAAATTTAATAATGATCAATTACAAGTCCTATTGTGATTTTAATAGCCACATTATTTTTGGAGGGATACAAGAGAGATTTGTAACATTACTCCATTATTGACGTACCATCTGTGATACAAAATACAATTGAGGAGACAAAAAATAAAGTTGTTAAACAATAGGGACAACACAGTATTTAATCCTTATATTAATATTAATATTAGGAAATAATATTAATTCTTGATAAATTTATGATTATATGAATATTATAGAAATAAATGTTAGTTGGAGAATGGTAGATGTGGTACCCAAGGGGTAGCTCAACCGGCTGTGAACCACGCCTCATGAAGTGGAAGTCACTAGTTCAAATCTCTCATCCCCTTCCCTTGTGTGGACATGTCAAAAAAAAAAAAAAAAAAAAAGAATGGTAGCTAGAGAATGGTAATTGAAAAATGATAGCTATAGAATATTAGTTGAAAAATGGTAGCTGAATAAGGGTAGTTGAAAAATGGTAGCTGAAGAATGGTAGTACAAATAGACACTCTCCTCGTCACAAAATATGCACCACTCTTCCCCTCTTCGTTCTCTTTCACACATTCTTCATTTTTCCCCTTTCTTCTCGGTCTTTTTTCTTTTTGTTTGTGTTTCACACAAAACAAAGAGAGAGGGTGAGACATAGGGCTAAAAGAAATAACACGAGAGAGAACTGATTAAAGAAAGTTAGATTCAAAGAAGAGAATCCGTGGGTGTTGGCCGGATTGGAACAACTAAATTCATCAAGATAAAATCTATTCTCTTTAGCCTTGATTGATCTTCACTTAGTTTCAATTGGGTTGGATATTGAGTGTTTTGTTGAAGATTTTTGCTAGTTTGACCAGTTGGTAGTTTTGGGTTGTTGGTGTGTGTGAGTTGTTGGAAGTTTGGTAAGGTTTTGACTTAGTAGTTAGATGGCTTGGTACTAACCATTAGCCTCGTCATCAAATATGATTCCAGTTTTATATACTATTATTATTCTTTCATACATATAATAATACTGGTTCATATTTAGTGGTACTGACCATTAGCCTCGTCACAAAATATGAATCCAGGCTTTAAGATTTTTAAAAGTGACCGTCTCAAATTAATAAAATAAGTAAATAATATTAAGAGTTTAAGGATATGATATACTTATCATTCACAAGTACTTTATACAGGTATTGTTCAAAACTACAATGTCTAGGAAAGTTTTGTCAACTGGCAACACCGAAGTCTAAGGAGACTGGATTTTAAGTGGGACCCCTTATGACCCATCCAGTCTTTCCTGGGAACTTATTTGGTTGTATTTTGGACCTATCTGTTTCATAGTTATAACTTCTAAGTTACTTGGAAAAGATCTCTATTATAAAAGATCTCTATCATGGTTGAAGTACGGGGTAAAAGCATAGTCATGACGAATTAAGAAAAGGGTTTGGCCTACTAGAGAATAAAAGAATGAGTAAATGTTTAGTAATGGGTTCAATAGAGTGACCATTGACTAATGTCAGGACTATATTAAATTGCAATAATTACCGGTGATGGTCCATATCTGTAGTCTATAAGGATGTAAGTATTTTCATACTTATTGAGTATGATCTTGATCTCTAATAATATGAATTCTTTTCGTTTTATTTATTGCTCGATACAATTGTTCATGGCATATTGCATATTATGTCTAAATGAAATAATGGACTCATAAGATAGCCACCTTAAGGACAAACTAAGGTTCGGCTGCTAGAGAGGTTGGCAACTCAGTGGATTGTGGGTATAACCGTCCAACATGCCTAATATATAATTAAGCTAGGTCAGTGTAGTCGCCTGCACCGAACAGGTAAATCTCTAAAGTGGGAGGGTGATACAGACATAATTGGGCTGGGAGCCTAAGAACAAGAGGTTTGAACAAAGATTATCATAAAACACAAACTAATCAGTCACTACGTTACATTTGCATACAACTTATATATCATTATTATTTGCACTTGCTTTAATGATTCAATGATGATTTTTATATTATCGAAAATCAGTTAACTCACTATACCACAGTTATTGTAGTACTTGCAGGAATGGACGATTGGGGTAATTCAGTGGGCGTGCTTAGGCGTTTATTCTTGAGGTGATCAGGGATCTCAAGCTTATGGAGTTGTGACTTGAGTTCAGACAATCAAGTAGAGTTGTATTGATGCCTGGTTTGGAAGTTTTGAGTATTTTTGTATCAACTATTATACATTTTAATAGTAATGATTTATTTAATAAATTATAAGCTCTGGTATATGCTTGGTGAAAAATGCTATGCCGACTTGTTTATCACAATTTAAGCGGAATTAATACTATGAAGCAATAAACAATTCAATCACCCAAAATATATAAAGCAATAAAGAGACAGACACAAATATTTTGGTTACGAAGAGGAAACATTTTAGAAACTAATCTAAAAGTAAAACCTCTCCGGGGCAGCCAAACCCAGAAATCAGTATCAAAAGATTATTTAGACATTACAGACACTAGGAACACTTACAACCCTTTGCAAGACCTTAGTTCTGTAAGATCGACAAGCCTATAACTCGTCTCTTTGCTCACAATCTTTTTCAACGTGATTCTCCTTTACCGGATCCTTCCGATAGACTTCTCAACTATAGATTTATCAAAGGATTAACTAAAACTCTAAGAGATTCAATTTAACGCTCACCACATATGATCTCTCTTAGCACAGCCTACGACGAACTCTCTGGGGGTGAAAATACGTGCCTCTCTCTTCTATAATGATGTATATATATCAATACATCAAACCCTAGACTTGGGCCCACTAAAAACACGTTTTTAGGCATAATAGGTACAGGGTGTCTGGACAGGTGAATGGGCTGTCCGGACAGGGCCTTGCGGAGTAAAAATAGAGTTTCTAGAAAGCCTGTCCGGACAGCCTAGCACCGTGTCCTGGCATGGCTTGCAGTGGGGAGAAAACAACATTTTGGAAAGGGGAAAATCCACTTTACCCCCCATGAAGTTTCAGGAGTTTTTCAATTTGAAACCCAAAGTTTAAAAAGTGGCAATGTAGCCCCCCAATGTTTTAAAAATTTTCAATTTAAACATTCCCTTACAATTTCCGTTAAGTTGAACGGAAATTTTTTTAAAAAAAGCCTGAGGGTAATTATGTAATTTTAGAGATTTCCGTCCAATTTAACGGAAATTATTAACGGAAGGTTTAAATTGAAAATTTTTGAAACATTGGGGGGGTACATTGCCACTTTTTAAACTTTGGGGTTCAAATTGAAAAACCCCTGAAACTTCAGGGGGGTAAAGTTGATTTTTCCCTTTTGGAAATGCTGTCCATCCTTGATCAATAGCTCCGATCGATGCGCGTTTGTGATCCAATTGAGCTGAAATTTTGCAAGGACGTTCATAACACATGAATCTACATTATGAATGGTGGAGATTGAATTCTGAGCAATCTATATCAGTGTTTGAGCCCATAAACAGTAACCTTTGCATTTTAGAATTAAATTAAGCCAACACAAGAATTAACAAACTCCCCTTTTGGCAATTCAGCGACAAAACCAAAATGTCGAGCCAATCCCCCAATCCCATCATCTCCCTATATTTACTCCCCTTTTTTTATCATAGAATGACAAAAGGTCTTCATGTTTCCTGAAACACTTCACAAAATACATCAAGGCATATGTGGAACAAGAATACATAAATCAAACTCATGATAAAAAAAATGACGTAGAATGCAAGATCATAAAGAAACATCAGCAAAACTCCCCCTCAATGTATGACTCAATTATCAACAAGAAACTGGAAAAGCAAACCATGTTTCTCCCCCTCAAAAGTCAAATGAACACACATGATATACACATTAATGACTCATGTATTGCACAATGAATATCTCAAACATGCTCCAAATATGCAAAATATACATGAGACTAGAAATGGCAAGAAACTCATATTGCTTAACCCAAGCAAAGAAAAATGTTCCATTCAACCCATGCTTGTGTGGTGTGTGTGTAAGCTATCCAAAGAGAAAAATTTTCAACTTACAAAATGAGGAGAAAGTTTCACCACCATGAGGTTTTGACAAGTATATCAAATCAAAAGTCAAACCTTATCATACTAGGGCCTAGCCACTCTCATCCTATACATTTCTCTTTGTAAAACATTTTGCACAAGTTTGAC
>NC_081543.1:25704739-25711516 GCF_901000735.1 Corylus avellana | reverse complement strand
TTTAATAATGATCAATTACAAGTCCAATTGTGATTTTAATAGCCACATTATTCTTGGAGGGACACAAGAGAGATTTGTAACATTACTCCATTATTGAGGTACCATCTGTGATACAAAATACAATCGAGGAGACAAAAAATAAAGTTGTTAAACAATAGGGACAACACAGTATTTAACCCTTATATTAATATTAATATTAGGAAATAATATTAATTCTTGATAAATTTATGATTATATGAATATTATAGAAATAAATGTTAGTTGGAGAATGGTAGATGTGGTACCCAAGGGGTTGCTCAACCGGCTGTGAACCACGCCTCATGAAGTGGAGGTCACTAGTTCAAATCTCTCATCCCCTTCCCTTGTGTGGACATGTCAAAAAAAAAAAAAAAAAAAGAATGGTAGCTAGAGAATGGTAATTGAAAAATGATAGCTATAGAATATTAGTTGAAGAATGGTAGCTGAATAAGGGTAGTTGAAAAATGGTAGCTGAAGAATGGTAGTACAAATAGACACTCTCCTCATCACAAAATATGCACCACTCTTCCCCTCTTCGTTCTCTTTCACACATTCTTCAGTTTTCCCCTTTCTTCTCGGTCTTTTTTCTTTTTGTTTGTGTTTCACACAGAACAAAGAGAGAGGGTGAGACATAGGCCTAAAAGAAATAAGACGAGAGAGAACTGATTAAAGAAAGTTAGATTCAAAGAAGAGAATCCGTGGGTGTTGGCCAGATTGGAACAACTAAATTCATCAAGATAAAATCTATTCTCTTTAGCCTTGATTGATCTTCACTTAGTTTCAATTGGGTTGGATATTGAGTGTTTTGTTGAATATTTTTGCTAGTTTGACCAGTAGGTAGTTTTGGGTTGTTGGTGTGTGTGAGTTGTTGGAAGTTTGGTAAGGTTTTGACTTAGTAGTTAGATGGCTTGGTACTAACCATTAGCCTCGTCATCAAATATGATTCCAGTTTTATATATTATTATTATTCTTTCATACATATAATAATACTGGTTTATATTTAGTGGTACTGACCATTAGCCTCGTCACAAAATATGAATTCAGGCTTTAAGATTTTTAAAAGTGACCTTCTCAAATTAATAAAATAAGTAAATAATATTAAGAGTTTAAGGATATGATATACTTATCATTCACAAGTACTATATACAGGTATTGTTCAAAACTACAATGTCTAGGAAAGTTTTGTCAACTGGCAACACCGAAGTCTAAGGAGACTGGATTTTAAGTGGGACCCCTTATGACCCATCCAGTCTTTCCTGGGAACTTATTTGGTTGTATTTTGGACCTATCTGTTTCATAGTTATAACTTCTAAGTAAGTTACTTGGAAAAGATCTCTATCATGGTTGAAGTACAGGTAAAAGCATAGTCATGACGAATTAAGAAAAGGGTTTGGCCTACTAGAGAATAAAAGAATGAGTAAATGTTTAGTAATGGGTTCAATAGAGTGACCATAGACTAATGTCAGGACTATATTAAATTGCAGTAATTACCGGTGATGGTCCATATCTGTAGTCTATAAGGATGTAAGTATTTTCATACTTACTGAGTATGATCTTGATCTCTAATAATATGAATTCTTTTCGTTTTATTTATTGCTCGATACAATTCTCATGGCATATTGCGTATTGTGTCTAAATGAAATAATGGACTCATAAGATAGCCACCTTAAGGACAAACTAAGGTTCGGCTGCTAGAGAGGTTGGCAACTTAGTGGATTGTGGGTATAACCGTCCAACATGCCTAATATATAATTAAGCTAGGTCAGTGTAGTCGCCTGCACCGAATAGGTAAATCTCTAAAGTGGGAGGGTGACACAGACATAATTGGGCTGGGAGCCTAAGAACAAGAGGTCTGAACAAAGATTATCATAAAACACAAACTAATCAGTCACTACGTTACATTTGCATACAACTTATATATCATTATTATTTGCACTTGCTTTAATGATTCAATGATGATTTTTATATTATCGAAAATCAGTTAACTCACTATACCACAGTTATTGTAGTACTTGCAGGAATGGACGATTGGGGTAATTTAGTGGGCGTGCTTAGGCGTTTATTCTTGAGGTGATCAGGGATCTCAAGCTTATGGAGTCGTGACTTGAGTTCAGTCAATCAAGTAGAGTTGTATTGATGCCTGGTTTGAAAGTTTTGAGTATTTTTGTATAAACTATTATACATTTTAATAGTAATGATTTATTTAATAAATTATAAGCTCTGGTATATGCTTGGTGAAAAATGCTATGCCGACTTGTTTATCACAATTTAAGCGGAATTAATACTATGAAGCAATAAACAATTCAATCACCCAAAATATATAAAGCAATAAAGAGACAGACACAAATATTTTGGTTACGAAGAGGAAACATTTTAGAAACTAATCTAAAAGTAAAACCTCTCCGGGGCAGCCAAACCCAGGAAATCACTATCAAAAGATTATCTAGACATTACAGACACTAGGAACACTTACAACCCTTTGCAAGACCTTAGTTCTGTAAGATCGACAAGCCTATAACTCGTCTCTTTGCTCACAATCTTTTTCAACGTAATTCTCCTTTACCGGATCCTTCCGATAGACTTCTCAACTATAGATTTATCAAAGGAATAACTAAAACTCTAAGAGATTCAATTTAACGCTCACCACATATGATCTCTCTTAGCACAGCCTACGACGAACTCTCTGGGGGTGAAAATACGTGCCTCTCTCTTCTATAATGATGTATATATATCAGTACATCAAACCCTAGACCTGGGCCCACTAAAAACACGTTTTTAGGCATAATAGGTACAGGGTGTCTGGACAGGTTAATGGGCTGTCCGGACAGGGCCTTGCGGAGTAAAAATAGAGTTTCTAGAAAGCCTGTCCGGACAGCCTAGCACCGTGTCTAGGCATGGCTTGCAGTGGGGAGAAAACAACATTTTAGAAAGGAAAAAATCCACTTTACCCCCCTGAAGTTTCAGGAGTTTTTCAATTTGAACCCCAAAGTTTAAAAAGTGGCAATGTACCCCCCCAATGTTTCAAAAATTTTCAATTTAAACCTTCCCTTACAATTTCCGTTTAGTTGGACGGAAATTTTTTTAAAACAAGCCTGAGGGTAATTATGTAATTTTAGAGATTTCAGTCCAATTTAACGGAAATTATAAACGGAAGGTTTAAATTGAAAATTTTTGAAACATTGGGGGGGTACATTGCCACTTTTTAAACTTTGGGGTTCAAATTGAAAAACTCCTGAAACTTCAGGGGGGTAAAGTGGATTTTTCCCTTTTGGAAATGCTGTCCATACTTGATCAATAGCTCCGATCGATGGGCGTTTGTGATCCAATTGAGCTGAAATTTTGCAAGGACGTTCATAACACATGAATCTACATTATGAACGGTGGAGATTGAATTCTGAGCAATCTATATCAGTGTTGGAGCCCATAAACAGTAACCTTTGCATTTTGGAATTAAATTAACCCAACACAAAAACTAACAAACTCCCATTTTGGCAATTCAGTGACAAAACCAAAATGTCGAGCCAATCCCCCAATCCCATCATCTCCCTATATTTACTCCCATTTTTTATCATAGAATTACAAAAGGTCTTCATGTTTCCTGAAACACTTCACAAAATACATCAAGGCATATGTGGAATAAGAATACATAAATCAAACTCATGATAAAAAAAATGACGTAGAATGCAAGATCATAAAAAAACATCAGCAAAACCCCCCCTCAATGTATGACTCAATTATCAACAAGAAACTGCAAAATCAAAAACATGTTTCTCCCCCTCAAAAGTCAAATGAACACACATGATATACACATCAATGACTCGTGTATTGTACAATAAATATCCCAAACATGCTCCAAATATGCAAAATATACATGATACTAGAAATGGCAAGAAACTCATATTGCTTAACCTAAGCAAAGAAAAATGTTCCATTCAACCCATGCTTGTGTGGTGTGTGTGTAAGCTATCCAAAGAGAAAAAATTTCAACTTACAAAATGAGGAGAAAGTTTTACCACCATGAAGTTTTGACAAGTATATCAAATCAAAAGTCAAACCTTATCATACTAGGGCCTAGCCACTCTTATCCTATACATTTCTCTTTGTAAAACATTTTGCACAAGTTTGACATAGTGAAATAAATTCCTTTTGGAATATGATCTTTTGATTTTATTTGTTTCACTATTTTGTTTATTTTTCTCTTTGAGAAATTGTCCTTAAACTTTTGGTGCTTATCACAAAAGAGAAAGCAGGAATTTTTAAGCCCTAGGTTCAATTAGCATATAGTCAATTTGAAAAATATAACTAGTCAAAAACCTTATATGGTTACCTAACAAACCTCATAAATAAAGTGAAACAAAACCTCAATTTAAGCTTAAATGTGCACAAGAGATAAAGCATAGGCAAAATGTACTACATAAGCTCAGGCTTTAGGTAACCACAAAAACAAGTCTATTGGCACAAATTTTCATCTCATGCATATTAAGAACATTCCAAGACGCAAAGAATTAAATCCATGAAAGCAACATGAGAAATTAATGGACTATCCAGGTGCATAAGACAAAAGAAAGAAAAGAAAACAACCAAAGTAACATATTTTTGTCTTTTTGAAATTTTTCACAAAAGAAATGCACACAAACGAAAAACAAATGCAAAATAAACAAAAATGCAATGCAAAAGGAAAAAAAATGCTTGAATTAAGATCACAACAGACAATACATGAATGTCTTTTAGTATTAAACTTTCATCACATCTTATAGGTCCCACTACAAAATAATGATTTGGTTTAATAACTACATTTAGGTCTTCACAAGACATTACACATTCATAAACATTTGATTAGCAAGTAGACAAAAATCTTGGTGGTCCGCACACAACATCTCGTCTATAAGTCTTTCAAAGAATATATGAATTTCTTGAAAAGTCCTTTATGAATATGCCTTAAAAGAAGAATTTCAAAACAACTATGTATACACTCTTCATACAAAAAGTGTAACAGCAAAAACAATGCATTGCATAAATAAGGAAGCAAAAAAAAAAAAAATGCAAAGCAAAGAAAAGTAACATGCTCTAGGATATTCAAAAATAGGCAAAATACTCAATCATGGGCCTGTTAATGACTCACCTAACTCTAGGTGAGATCACTACCACTCCCCCTCAATGGGTGAATGTTATAACCCTTCCTAACCCACTCTTGAACAATCTTAAGACCAGATTTATGACGCACATGGGGTTTCAATTTAAAACAATTTGGTTGAATATGACCAACTTTGCCACAATGATGACAGGTGGGAACAAACTTTTGAGAAGGTTGTCTTTTATGAGGAAGGATATATTTAGACTTTGATCTAAGCAAACCCGACTCTATATCACATTTTTCTTTCTTAGGAGAAGCCGAGTTTTTGGCATTTAAACTGAAAATAGTTTGGTCTGATGTGACCAATAATCCCACAATGGTGGCATGTCGGAACAAACTTAGCTTGAGTTTATTTCTTAGAAGAAGTCTTCGATTTGAGCTTCACACAATTATTCAAACAAGAGTTTTTGCCCTTATCCAAAAAGACTGTATTAGCCTTGACTTCTTTAACATTCACAAGCTTAACAAACAAGGTCTTTCTTTCAGATTTAAAAGCATGCGAAGTAGAGCAAACACTATTATCAACAATCATACTATGCTTATTATCAACACAGAAAAAACTTTTCAGATTATCACTAGAGAATTTTTGTGAGAGTTCTTTCAAATCATTCTCAAGTGATATATTCTTTTTAACAAGCACAGACATCTCAGAATTTAAAGAATCAATCAAGGCATGTGATTTAGACAATTCATTCGTCAAAGACTCTTTTTCCTGTTCTACAATTTTAAAATTCTTACAAATCTTTTTGTATCTGTAGGACAATTGACTATACTCATTAGAGAGGATCTTGTACACATCGTCAAGATCATCAAAACTAAAAGAGTCAATGACAAGGGACTGAGATGTATTCATAGTAAAAATGAGTCAAGGATCTCACTCAGGAATTTAAGCCAAACAGAGTGAACCTGCTCTGATACCAATTGAAAAAAGCTATGCCGACTTGTTTATCACAATTTATGCGGAATTAATACTATGAAGCAATAAACAATTCAATCACCCAAAATATATAAAGCAATAAAGAGGCAGACACATATATTTTGGTTACGAAAAGGAAACTTTTTAGAAACCGATCTAAAAGTAAAACCTCTTCGGGACAGCCAAACCAAGAAAATCACTATCAAAAGATTATCCATAGATTACAAACACTAGGAACACTTACAACCCTTTGCAAGACCTTCGCTCTGTAAGATCGACAAGCCTACAACTTGTCTCCTTACTCACAATCTTCTTCAACGTGATTCTCCTTTACCGGACCATTCCGATAGACTTCTCAACTATAGATTTATCAAAGAAATAATTAAAACTCTAAGAGATTCAATTTAATGCTCACCACATACGATCTCTCTTAGCACAGCCTCCGACGAATTCTCTGGGGGTGAAAATTTGTGTCTCTCTCTTCTATAATGATGTATATATATCATTACATCAAACCCTACACCTGGGCCCACTAAAAACACTTTTTTGGCCATAATAGGTATGGGTTGTCCGGGCATGTTAATGGGCTGTCCGGACAGGGCCTTGCGGAGCAAAAATAGAGTTTATGGAAAGCTTGTCCGAACAACCTAGCACCGTGTCCAGACATAGCCTGCAGTGGGGAGAAAACAGCATTTTGGAAAGGGAAATT
>NC_081543.1:25701135-25704391 GCF_901000735.1 Corylus avellana | reverse complement strand
AGGGGTTGGGGGGGTGGCCAGATAAAACGGTGAGTTTTGAGTAGACTAACGGAAGTTAACAAAAATTGACGGTAGGGAGTTTTCTAGTAGTTTCGAGTTATCCAGGGACTAAATTTCCAAAAAAAAATACCCAGGGAGTTTTTTAAAAAAGCGCGTTTACCTAAGGATTTTAGACATAATTTCCCTTTTGGAAATGATGTCCAACCTTGATCAATAGCTCCGATCGATGGGCGTTTATGGTCTGATTGAGCTAAAATTTTGTATGGACATTCATAACACATGAATATACATTATAAACGGTGGAGATTCGATTCTGAGCATTCTATATCAGTGTTTAAAACTGTGAACAGTAGCCTCTGCATTTTGAAACTGAATTAAGCTAACACAAGAACTAACACTTGGGAATATTATGTTGTCCTTTAGAAGAAGATTATATTTTCCGCTGTGAGATTATCTTATATCTCTGATGTCATAACATTACGTAAAAACTAGGAGTTTCTACTTATGATTTTTTTGGTTCAAATATCGGGGCTTTACATCATAAATATCTTACGAAGTCTACGTGGCAAGGTTTAATAGCCTTTAGATTAGCTCTTGTTTAGAATATATATATATAGTGGTTATTAAACCTTGCTACATAAGCTTTGTGAGATATTTGTATAATGTTTATGTGGTACGTAGAATTAATCATTATATATATATAAAGTAATTATACTTTCCACACTAGCTAATATGACATGTTCTGAGTGGTTTTTTATTTATTTATTTATTTTTTTAAAATTTTTTATTAGAGAAATGTTACACATTCACTCTTGCACATTTCTTGTCAATTTTTAATTTTATTTTATATATATAAATCTATCATTGAATCTAGGACCTACATGTGATCCTACATATTTAGTCCTAGATTTACCTATCGTTTGTACATATATGAACAAGAATGGGCAAAAGATGGAAACCAAACCTTTTTTTTTAAACGAGAAATGGTTCAAGTCAATATTTTTTTTCATTTTTTCCCATCTCATCCTACAAATTCAATATATCAACCATTAGATTTGTGAACTCATGTGAACCCCACACAAATTCAATGGTGGATTAATCTGTTTATTATGGAGATGGTTCAAAATAGAATGAATTATATTATTTCTCTTTTTAAGTGTCTAACATGAAAAACTATTTCAAACATGACACGTCAGCCTGTGTGAAATAGGTGTTAAGAGTAGCATGATGAAAACCCACTACGAACAACAGAAATATGATAGAAATATTAACTTCTATAACTCATTTCAAGTATGAGAGACTACAAATAAATCCAATTAGGGTTGGAAACAAAGCACAAGTTTTTAATAATTCTCTCATAATCCGTCAGTTACATTGGCCCCTTATTTATATTACTCTTGACTACCAAAACAAGATGAAAAAGAAATATCAACTAAATACATAAAAGAATTACTGCTACACTAGACAACTAAAGAGAAGACGACTACAAATACAACATGTAAAAGAAAGACTACACTACAGCAATTAGAAGACATATAAGCTAAAGACTTAGGGCTTGTTTGGTATGCGAGATAGACCCTTAGAATGAAATGAATATTCCTATGGAATATCTACTCTTTTGTTTGGTTGCTCACAAAACCTAGGAATAACAGGAAGAGGTAAATTAATCATTTAATCAAAATATTAATACTCCTCCTTATGTGTGGGCTCAAACTCTCTTTTAATAGGTGATGCTCAACGCATGAAATATTTAATTGAAACATGGTGAATTGATGGAGTTAGGGTTCTCTGATACCATGTTAAATGTTTATCACTTGTATGGCTATAAGCCATGCAAAGAGCACACCCTATCTAAACAATGGGGCTACTCTTTTGGACAGTCATTGCCCAATAATTCAGCAGAAATAAATTCTTTCTACCACATCCTAGGGCATGGGGATGGGCATCGGTCAAAATGCGGACTTGAGGTCTCAGGTGGAGGTTACCAAATTTTCACCAAGGTGGAGATTGTTGATAATTGCTCAAATTGTCAACAAGTGTGAAGATAATTGCTGGAAAATATCAATAATCAAGTTGGTGGGCTCAAGTCATATTTATCTATAAAAAGATAATGTTAGTTTTAAAAAGAAGTCCAAGAACAACTGGAATTTGATTTTTGGAGAAAATGTGTGTGGATAAACATGTGGGGGAAAATTGATAATTAATTGGCAACCAATTTCCCACTAGCCCTTTATGCGAAAGATAAGTTTGGAAAGAAAACACACGAGAACACACACCAATCACACACGTACACAAAGAGTTTACGTGGTTCGGCAATATGCCTACATCCACGGGGCGTGATCCGGTCTCCTTCTTTACTATTGAGAAATATTGAGTACAATGATACAAGCATGAACCGCTCAAGTTTAATATCCCAAACCTAAGCCTTTAACCCCTTGTACACCCCACTAAACTGTCCCTCTCAAATACCCAGTAAAGAAAAACTCTCTACACTTTGTAAATACCACAAAGTGCTCTCACCAATTTGAATTTTCCGGATCCCCACTTAATCAAGGACTGCATGTCCTTTTATAGAGGCTTAATCACGAAAAAATAGGAGAACAGTTTTGATCCAATTGCTGATGGGAAAACGAAACCATCATGAATACAAAGTCTTTTCATGATAAAGATAAGCATTGCAACCCACATGTTTATCCACACACGTTTTCTCCAAAAAATAAAATTCCAAGTTGTTCTTGGACTCCTTTTAAAACAAACCTTATCTTTTTATAGATAAATATGACTTAAGCCCACCAACTTGAATATCAATTTTCCCAACATGAAAAGACTTTGTATTCATGATGGTTTCGTTTTCCCAGTAGCAATTGGATTAAAATTGTTCTCCTATTTTTCGTGATTAGCCACTATAAAAGGACATGTAGTCCTTGGTTAAGGGGATCTGGAAAATCCAAATTGGTGAGAACACTTTGTGACTTTTCTTTACTGGGTATTTGAGAGGGACAGTTGAGTGGGGTGTACAAGGGGTTAAGGGCTTGGGTTTGGGATATTAAACTTGAGCGGTTCAGGCTTGTACCATTGTACTCAATATTTCTCAATAGTAAAGAAGGAGACCGGATCATGCCCCGTGGACGTAGGCATATTGCCGAACCACGTAAACTCTTTGTGTACGTGTGTGATTGGTGTGTGTTCTCGTGTGTTTTCTTTCCAAACTTATCTTTCACATAAAGGGCTAGTGGGAAATTGGTTGCCAATTAAT
>NC_081543.1:25685878-25701035 GCF_901000735.1 Corylus avellana | reverse complement strand
TGAGATACTAAAGAGAATATAGGCGGGGATGATTTTTACACCTTTTTGATAAAATTGATTAAATTAGATCGAGAAAATTATTGCAGGCTTGAAATGAGGACTATGATGTTTGGAGGTATGAACTATTGATCACATGATTTATTAATTTGATGTTTAAACCTTGATTGTAGACTGTTGATGAATAACTCGATTGTTATTATTGAAGTTAAAAAAAAAAAAAAAAAATGGAAAAGATTTTTAGGTAAGACTTTAGTGTGAACTGATGAACGATTGCATAAATCGAAGCTTTAGAACGTGAATAAAAATTTACTCTTAGAAGAAGGAGATGAAATTCCAACATGATAAAAGCGAATATTGAAGAGTAGGCTCTGATGAATGATTGCAAGGAATATTTTAAATCTAAATCGCTCAATTTGAAGATTGGACGATAATATTATAGACTTTAATTTCGAGGACGAAATTTCAATAAGGAGGGAAGATTGTAGTGCCCCAGATTTTAAAAGGCTTATTTTAGATATATTTATTTGATGATGATTAGGTAATGGCATTTATTCTTGAGGAATTTATTAGATTATATGATATTGATTCGAGATTATATCTATTATTTTATTGGGTGATTTAAGAGAAATGATAATTGATGATCGATTTATAGAATTTGGAGTATGATTTTAATAGTTGGTGATTGATTAAATGAGGACAATAGACAAATTATTTTTAAAATGCGAGTTAACCTGCAATAATTGCTCATAATCACCTTATCTTTCTCTTTTCTTTTATTATTATTTGTTTACTATTTTTCCCCACATCCTTGCCGACCAACCCACCTAATTCTTGTTTTTTTATTCTTCTCATTTCCCCATTTTTCTTCACAGCAGCTCCACACCCACTTATTAATGCTTATACTATATTTTCTCTCTCCTCCCTTCAATCACGCATATCCTTCCTTCTTTACCATTTAAGTATATTATATTTGTTTTCTTTATTTCTACCAACCCCTCTCTTCCCCCACTTTCCACAATGCCACTTACTACCACTCATTACTCCTTCCATTTTTCTTCCTTCCTTCTTTTACCACACGGCTTTTGAACTTTTCTTTTAATTTTCTTTGACTTCACCTACTCTCATTGCTTTATTACTTAACGGAGAGGAAGAAACAAGAAGATAGAGAGAGGGAGCTTTACGGATGTAAGAAAGAGAAGACAGAGGGAGAGAGAATGTTGCAATAGAGTGAGAGATGGACAGAGAAGCATGAGAAAGAGAAAGCGGGTGAGATGCTGAGGGGGAGAAACAGACATTTAGAGGATGGCCAAAAAGAGAAATTTGCAGAATAATAAAAATGGGTTCTTCAAAGGTAAATTTCTTCGTCCTTTAGCTATGGGTATTTGATTTTAAATTGAGTAATGGGTCTTAGATGAGAACCTTTTGATTTAATCAAGATGATATTGGGTGGTTTCACTCTTGAGAATTTTGAATTAGTATTGGGAGTTGATTCTCTATTTTAATGGGTTAACTTCCCTAAAGGAGTAGACTGGAGTTAATTGATTCTCGTGAATTGTTATTAATTTAGTTGTGAATAAACAGAGTGGAACAACAAGATATTTTTTCAAGATGATTAATTAGCAGTTTAAAGACTACTCATAGCTTCAGTCTAGAGGTAAGTAAATTCACTACCCCTTCTAAAATTACTTCATGTCATGCTATTTATTCATTCTTTAGTAAATTGTAAATGATTATTTTATTTATGTATTATGAAGTTATGTTGCATGCATGAAGGATTTCTAAAAGAATTATCTAGAAAGTTTCTATTTATTTAAGCGCTTTCTAAGTACAACAAGTTTATATTTGAAAAGGTTTCCATTTTGAGAAAAGAAAGTTGAGAAATGATGATGATTATAAGAAAGAAAAAAAAGATGATAAACCCTCCTACATGTTGCCCTAAGATGCATCAAAAGAAGTACAAAGAAAAGTACAAGAGATGAGATAAATGTTTATGAAATAAGGGCACATGTATGGAGGAGAGTATTTTTGGCCCCAAGATAAGTAAAATGAGAGTTCGGTACCGATACTCGGATGGAGGCGAAACCACTGAAGGAGGCTATGCCAGAAGGTGGTATTCCATCAACTAGACCGTTGAGTGCACCAAGAAAGAGTTAATTGACGGTCGGGCATGGCTGTGGCCACAGTTCAGTGCCATGGTCACAGGACCCGCAACCCTCGTGCACAGGGGTAATAGTGTACATGGGCCTTATTATGAGAAAATGATACTATATTTTCAATGATGATATGCTATGATGATTTACAGAGATGATTTACAATGATGATTTATAATGATGCATTATGATGATGATTTATAAAGATGATTTACAACGATGATCTATTACTAGAGGTAATAGTATGTATATGTTACGGGAGATGCAACCGTACATACATATATTATTATGGTTGGATGTATATTTATTTATGAAAACGATTTTCAAAACTGAGAACAAGGAGTAAAACTATTTATGGTTGTGGATTTTACTTGCTGGGCCCCTTTGGGCTCATTCAGTTTTATTTCTTGTTTTCAGGTAGAAAGGATGCTGGAATAGGAGGCCGGAATGGAGACGGGAATAATTATTAATTTTCAAAGTCTTTTCATATCAGTGATTATAATAATATGATATTCCGCAACTAAAGTTTAATGTTTTCTAATTTCGCTTGTAATAAAATCTCTTGAATAATGTTTTATACATTTTTTGTATCCTTTAAAATCAAGTACTCTAATAGACCTTATAGATCTTTGCAAGAACTTTTGTTGTAAAAGAAGAAAAGTGGCAAACTCAGCCTTAACGGGCTGGGGATGTTACAGAAACAAACCACAAGTTTTTAATAATTCTCTCATAATCCGTCAGTTACATTGGCCCCTTATTTATATTACTCTTGACTACCAAAACAAGATGAAAAAGAAATATCAACTAAATACATAAAAGAATTACTGCTACACTAGACAACTAAAGAGAAGACGACTACAAATACAACATGTAAAAGAAAGACTACACTACAGCAATTAGAAGACATATAAGCTAAAGACTTAGGGCTTGTTTGGTATGCGAGATAGACCCTTAGAATGAAATGAATATTCCTATGGAATATCTACTCTTTTGTTTGGTTGCTCACAAAACCTAGGAATAACAGGAAGAGGTAAATTAATCATTTAATCAATATATTAATACTCCTCATTATGTGTGGGCTCAAATTCTCTTTTAATAGGTGATGCTCAACGCATGAAATATTTAATTGAAACAGGGTGAATTGATGGAGTTAGGGTTCTCTGATACCATGTTAAATGTTTATCACTTGTATGGCTATAAGCCATGCAAAAAGCACACCCTATCTAAACAATGGGGCTACTCTTTTGGACAGTCATTGCCCAATAATTCAGTAGAAATAAATTCTCTCTACCACATCCTAGGGCATGGGGATGGGCATCGGTCAAGATGCGGACCTGAGGTCTCAGGTGGAGGTTACCAAATTTTCACCAAGGTGGAGATTGTTGATAATGGCTCAAATTGTCAACAAGTGTGAAGATAATTGCTAGAAAATATCAATAATCAAGTTGGTGGGCTCAAGTCATATTTATCTATAAAAAGACAATGTTAGTTTTAAAAAGGAGTCCAAGAACAATTGGAATTTGATTTTTGGAGAAAATGTGTGTGGATAAACATGTGGGGGAAAATTGATAATTAATTGGCAACCAATTTCCCACTAGCCCTTTATGCGAAAGATAAGTTTGGAAAGAAAACACACGAGAATACACACCAATCACACACGTACACAAAGAGTTTACGTGGTTTGGCAATATGCCTACGTCCACGGGGCGTGATCCGGTCTCCTTCTTTACTATTGAGAAATATTGAGTACAATGATACAAGCCTGAACCGCTCAAGTTTAATATCCCAAACCCAAGCCTTTAACCCCTTGTACACCCCACTCAACTGTCCCTCTCAAATACCCAGTAAAGAAAAACTCTCTACACTTTGTAAATACCACAAAGTGCTCTCACCAATTTGAATTTTCCGGATCCCCACTTAATCAAGGACTGCATGTCCTTTTATAGAAGCTTAATCACGAAAAAATAGGAGAACAGTTTTGATCCAATTGCTGATGGGAAAACGAAACCATCGTGAATACAAAGTCTTTTCATGATAAAGATAAGCATTGCAACCCACATGTTTATCCACACACGTTTTCTCCAAAAAATCAAATTCCAAGTTGTTCTTGGACTCCTTTTAAAACTAACCTTATCTTTTTATAGATAAATATGACTTGAGCCCACCAACTTGAATATCAATTTTCCCAACATGAAAAGACTTTGTATTCATGATGGTTTCGTTTTCCCAGTAGCAATTAGATTAAAATTGTTCTCCTATTTTTCGTGATTAGCCACTATAAAAGGACATGTAGTCCTTGGTTAAGGGGATCCGGAAAATCCAAATTGGTGAGAACACTTTGTGACTTTTCTTTACTGGGTATTTGAGAGGGACAGTTGAGTGGGGTGTACAAGGGGTTAAGGGCTTGGGTTTGGGATATTAAACTTGAGCGGTTCAGGCTTGTACCATTGTACTCAATATTTCTCAATAGTAAAGAAGGAGACCGGATCATGCCCCGTGGACGTAGGCATATTGCCGAACCACGTAAACTCTTTGTGTACGTGTGTGATTGGTGTGTGTTCTCGTGTGTTTTCTTTCCAAACTTATCTTTCACATAAAGGGCTAGTGGGAAATTGGTTGCCAATTAATTATCAATTTTCCCAACAATTGGTATCAGGGCTTGGTTGCGGATTTCTACTGGTTAAGAAGAAATGCAGTCCTTGAAGTTTGAGATTGAAAGGTTCGACGGGAGAATGAACTTTGGTTTGTGGCAAATACAAGTCAAGGACATCCTAATCCAATCTGGGCTACACAAAACGTTGAGAGGAGCAGATTCGACAGATTGCTCCAAAAACGCTAATATTGTTTCTCTCGTTACAGAGAGAGATGATGATGTTCTTTGATAAGGGCATGTACATCCTCTGGCATGACCGCTAAAAATGTCAGGATAATGGATGTGTTTTATTAGCGGGTCCACATTTGCATACGAGACATTGGTTTGGTTTTTTGATGTCAGGTATGTGGTGGAAAAGGGTGTCGATGGCTGATGAACTTCCGGGGGAACCAAACATGGAAGTTGCACCATATTTTTCAGCAGGATTTTTTCGACATGTGCCGAAAATGAAAATTCTTGGAATGGTTTAATTCTAAGTGCATGTGCTCTTTATGGTGGAGCATGATAATTCTTGTAGAATTATTACTGTTGGTGTAGACAGTGTTTTGCAAGACATCCCAGGGCGTGGGGATGGGCATCGGTCAAGATGCGGACCTGAGGTCTCAGGTGGAGGTTACCAAATTTTCACCAAGGTGGAGATTGTTGATAATGGCTCAAATTGTCAACAAGTGTGAAGATAATTGCTGGAAAATATCAATAATCAAGTTGGTGGGCTCAAGTCATATTAATCTATAAAAAGATAATGTTAGTTTTAAAAAGGAGTCCAAGAACAATTGGAATTTGATTTTTAGAGAAAATGTGTGTGGATAAACATGTGGGTTGCAATGCTTATCTTCATCATGAAAAAACTTTGTATTCATGATGGTTTCGTTTTCCCAGTAGCAATTGGATTAAAATTGTTCTCCTATTTTTCGTGATTAGCCACTATAAAAGGACATGTAGTCCTTGGTTAAGGGGATCTGGAAAATCCAAATTGGTGAGAACACTTTGTGACTTTTCTTTACTGGGTATTTGAGAGGGACAGTTGAGTGGGGTGTACAAGGGGTTAAGGGCTTGGGTTTGGGATATTAAACTTGAGCGGTTCAGGCTTGTACCATTATACTCAATATTTCTCAATAGTAAAGAAGGAGACCGGATCACGCCCCGTAGACATAGGCATATTGCCGAACCATGTAAACTTTTTGTGTACGTGTGTGATTGGTGTGTGTTCTCGTGTGTTTTCTTTCCAAACTTATCTTTCGCATAAAGGGCTAGTGAAAAATTGGTTGCCAATTAATTATCAATTTTCCCAACATTTTGCTTCATTGCAAAGTGGTGGGCGAACTTTGGAATTACATTTGTACTTTGTTTGGGATAGAATGGGTAATGCGAGGCAAGTAATGGATTTGTTGACAAGCTGAAGTGATTCAGTTGGGTGTGGTCTAGCTAAGGAAATTTAGAGGTTAGTCCCGTCTTGTGTCATGTGGTGTATTTGGCGTAAGAGAAATGCAGAGACATTTGAGAGCTTTTAGTGGCAGAGTTGTGAAAGTCTATGATTAATTTGTTACGTATATGGACAACAGCTAATCACCGAGTGGATGTTCATACTTTAGCAGATTTCTTGACTTTATTTTATTCTTCTTCACATTAAGGGCTCATCTTTCTATACTCTATGTGTACAAGGTTGCGCCCTCTCCGCTTTATTAATAATAAGAAATTACTTATAAAAAAATAAAAAATAAAAAGCATATCCTAATAAAAGTATTTTTCAGACAAAGCCTAGAACCTGCAAAAACCAGCCTACCCTCTAAGTATGGTGTGCTAAGCTACCATATTACAGGCAAAAACAAAATATTGTCTTCTGGTTGTATACCCAACAAACAAAAAGAAGTAACCCAAGTAAACACAATTGTTAACTGGGTAACTTGGTTCATCTCCCCATTCCCAACAAACAGTGTTAAGTTGTTACTAACTTCGACTATATCTCTTATTACATCTTTACTTGCATAATGTAAATTATATCAAATAAAATTAGTTCAGTATAACCATAACCATCAACGTCAACAACCCAACTGAACCTTAACCCCAGGGTGCAATTCGAAGCCTTTTTCACCATTCTGTCCCACCTAAGAATGACATCCTTTGTTACATTTTCAGTAAGCATGTCCGTGTCCATATCACCAGACACATTCATGTCACAGTGAACATGAGGATGATGTGGATGATTTGTAGAAAGCCTCTATGCTCATGTGCATGCACATCCAAGTCGGTCAAAAATTGATTAAAATTAATGTTAAATTACCTGGTGAACTCGGCAGATGAGGTCAAGATCATGTTTCTGAAGGAACTCAGCAACCTTGTCAGCCACAAAAGGCCATATCAGTGACTACTAGATCATCAATTCCAGCAGCATGGGCCGCCATAGTGAGTAATACAACCCATATGCTAGCAGTACTAATACCAGTAACAATTCGCAACAAAACGTATGAGTCCTATTCAAATATGAGGCTCAACCGCATACTATATTGTCAAGATAAATAAGGTAAACAGATTCCCATCTTTTCATTCTATAAACAAATACGTGCAAAAGCTGCACTCAGGAAATTTTCAAATACCCAATTGAGTCTTCCTAAATATACACTAACCAAAACCGGCATATAACAAACCAAGTTAGAACTTTATAAGGTGACCGTGGGATACAAAATTGGTTATGGAATAATATATGTACAGCCTCCCCAAAAGCGTCGAGTCAACATTGATGCATGTCTATAGAATGCTCAGGCAGAATATTTCGACCTCAACTCAGCGGCTGGGTCTATTATTGGGTATTAGGTGTTTGAGGACTGCCGGCATTTCTACTATTTGCAATGAACGCCTGCAGCTGCGGTGGAACACTAGATACTGGAGCCAGATTTGTCTGTGGTCTTGCAGTTTGAGCTGTTTGGGTCGGCTGAATCATGAATTGGCTAAGAGCAGCAGAATAAGCCTGACCTGACAGGCTTCCACGCATTCGACCTGAGGGTCGCCAACTCTGCTCTGATGTTGAGTCCAGCAAACCATCAGTACTTGGAACTGCTTGAGACGTTCCTCCCATATTCCCTCTCTGCTCCCACATTCCATCTCTGATCACATCAGCGTTCACCGGCAAAGAGTGCCCAGTTCTAGATGTTTGATTTACAACTGGCATAGATGGTGCCTGTCTACCAATCTGGACAGAAGGTCGCTGAGCAAGCCAGCTGGCCTGTTGGTTACCGGTACTACCCGCTGCATGACTGATTCCCACTTGTGTGCCACCTTGCTGGATATGGGTTTGTGGGAGGTGTGTAGATGGTCGGGTAGTGCTTGAAGATTGACCCAGTGGCTGCGGAATCCTTGGGTTTAAAACTTGCTGCAGGTGTAAATTTTGGAAATCAGTTAAACGCCGAGAAGATGGTCTGTAAGAACTCTGCAATTGACTTGGTGCTGGCATGAACAAACGATCTTGGTGATCCCGATTCTGCGGGTTTCATGAGAAGCAACAACATAAAGTTAAGACAAAAATGCAGAAAATTTTTACCAACAGGGTATGTCTGTGAACAAACACCAAGAAAAAAAAATCAAAAGCAAGGACCCAACAGAAAAATATTATCCACAATTAAAACAAATTGGAAATCTTCGACCAAGATTAAGTCAATTGGTGCTTCGGGATTGTTTAAGTACTGGTAACCACCCGCCTAATTAAAAGGACAAAGACCACAACATACAGTTCAATGTAATTTAATTCCAACAATGAAGATGAATGAATAACGGACACCTGAGGTGGAATCCCGTGTGCTCTAAAGTGCTGCTGCCTTTCCATGTCACTACATATGGCATTGAAAGCGTCTGTAGTGGGTGCCTCAGAACGGGTAACCTGAGAAGAAATCAAGGAACCATTTGGAGTCGAAGAATTCAAATTATTCCTTGGTCTTTGTTGTGGATTTGGTGCCAGAGACTGGGCTGGCAGGGCCTGAACCGCTATTGGAGTCCTGCTCACAGGTCTGCTTATTGTTAACAACCTCCCATATTCATTGTTAACAGAATTTACATATTGTGACTGTTGTATCTGAAAATCGTTGGGCGAATTTTGACTTTGCATTATGGGGGTGGAGAAATTAGTATTCCCACGTCCCTCAGCTTCTTGATTAAGTGCAGGAGAAACAGCATCAGTCAACACAGGAGGCTGCATAAGATTGGCAAGGATAGGCTCAGAGATACCACCAACTCTTTGGGAATTTGACCTAGCACTGGCATTCATAGACCCGTAATTCAAATAAACTCCAGACCAAAAGGTATCCTCTAGTTGACCAGCAATATTACGACTAGCTCCACCTGTTGGGTTCAATTCTGGTGGCAAAGTTAAATTTGTAGCAAATGGAAGATTAGCCTGAAAAGGTTTCCTGTCTTCAGTTTCACAGTTGCTCATTGCTTCCATCTCATCATTATCCTCAGTAAGATCCAAAACATTAGGAAGGGAAGTTGAAACTCTGCTAGATTCTAGCCCTTCAATCTTTTCTTTCTGGCAATTGAGATTTTCATCACGTGCCTGATCTACATGGTCATCACTTCCCATTATAGCCTTCCATGATCCATCTGCAGAGATAATCACTTCATCAACATTCTCTCCCACCTCTCTTAGGACCTGGGAAGAAAAACGAATTGCTTAATAATGAGAAAAAAAGAAAGAAGGAAAAGAAAAGAAAACTAAAAGCCAAATTGAAAGTGGAAACCCATAACTACTTGCCTTTGCCATATTCTGATCAAGACAAATGTCCAAGTAGCAGACATACTGATTACAATGTGGGCAGCGCCAGGATGGTCTTCTTGAATTTATATCTAGATAGTTACTGAAGTCGAAACACTACAGCAAGCAAAAGTAAGAGAACAACAACAATAACGGCAACAATAATAATGATACAATGATAATGAAGACTAATCAAAATAAGAAATGGAAAAGCCATATCACTTTGTGCACAGAAAAGCAGCACAATTTTAAACTTCAAATGAGTTTGAAGGCAATGGATGCAGACACATATGCAGATCAAGGAACATGTTTACATGTCCCCCCACTCTGTTACAAAATATATACGGCATACTGTAAACATGGATAAAATAATTGTATATGTGTGTGCATATGTACATATAAGGGTTCATTGTACTTTCTCCCCCTAAACTATAAGGTTATTTGCATCGTCACCCACAAACTATTAATTCCGTTCCTCTTGCTGAATTCTCAGCAGTTCTTTTTCCCTTCTTTCTTGCTGAAATTCTCAGCGATCTCATCTCATAATCTCTCTAAGTTTCTTCTCCTCTTTTCTAAATCCTATGCACTTCATTCTCACCAGCTTCCAAGCAAGACCTCTGTTAGTCCCAATGTTTCAAAGTCTGTCCTGCATCATTAGGTATAACAGAAAATGAAGAAATTTTGGCAGTATCAACCCAATAGTTTTTGGGGGTTGAATCCTTAAATTTAAGGTTTAGCGGAACTTGCAAAAAACCTTATAGTATTAGGTATCAAATGCAAGTTATCATATATCCACACAGAGAAACACAGACAAACATATATGGTCCAAATCTCCCCATATGGACATCACTTCTCTGTATGGTATGTTAAAACTGAATGAGGCACTCACCTGAAGATGTTTGCATGAATGTCCTTTGACAGGAGTCTTGATTCGTGTATAGCTGTTTGGGATGAAAAGCAAGATGGATCAATTAGCAGAATATCAATAAACTTTTGTTCGTACAATGATATTGGAAACATGATCTTGCTATAAATTCCCTCTTGTCACCAGAAAAAGAGAAAAAAGGACAAGTAAAGAAGAAATGAAACACAACTGAAGCTTATTACACAATATCAGCACATCAAAACAAATAAAAAATTAATAAATTTTTTTATTATTAATTAAAATAAATAAATAAAAAATAAAAACCATTTTACCCACACTTAATTTATCATATACAGCTTGTTAATGCAAATTCTTGAACTCAAATATCAGAAACCCTTTCAGAAACATGCTGGCGCAATATGAGGGAGGAGGGAGGGTTGACAACACACAAGGAAATATAAAGTATATTTCAGAGCATTGTTTGATTCTGAACTTAAAGAAGTTTATAGGGAAAATTACTGAATCACTCACTCAGTTTTGGGCCTTCATCAAATCAAATCCCTAAGTTTCTATTTTTAGCTCCTTGAGTTTGCCCCCAATTATCAAAATTGATCAATCCTTCCAACCCCACAAACGCCCATTCAACATTGTCAATAACACTTCTAAAGGAACACGCCACTAAATTTTTTTTCTTTTTTTATAAGTAATGTTGCATATCAAAAACCCAAAGGGGCACAACTCTAGTACACATGTAGTATACAAGAAAATGCTGAAAAGAAAAAACATTAAAAAAGCCCTAAACCCGCAAAACAAGCTCTAATCCTGCCTTTACCTCGACTAGAGCTATTGCCTCTAGCATCAAAATTATGGAGCATTCCAAATTTTTAAGCTCCCTCTTCCCCTTAGGTTTGGAAGCAAAAACCCCATCTTCAAGATACCAATGCTCTTCAATGACAAAAAAAATCCATGAGTCTTTTCTCGTCACCTCCAAAAGACAACCCCAAAATGGGAGCAGCTCCCATCGCGCTAAGCATAAACTTGAAATAGCCCTCAACCCCCACCTCTCCATTCTCTCCATTCCATGTTCCAACCAAAACACCCCCCTTTGAGGATTCACCCTCCTCAAGGACAGTACCAGCCACCGACAGGGGGCTAATGGAAAACACCCGAAAACTGAAGAAAGAAGACAATCTCGGCATAAACTGGGAGATCACTGGCCTAGGCGAAGGCAGAGAGATAGCTCCAATGCCAAACGAAGGAGGCAGCCCAAATTTTCCCTCCGCCTCACACGACCCAACAGTCCTTAAACTTGCCTTCAACTTGTGGTGGTAAAACTTCACTGGCTTAGGTGGAGGGCCAACGATCTGCTGGGGAAGTTCATCGGTGAAGTGTGAGCAAACGCACACGGCTCCTGGGCCCTTATTAGCCTCTGATGGAAAAACAAACACTGATGAAGAACCCATCCCCGACACAGCCTCAACAATCTTATTGGACCCATCAAGCATGTTCAGACACCCGCGAACAAGTACCTAGAACAAACCCATCCAACCTAGCATCAACACTCGTGGGCCTGGGAGGAAACATAAAGAAATCACCGGCTTTGACAAGAGGTGCCTGAAAACACCCAACACGGCAGAAATCTTCAGGCGTGGATGTCAGAGTAACCTGCCAGACCACTGTCTTCAGACATGCGGCCACCTCCGGCGAAGCTGCTGGAAACAGAAACACCTCTGGCGAGACAGCCCCACATCGGGAGGGCTTGGACTGGGGCTAAGTCTGAAACTTGAAATAACGCTTTAAGCCCCAGCGCCAGCCACCTTTAAGACACCCGGCAAGCTTGGGCTTAAGAGAGGGCCCAAACCCAAAGCCCTTCAAGCCTTCCAGAAGATCCAAACTGGAATTCGAAACAAAACAGCCCTGTTCTGCTTCCCTATGGGCATCAAGTCCAGCGCAACTAAAAGGCATTCGACCAGCCCGACAAGAACCCGGCCCAACTCATAACAAATATTTCCTAGATTCCCAATCTCTTTCTGAACCGACCGAACGTTGTTCTGGATCTCAATTTGCGCCAGCATTGGACAAGACATCTTTGAATAGGTAGCCCGGTTAACCAGACACTCACCCAGCGATTGACGAAAATGCCCTTCGTCTTCTTCATTGAATAAGCCACCGCCAGAGAATGTGCCGCTAGAGATGGGTTCGAAACACTCTTCTTCTTCGGCAATATCTGCTAGACCAAAATCGCCAGCTTCTCTAGCTCAAAGCAATCCACCACTATACAAGGCTCATCTCCGGCATTCCCCGGCTCAAAACAGGCCGACACCAAGAACAAATCAAGAAGGCGTGAAGACAGAAACTTCAAACCAATGGATTTCGCCTCGGAGCATGATGCCAATCGTAGCACTTCCACAAAGGAACGTCCAAAAGGATACCCAGAAGAAGCTCCCAAAACAACCTTAGTTTGCTTCCCTGGTGAAGAGGGAACCTCATAAACCAAAGACCTAGACTTTCCTATATGAAGCACCAACATCTGCCACAGCTCACCAGCAAACCGACGCCATCCCCGCCCATTACAGCCCTCTGGGAGCCAGATGATCCATTTCTGTCCACCCTCGGTGTTGACGGCCACCTTCAGAAACGTTCCTGGCTTGTTACCACCTCCATGAACCATCAACACCTTCGCATCCTCAAGGTAAGACTTGACGATATCTTCCTTCACCAGGAGCATAATAGCCTCTTCCACTGTAGCCACCAACCAAGCAAAACATTGATGACCCACAAGAATAACCCCAACGAAACCCTTCCTTTGCTGAAAAAGCAGAAAGCTTTTGCTTCAACGGAGAAGCGTCGTTCCATTACAACCTCACCAAACCAACCTCCAAGAGCTTCAAAGACATAGCCACACACCCCTCACGATCCAAAAGGGTTCGAAGCACTCAGCTAAGCTTCGGGATGCAAAAAGAGAGAACACACCACTGAAAAATTACCCACGCAATCCTCAAGCTTTTGCGCAACCCGCCTATCCCACATTAAGAAAATCCTACCCAATGTCCTATGTCCAATCCACATGTTAGCATCCCCATAAATTATGAATCACCTACCTAGAAATATACTCCAATTTCATCTACCTAGAAATATACTCCAATTTCATCTCCTGTAAACAAACAATGCCAGCCTTCCAATGACTTCTAATCCTCGATCTTTTTTCCTTCTCATTCAGGCATCTGACAATTCATGACATTATCCTAGATAGGGCCGGCAATTTTGACACGACCCGCGAACCCGATACGAACACGACACAAAAAAAAGGTATTGGGTTTGGGCTTATCGGGTTCGGGTCGTAATCGGGTCTACCCAATCAAGACCTGGTAATTTCGTGTCTAGTAGGTCGACCCGTCAGACACGGCTACTGTGCCGGGTTTGGCGGGTCCAGACCCTTTCTTTTTTTTTTTTTTCTTTTCAGGATAAGGCAGACGGCACTCTGCCAGTCTGCCTCTCTCACTCGTCGTTCAGTAAACCTAAAGCTCTCTCGGTCAGTCAGTCTCTCACTCTCCCTCTGTCTCCCAAGTCCCTCTCAAGAGTTTTACTTGTTGGATCCGGAAACAACCAGATTGAGCCTTCTTCAAAACCTGTAAAAAAGGAAGAAACAGAGAGAGCAATGGGGAGAGAGAGAGAAGAGGGAGAAACTCCTTCTTTGAGAATGAGACCCTTTTGGTGGTTTGGGCTCTTGCAGCAGGCCCTTTCTTGGGCTTTAGTAGTAGTGTAGCTTTGATTAGGCTATCGGGTCTTCGTAGCCATATATAGGTGTTTGTATTCGGTTTTATCAATGTTAAATGTCTTTCTTTTTTTTTTTTGTGTTTATCCAAAAATAATAATTGGATCAAAATTCAATTACGATCTATCACAAATTCAATTATGATTTTAAAGTCCTATCAATTTTGGAGGATACAAAAGAAACACAAGGAAAACATGTAGCAAAAGCAGAACGAAGAGAAATTCTAAAATCTAATAAAAACTTTACATTTTGTCCATAAAAGTCCACATGGCAAAATGCCACATCATTTTTTTTTTTTTTTTTGTGGAGGAAAAAAGACAAAACAAAAATAAGATGATGTAGCATCTTGCCACATGGACTTTTATGAGTAAAATATGGAGTTTTTATTAGATTCTAGCATATCTCCAAAACGAATGTTATCTAGTATTCGTATTTAAAAAAAAAAAAAAAAAAATTCTATTGGTTTAGATATTACTTTTGACAAGAGAAAATGAGATATAGAATTTTAAGGCCTAAGACAACAAATTTAGGTAGGGCCTTTTTTATATTTAAATATTTAATTAAATGATTTTAATTTAAAAAATTCTCTTGCTTTTTGCCCTTAATTTTTTTTTTTTTTTTTTTTTTCAAATGATTTGCAAAATTCATCTCTGTTATGAGACATTTAATTTCAACAGATTACAGATATCATATTTTGTGTTGAAATATACATAATTTTTTTTTAGTGGAATGTAATTTGAGCAAAATTAAATTTCTTTATACTAAAAATTATTTTAATAAATGAACTTTGTCAATATGCTTACTTGTTTTAAGTTTAGGTGAAATTATGAGTTTAGTAATTTCTTCTGGAGTACAATTACGGTCACTTTCCATTTTTTTTTTTTTTTTGTTTCTTATCCTTTATTAAAGCCTTTAATATCTTGGAACTCAATTTTTTGCATTGATTGTATTGATGTATTATTATTACAATTTT
>NC_081543.1:25670604-25685778 GCF_901000735.1 Corylus avellana | reverse complement strand
GCGGCTTCTAGCGCATCCACCTGTGTCACGTTCCATTTCCGCAGCCCCAGCTTCCTCCTTCTATAGGTCATCAGGTTCTGCCCATTACCGGTAAGCTGAAACTTCTTCGCCGGACTTACGGCCTTTTTCTCTCTGGTTCTCTCTCCGGCCAGGACAACTCCCGCATCCCGTACAGAAGTGCCGCTAACCTCCCTGGAATTCCTTTCTGTTGCTGACCCAGTCCCCCTTTCCCCCAAAACTTCTCCTACGACCAATGGCGCACTCGCCGGAATCGCCGAATGAAAGCATGGACCTTTCATGTCTTTCTCAGTGGCCTCTGTTGAGACCAAGGTAGCTGGAAAACTGAATCGCGGTCCAGCTTTGATTGGGCTAGAACTAGAAACCACGCCTGAGCCCACAATTCCTTTGGATTTGAACACCATTTTTTTTTTCACCTTTAGCCTGCTAATGGGCTTCCATATTTTATCACCCGGCCCAATTTTCTTCTTCCCTTTCATTCCTGCCATCCCCTGTTCAACAACTTGCTTAACTTCCGGCCCAATCTCATTGAATCCCATCTGTTTAAACACCTTATCTATCCTAGTCAACCCCATATCACATTCCCTCTTCAGATGCTTCAGCAACTCCTTCACGTTAAGAAGCTCGTTGCCTACCTCAGCATAGGTCTGCCCAGCATGGTGCCCCATCCCCTCACGTCTCTTCGTGTGCTCAAATCCTGACAACAGCGCTACCTGCTCCGCTGAATGTACTGTACCCCTCGCCGGACCTGGATTCGAGGATCCCACGCAACCTCCGTCCTTCATAACCTTCAGACCATGCTTTGCCGGAATTTGCACAGACTTGGGTCCCTGAGCTAACGCCCCACCGCCTCCCTGAGCTAACGCCAAATCTTGGGTCTGCTTTGGGCATAACGCATTCTTGCCATACTTCTGATTCCTCTGTTCCAGGTTACTTCGCCGATCCTGAGCATGGCCGAAGATGCAATCATCCTGGGATTTCTTCGACTGCAATACTATCTCCGCGTAGCTTCTCTTATTCTTCTCCTCATTAATTCCTTTTCCTCCCCTAGGCTCTCTATACTCAGTGGACACTCTGTTTTCCCAGAGAGATGCATTAGCCATTTTCATTTCCTTGATGAACCTATCCCACCCAAATCCACGGCGTCCTTCAGGAATAATGATCGAGCCACACCTGCTTCTTCCATCAAATTCCTCCACTGTCAAGAAGCAGCCATGCCTATTTGAGCACTTTTGGGCTATTATTCTAGGATATCCAGCCCTGGATTGATCCCAAAATACTTCAGAGGTGTCCACTGCCACCAGATCGTCCACTATACGCACCAACCAAGCTAATTCATCTTTTTTTAAGAAAATGGACCTTTTAAATCTTTTGCTTTTCTCAAAAATCCTCACCCCTGAAGCCCCTACCTTGATCAACACCTCAAATTCCTTAGACTCCACCGTCCATCTCCTCGGTCCAGCCATAACACAACCTCCAGCAAACACCAACCACAACACACGCGCCCCCACGCGCCACCACAGCTCTCCACTCTCAGCTCTCCACTCTCAGCTGAATATTAGAGTTCTATCCATCTTCGCATCTAACACCATATCATCTTAAGTTCATTCTATTAGAAACTAGTGTTCTGAGTCTAATCTTACGTGAAAAATTAGAGACATTTATAGATCAAAGAAAGCAATAGAGATCAAAATAACCATGAAAAGGCTGGGTTTCCATGCTAGACAGCTACTTCTGCAATTAGGGCTTCTACTTAACACATTTCAGCTCTTTGTTGCCAGATTAGGTGAAGCTGCCCTGAAACCAATGTTCCAACCAAAACACCCCCCTTTGAGGATTCACCCTCCTCAAGGACAGTACCAGCCACCGACAGGGGGCTAATGGAAAACACCCGAAAACTGAAGAAAGAAGACAATCTCGGCATAAACTGGGAGATCACCGGCCTAGGCGAAGGCAGAGAGATAGCTCCAATGCCAAACGAAGGAGGCAGCCCAAATTTTCCCTCCGCCTCACACGACCCAACAGTCCTTAAACTTGCCTTCAACTTGTGGTGGTAAAACTTCACCGGCTTAGGTGGAGGGCCAACGATCTGCTGGGGAAGTTCATCAGTGAAGTTTGAGCAAACGCACACGGCTACTGGGCCCTTATTAGCCTTTGATGGAAAAACAAACACCGATGAAGAACCCATCCCCGACACAGACTCAACAATCTTATTGGACCCATCAAGCATGTTCAGACACCCGCGAACAAGTACCTAGAACAAACCCATCCAACCTAGCATCAACACTCGTGGGCCTGGGAGGAAACATAAAGAAATCACCGGCTTCGACAAGAGGTGCCTGAAAACACCCAACACGGCAGAAATCTTCAGGCGTGGATGTCAGAGTAACCTGCCAGACCACTGTCTTCAGACATGCGGCCACCTCCGGCGAAGCTGCTGGAAACAGAAACACCTCTGGCGAGACAGCCCCACATCGGGAGGGCTTGGACTGGGGCTAAGTCTGAAACTTGAAATAACGCTTTAAGCCCCAGCGCCAGCCACCTTTAAGACACCCGGCAAGCTTGGGCTTAAGAGAGGGCCCAAACCCAAAGCCCTTCAAGCCTTCCAGAAGATCCAAACTGGAATTCGAAACAAAACAGCCCTGTTCTGCTTCCCTATGGGCATCAAGTCCAGCGCAACTAAAAGGCATTCGACCAGCCCGACAAGAACCCGGCCCAACTCATAACAAATATTTCCTAGATTCCCAATCTCTTTCTGAACCGACCGAACGTTGTTCTGGATCTCAATTTGCGCCAGCATTGGACAAGACATCTTTGAATAGGTAGCCCGGTTAACCAGACACTCACCCAGCGATTGACGAAAATGCCCTTCGTCTTCTTCATTGAATAAGCCACCGCCAGAGAATGTGCCGCTAGAGATGGGTTCGAAACACTCTTCTTCTTCGGCAATATCTGCTAGACCAAAATCGCCAGCTTCTCTAGCTCAAAGCAATCCACCACTATACAAGGCTCATCTCCGGCATTCCCCGGCTCAAAACAGGCCGACACCAAGAACAAATCAAGAAGGCGTGAAGACAGAAACTTCAAACCAATGGATTTCGCCTCGGAGCATGATGCCAATCGTAGCACTTCCACAAAGGAACGTCCAAAAGGATACCCAGAAGAAGCTCCCAAAACAACCTTAGTTTGCTTCCCTGGCGAAGAGGGAACCTCATAAACCAAAGACCTAGACTTTCCTATATGAAGCACCAACATCTGCCACAGCTCACCAGCAAACCGACGCCATCCCTGCCCATTACAGCCCTCTGGGAGCCAGATGATCCATTTCTGTCCACCCTCGGTGTTGACGGCCACCTTCAGAAACGTTCCTGGCTTGTTACCACCTCCATGAACCATCAACACCTTCGCATCCTCAAGGTAAGACTTGACGATATCTTCCTTCACCAGGAGCATAATCTTCCACCGTAGCCACCAACCAAGCAGAACATTGATGACCCACAAGAATAACCCCAACGAAACCCTTCCTTTGCTGAAAAAGCAGAAAGCTTTTGCTTCAACAGAGAAGCGTCGTTCCATTACAACCTCACCAAACCAACCTCCAAGAGCTTCGAAGACATAGCCACACACCCCTCACGATCCAAAAGGGTTCGAAGCACTCAGCTAAGCTTCGGGATGAAAAAAGAGAGAACACGCCACTGAAAAATTACCCACGCAATCCTCAAGCTTTTGCGCAACCCGCCTATCCCACATTAAGAAAATCCTACCCAATGTCCTATGTCCAATCCACATGTTAGCATCCCCATAAATTATGAATCACCTACCTAGAAATATACTCCAATTTCATCTCCTGTAAACAAACAATGCCAGCCTTCTAATGACTTCTAATCCTCGATCTTTTTTCCTTCTCATTCAGGCATCTGACAATTCATGACATTATCCTAGATAGGGCCGGCAATTTTGACACGACCCGCGAACCCGATACGAACACGACACAAAAAAAAGGTATTGGGTTTGGGCTTATCGGGTTCGGGTCGTAATCGGGTCTACCCAATCAAGACCTGGTAATTTCGTGTCTAGTAGGTCGACCCGTCAGACACGGCTACTGTGCCGGGTTTGGCGGGTCCAGACCCTTTCTTTTTTTTTTTTTTCTTTTCAGGATAAGGCAGACGGCACTCTGCCAGTCTGCCTCTCTCACTCGTCGTTCAGTAAACCTAAAGCTCTCTCGGTCAGTCAGTCTCTCACTCTCCCTCTGTCTCCCAAGTCCCTCTCAAGAGTTTTACTTGTTGGATCCGGAAACAACCAGATTGAGCCTTCTTCAAAACCTGTAAAAAAGGAAGAAACAGAGAGAGCAATGGGGAGAGAGAGAGAAGAGGGAGAAACTCCTTCTTTGAGAATGAGACCCTTTTGGTGGTTTGGGCTCTTGCAGCAGGCCCTTTCTTGGGCTTTAGTAGTAGTGTAGCTTTGATTAGGCTATCGGGTCTTCGTAGCCATATATAGGTGTTTGTATTCGGTTTTATCAACGTTAAATGTCTTTTTTTTTTTTTTTTGTGTTTATCCAAAAATAACAATTGAATCAAAATTCAATTGCGATCTATCACAAATTCAATTATGATTTTAAAGTCTTATCAATTTTGGAGGACACAAAAGAAACACAAGGAAAACATGTAGCAAAAGCAGAACGAAGAGAAATTCTAAAATCTAATAAAAACTTTACATTTTGTCCATAAAAGTCCACATGGCAAGATGCCACATCATTTTTTTTTTTTTTTATAGAGAAAAAAAGACAAAACAAAAACAAGATGATGTGGCATCTTGCCACATGGACTTTTATGAGCAAAATATGGAGTTTTTATTAGATTCTAGCATATCTCCAGAACGAATGTTATCTAGTATTCATATTTAAAAGAAAAAAAAAAATCTATTGGTTTAGATATTACTTTTGACAAGAGAAAATGAGATATAGAATTTTAAGGCCTAAGACAACAAATTTAGGTAGGGCATTTTTTATATTTAAATATTTAATTAAATTATTTTAATTTAAAAAATTCTCCTTACTTTTTACCCTTAATTTTTTTTTTTTTTTTTTCAAATGATTTGCAAAATTCATCTATGTTATGAGACATTTAATTTCAACAGATTACAGATATTATATTTTGTGTTGAAATATACATAATTCTTTTTTAGTAGAATGTAATTTAAGCAAAATTAAATTTCTTTATACTAAAAATTATTTTAATAAATGACCTTAGTCAATATGCTTGCTTGTTTTAAGTTTAGGTGAAATTATGAGTTTAGTAATTTCTTTTGGAGTAAAATTACGGTCACTTTCCTTTTTTTTTTTTTTTTTTCTTATCCTTTATTAAAGCCTTTAATATCTTGGAACTCAATTTTTTGTATAAACTGTATTGATGTATTAGTATTATTATTACAATTTTCAAATTTTTTTTTTTTAAAAAAAAAAAAAAAATTATAGTTTAAGGTCATCGGGTCGGGTCGAGTCTACCCGATTAGACCCAGTTATTTTTTTTTTTATAAGTAATAATGCATTAAAGAGCGCAGAGGGGTACAACCCAAGTACACAGAGAGTATACAAGAGAGCGACTAAGTAGGGGAGAAAGAAGAAGAGAACATTTTTTTTTTTTATAAGTAAAAATTTATATATCAAAAGCGCAGAGGAGCACAACCCATATACATGGGAAGTATAAATAGAGAGCGCCTAAGAGGGAGATAAATGAAAGAAGAAGTCAGAAAAACTAGAAAGAAGAAGAGAACATAAAGAGAAAATCAGAAAAATTGATCACTAAAGGAGCAAGCCAGCCTGCAGTCCATGTGAATAAAGTGCACAAAAAGAAGTGAATAAGGTCCTCAAGGTTCCTCGACAAATCCTCAAAGCATCTCACATTCCTTTCCTTCCAAAGACACCATTGAAGACAAAGGGGAGCCATCTTCCATACCACAGCACTACTAGTTCTACCTCCCGCCCACCAACTAGCAAACATCTCCTTGACGCTTCTAGGCATAACCCAACTCAAGTTAAAGCGAGAGAAGATAACCTCTCACAACTTGCGCGCGACCCCACAATGAAGGAAGAGATGATCCACGAACTCCTCATCCGCCTCACACATACAACAACGATTAATCACAACAATACCTCTCTTCCGAACATTATCTAGCGTGAGAGATTTCTCAAGGGCAGCCGACCATGAGAAAAACGCCACTCTCGAAGGAGCCTTAGTGCGCCAAATGCTTCTCCACGGGAAATGGTTAGGCTCCTTAAAGGCAAGCCTCCTATAGAAGGAACGAACCTCGAACTTCCCTTTTCTTGAAGGGATCCACCACATCCAGTCCTCCCCTTCCCCCCGAATCGAAGACGAATACAAGAACAAGAAGAAAGAGGCTAAGGCCATCTCCTCTCAATCATGAATACTACGGGTAAAAGTAACGTTCTAGTGAACCATCCCATTTACACACTCCCGGATATCCGCAATGGAAGCATCCTTGTTACCGGCAATATTAAAAAGACCCGGAAAGGCATCTTTGAGAGACGTCTCGCCACACCAACAATCCACCCAAAATTTGACCTTCCCCCCCAAACCAGGAACTAATCTGAAGTGGCACCGAAACGACCTCCAAACCCCACAAATGTGTTTCCATAGCCTCACCCCATGCGTTCCACGAGGAACATTTGAACGCCAACCACCCCAAACCACCCCATACTTAGCCACCAAGATACTTCTCCACCAAGCTTCTTCCTCATTTGCAAATCTCCATAACCATTTCCCCAAGAGAGCTTGATTGAAAAGACGCAAGCTCCGAATCCCTAGACCTCTCTCAGCAATCGGAGAACAAACCTCGTACCAACTGACCAAATGGAACTTAGGCTCATCCTTGAACCCTCCCTATAAAAAATCCCATTGAATCTTCTCAATGCAATTCGCCACGGAAATAGGGATGGGGAAAAGAGACAAAAGATAGGTGGGGAGATTGGATAAGGTGCTCTTGATGAGGTCGAGCCTCGCCCCCTTGGACAAATATGAACGCTTCCAAGAGGCCAACCTTCTAGCAATTTTCTCCAACATGTCATCCCAAATAGCCAACTGCTTGAAGGAAGCCTCTAGCAGAAGACACAGATACTTCAAGGGTAAAGAACTAGTACCACAACCCAAAACGCCAGCCAACTCATCCGTCTCAACCGAGTCTTTGACTGGGACCAAAACAGACTTGGCCCGATTAACTTTTAACCCTGATACCACCTCGAAGCCAATAATGAGAGCTTTAATAAATCTAACATGTTTAGAAGCTGCCCCACAAAACACCAGCTTTAAACGGGTAAAACGGGTCGTGTCGGGTTACCCGGCTATTTTCGTGTCATAATCGTGTCAGACCCGATTACCCGTTTAGCTAAACGGGTCGTGTCTGGGTATAGGCTAATCGTGTAATGGGTACCCGCGGGTCGTAATCGGATCGTGTCAGGTACCCATTTTGCCACCCTAATTCCTAGGTTTCATAAAGAACTAATAGAGCCCCTCCACTTTCCTCTCCCTCTATTAGATTGCCCTCCCATTATATCACTAATCATAGTTTGTTTTTATATAAGTAATTGAAATGTTATTAAAAGCACATAGCACAATCCGGGTACACAAGAAGTATACAAGAGAAACGTCTATCTATATGAAGAAAGAAGAACAAGAAAATCATTAAAACTAATCACCAAATGAGCTAAAATGCAGCTGTCCAAGTATAAAAAGAACCAAAAAAAAAAAAGGATTTAAGCTCCTCCAACATTCTCTCTCAGTTCTCGAAATTTCGATCGTTTCTGTCCCTCCAAAAACACCACAACAGGCAAGAGCTACAAAAAAAAAAAAAAAAGAGCTACAACCCGTCCACCAACACGCAAACAAATCAACCACTCAACTAGGCACAACCCAATACGACAAGCGACTAAAGAAAGCATTCCATAAGGCACAAGCAACCTCACAATGGAGAAGAAGATGGTACGAGGACTCCCAATTCCTCTTGCACATGCATCACCAATCCACCATAATGACAAATCGCTTCCTAACATTATCCATAGTAAGAATCTTTTCTAGGGCGGCCAACCAAGCGAAAAAAGCCACTCTCAGAAGCACCTTGGTTCTCCAAATACTCTTTCAAGGAAAAGGAATGCCATCAATACAAGCAAGGACCCTGTAAAAGGAGCTAGCATCGAACCTCCCTTTTTTTGAAGGGGCCCACCAAAGCTTGTCTTCCCTTTCCCGTCTCACTCTATAGGAATACGAAGAAAGAAGCCAAGACATCCACCGCCCAATTATGAGCCGCTCTAATAAAGTTTACATTCCACTAAAGGGAACCGCTAGAAAGATCCAAATAAACTACAACATAAGCATCCTTCAAGCAATGTTATATAACTCCTAAAATGCTTCTTAAAGGGCCATCTTACCACACCACATATCATCCTAGAATCTCATCTTGGATTCATCTCCCAGCTCAAATCTTTCCATATATCATAGTTAACTAAGCACGCCAACCTCTTTAGCTCCCGGTTTCCTTTGTTCGTTGTCGTAAAGCAAAAATCTAGAACACTAATTGATTTGGTTTGATGTCTGCTTGCTTCAATTGTAGAGAAAAGAGCTGACATTTGATTATCAAAGTTGTCGCACGATGTCCCCACTACATGACAAAAACGCTTCACCCTTTCAAAAACCCAATCAGAAGACACTAATTGAGGCACTTCCTGATCTCCAATCATAGCTATTGGTTTTAATACTAATGTCTCATTTTCCTTCAACTCCTTATCAAGCAGAACCACCAATGCCAAAGAAGAGCAATTCGTCTCATCTCCACTCAAGTTCATTTCCTGCACCTCCTTTCAATTCAAACCCTCTAACCTCCCTTCCTCTATCTCGTTTACCAAAGAAACCATTGCGGTACCAAAAGACCCACCCATCGTACTCTCTCTATCACCTTCTACACTCTCTGACACCCCATTTATAATCTGATTATTCACCCTGTCTTTCTTTTTTTGATAAGTAATATTGTATATATCAAAAAAAAAAGAAACGCAATGCGCCTCTAGGTACACAAGGAAGTATACATAGGTAGCCCAACTTAAAATTCAAAGACAAAACCCAAGAAGACCCAACCCAAAAAGCCCAAATAAGTAGCCACAGCCAAACGGTAAAACCAAAGAAAAAGACCCAAAGACTAAAGCCCACACTAGCCCAACACCAGGCCTAAAACCCAAATCCCCTAATGCACCTCTGGAGGAAAGGAGAATGCATTTTTGGTCCCGACACAACCCCGCCAGCGAAAATCTCCCTCTAGCCTCGTAATTGATGGAGCATTCTAAATTCTTGAGTTCCCTCTTCCCTTTTACCTTTGAGGTATAGGGCTCCCGCTCCTCTTCAATATTCGAAAAAAGAGTCAAAAAGACTTTTCTCGTAGCCTCCTTCACCACAAGACAATCCATAATGGAGGTGAATTTCACCGCACCTTGTACCACCTCCGAATAGTTCTCCACCCCCTTCTCCGCAGTTTCTGCCACAACCTCGGCAAACAACTCCTTGTTCTTATGCAACTGTTGAGCAATCTTCTCCTTCACTCTCCAGGTATACCCTATTTGAGACTTGGAAACAGAGGAGTAGATTGGAGCACAACCCTCCAACATGCGAGGAAAAGGTTCACTGAGTCTCAAACCAGTTCAGCTGCATGCTTCTTCGAAGAAGAAAAAACCTGTGATTCTTCGACGACAATCTTAGAACCTTTAACTGACAATGAAGCCTCCTTCATCGCAGGTAGAGAAGGAGAAGCATTTCTAGATCCTAAAAACCCCTGACGAAGCAACCCTTTTCCTGATGTAGGGATACAATCAGCCTTGACAGGAGCTACCTCCTAAGGGACACAGACCACTGCTAGAGCCTCATGAAAGCTATCGACCTTAACACTACACAGCTCTGCCACTCCCTTAGAACTATCGACCTTATAACCCTGAGAAGGCAACGACGCCCCTTTCACCACAATCAGAGAAGGAGAAACCACTCTCGGGCCTAACAACCCCTGTTTGATCAAACCATTCACCGGGGAAGAGATCCAATCAGTCTTAGCTTGAGCTTCCTCCGTTACCGAGGAAGAGAAAGACAGAGAATTCGCCACCGATGGAGAAACAACCTCAGCAACCATCTCCGGGGAGGCATCAACCCTCACCGGGGAAACGGGAGTACCCACTGGACCGATTTGCCGAACCTGAGATGATTTCGGAAACAAAACAGTCTCCGACGGGGAACCCAAATCAACACCAACTTCGACACAGCCTGAATAGACAAGGACGCCTCCTTCACCACCTAGAGATGGGTTCCAAACAGTCTTAGCCTGAGCTTCCATCGACGCCAGAGAACGGACAGGATCCGTCGCCGTAGGAAAGGAAATCTCCCTTTCCCTGCACAGAGGGCTCGCCGGACAAATAACCACCTCAGATGAGACAGAGTCGACCGCTTGAGATGCAGGAGCCTCCACCTGAGAGCCCACCACCGGAGAAGCAAGAATACTCACTGGAGAGAGTTGCCGGACCGTTGACGAAGACCCAGACCCAACATCGGCAGCCTCAAAGCTAACACCGAAACCATGCTCAACGTCCTTGATCCCAACCGCACCCTGCCGAACCACAGACACCAGCAAAACATCACTAAGCACCATCGCAAGCTCCAGAGTCAACAAAGAAACCCACTCCGTGGTCACTTCGGACGATCCCACCAGGAAAGAAGCCATCGACGGAAGCAATTGCGCCTTATGAGAAGGCTTAAGACACCCAGCGGTTTTGGGCTTTAGGGAAGACCCAACACCGAAGCCCTTAATGCCTATCTACCCAAACTTAAAGCGCCTAGCGGACTTTGGCTTTAGAGAAGGCCCAGACCCAAAACCCTTTAAACCTTCCAGGCTTTTTAAGCCAGCCCTAATCCGTTTTCTTAAAGGAATTCCTTTAAACCGTGTCAGAAAGCCTTCCAACAACCCAGTAAGAACCCGGCCCATCTCAGAATGAAAAAACCCTAAGAAATGTTTGACCCATCGCTTGACAAAAATGCCCCTCATCTTCTTCGAAAAGCCAGCCGCCATCGAAGAATGCTTCTCTAGATCAAAACAATCCACCGCTGGCCACTGATCAAACCCGCCATTCCCCTCCTCAGAATGCGTCGTCACCTGGAGAAGATACATACAAATCGAAGACCACCCATTCAACTCGAAGCAAGGCTTCGATTGTAACACCTCCGCAAAAGAACAACCCTCAGAAACTCCCGCAGCAGCATCAACCCATGCGGTCTTGGACTGCTTAGTCTACATCCTCAGCAAAGAGAGGGGCCCGGTCTCCACAAACCCATTCTTACCTTCAAGGGGAGCCAACACAAGACGCAGCTGGCCCGCAAATCGACGCCAACCCCGCCCATAACGGCCCTCTGGGAGCCACAAGACTAATTTACAACCACCCTCCGCATAGACGGACACCTCCAGGAATCTTCCTGCTTTCAAAGACCAATTAACCTACATCATTAATTCCGTGAGCTCAGCCCCTGACCCATCATCAGCAGACACTCCCGATAAACCCAATTCCAAGGACCCAGCCTCCCTCTAGCTAAAACCTTCAGCTCCGGCCTCTAAACCTCCACTTGCCCTTTTGCACAAAGCCCAAGACTTCCAGCATATTTTGCTGTCTTAGGTTGAGAGTTTGAATGAATCCCTTGTTGGAGCTTCCTCAACGATATCTGACTTACACCTCGAAGCTCCATCAATCTGAAGTAGCATGCTCGCAAGAGATCCATTCGAACTCAATGGAGAAACTTTTATCTCCTCGGAAGAGTGACCCGTCTCCATACTCTTACTCGTACCCGCTCCAGAACCCAACGCACCATCTTGAATTTTCTCCTTGCCAACAAGTTTGGGTATATACCTTCAGTTATTGACCGCAACACCACTATGTCTAAGCCCATTATCGTTCAATTTATTGGCTTCCACATTTACTACTTTAACGGTTTGTGGGTCTTGGTGATAAAAAGAGCCATTGGGTTGGATATCTTGTTCTACCCCTTTGTTTTTTTTCTTTTTTGATAAGTAATGATGATATAAAAAGCGCAAAGGGGCGCAACCCACATATATGGGAAGTATAAACAGAGAGTGCCTAGGAGGGAGAGAAATGAAAAGGAAAATCAGAGAAACTAATCACTAAAGGAGCTAGCCAAGCGGCCGTCCAAGAGTAAAGAGTAAAGAAGAAAAATGAGTTAATTCCTCTATGGTCCTAGTGGAATTTTCAAAACATCTAGCATTTCTTTCATTCCAAATACACCACATAAGACACAGAGGGATCATCTTCCACACAACCGCACTTCGAGATCGCCCTCCCGACCACCAACTATCAAACAAGGCCCTCACCCTGCAAGGCATGACCCAATGCAACCCAAACCGCTTAAAAATCGTGCCAAAGAGTACTTGCGAGCTCACAGTGGAGAAGAAGATGATCGACTGACTCTCCGGTCTTCTTGCACATACAATACCACTCCACTACCACTATATTCCTCTTACGCAGCGTATCATGAGTCAAAATTTTGCCTAGGGCCGCAGTCCACCCAAAAAAAGCCACTCGTTGAGGTGCCTTAGTACGCCAGATGCTCTTCCAAGGAAACTCCTCTTGATTAGAAATGGACAAGGCCTTGTAGAACAACTTAACCTCGAACTTGCCCTTCTTGGACGAAGACCAGCAAATACGATCTACACTGCCTAGGGAAACCTTGCAAGAATACAACCGATCAAAAAAAGGAGAAACCAAATCCATCTCCCAATCTTGGACCGATCGAAGAAAAATGACATCCCATTCAACAATCCCATTCCTCCCAACAAAATTATCCTTCACCCAAGCTTCTTTGTGTCTGGCGATACTGAATAAAGACGGGAAGGCTTGCTTCAAAGAATTGTCCCCACACCAAATATCATGCCAGAATCGAACTTTCGAACCCTCCCCCACCTCAAACCGAATACCTTTGGCAAAAAAATTCCACCCTTTATGAATATGCTTCCATAGACCCACACCATGAGAACCCGAAACCTCCTTCGTGCACCACCCACCTTCTTGGTCTTCATACTTAGCTTTGATTAGCTTACACCAAAGAGCCCCGTTCTCATTTGCGTATTTCCAAAGCCATTTCCCCAAAAGAGCTTGATTAAACTGGTGCAACTTCCAAATGCCAAGACCACCAAAGCGTAGAGGGGGGCAAACTTGGTTCCAACTTACAAGATGCAACTTAGGCTCATCTCCCATACCTCCTCACAAGAAATCTCTTTGGACTTTCTCAATCCTTTTAGCTACGCTAATAGGAATCGGAAACAGAGACAAAAAGTAAGTCGGAAGATTAGCCAAAGTGCTCTTAATGAGAGTTAAACGACCTCCTTTAGAAAGATACATTCTCTTCCAACCTGCCATCTGACGCTCCATCTTTTCTATTACTTCATTCCACATAACTGTATCCTTATACGGCGCCCCAAGAGGGAGACCCAAATACTTCATAGGCAACTCGGCAACACTACACCCAAGGATATTAGCTAAAACCCCAATGTTCTCCACCTCACCAATGGCCACAATCTTTGACTTTCCCAGATTCACTCTCAAACCCGAAACAGCTTCAAAACATAAGAGAATGAGATGAACATACCAGATTTGCTCGATAGAATCTTCACAAAAAATCAAAGTATCATCTGCGAATAAAGAATGGGAGACCATCAACTCTGACAAGACCCTATTTCCCACCGAGAAATCAGTCAAAAGGCCTTGGTCAACCGTCGCATTCACCATCTTACTCAAAGCCTCCATAACAAGCACAAACAATAACGGAGAGAGAGGATCCCCTTGCCGGATTCCCCTCGAACTGTTAAAGAACCCTTCTGGAGAACCATTCACGAGGATGGAGAATCTTACCGTCTTAATACACCACTCTATCCAAGCCCTCCACCTCTCGCCAAAACCACATCAATGCAGCAAATACAAAACAAAGTCCCAATTTACATGGTCATAGGCCTTTTTCAAATCCAATTTACAAAGAACACCTGGCACCCCTGATTTCATGCGACTATCCACACATTCATTTGCAATGAGAACGGAATCTAGGATTTGCCGACCCCCAATAAAAGCATTTTGAGAATAGGAAATGACCTTACCCAAAACAGTTTTCAACCTATTGGCAAGAACCTTAGACACAATTTTATACACCCCTCCCACCAGGCTAATGGGCTGAAAGTCCTTCATCTCCACCGCATCCGCCTTTTTCGGAATCAAGGAAATAAAAGTTGCATTCAAGCTCTTCACCAGTTGATGTCTACGATGGAACTCTGAGAAAACCGCCATAACATCTTGTTTAATAACACCCCAGCAAGCTTGAAAAAAAGCCATCTGGACCCAGAGCCTTATCCCCATCCATACCTTTTACCACCTCCCAAACCTCATTTTCCTCAAAATCTCTTTTTAACCACCTATTATCCTCCTCATCGATGGACAAAAAGGGCTGGTTATCCATTCTAGGGCGCCAAGTGCTTTGTTCCGAATATTGGCTTTGGTAATACTGCACTATATGATCTTTTACCTCAACTGGATCACCGAATAAAACGCCATTAATACGGAGCACTTCCACATGATTGTACCTTCGATGAGAATTAGCCATCTTGTGGAAGAAGCGAGTATTCCGATCCCCCTCCTTCAGCCACAAAGCTCTCGATTTTTGGCGCCAATGAATTTCTTCACACAACAAGGTATTCTCCAAATCTTTCAACTTGTCCGCCTTCCGGATCTTCTCCTCCAGATCTAAGCCTCTCGATTCTGCCAACTCATCCAACTCCTGGATACCTCCCAACAACTCCTTCTTTTTCCTCCCAACATCCCCAAAGACCTCCTCATTCCACTTTTTCAAATCCACTTTAAGGGATTTCAGTTTATTAGCAAGCACAAAACTAGGTAAACCCTCAAACGAATATGACCCCCACCAAGAAGCAACCTTATCAACAAAGCCCTCTGCTTTAAGCCACATATTTTCAAATTTAAAACCCTTCTTACCTCCACAGGGAGTCCCATAGTCCAGTAATAAAGGGAAGTGATCGGATAGCAATCGTTGAAGTCTTCTTTGTGAT
>NC_081543.1:25655319-25670504 GCF_901000735.1 Corylus avellana | reverse complement strand
CCTTAATGCCTATCTACCCAAACTTAAAGCGCCTAGCGGACTTTGGCTTTAGAGAAGGCCCAGACCCAAAACCCTTTAAACCTTCCAGGCTTTTTAAGCCAGCCCTAATCCGTTTTCTTAAAGGAATTCCTTTAAACCGTGTCAGAAAGCCTTCCAACAACCCAGTAAGAACCCGGCCCATCTCAGAATGAAAAAACCCTAAGAAATGTTTGACCCATCGCTTGACAAAAATGCCCCTCATCTTCTTCGAAAAGCCAGCCGCCATCGAAGAATGCTTCTCTAGATCAAAACAATCCACCGCTGGCCACTGATCAAACCCGCCATTCCCCTCCTCAGAATGCGTCGTCACCTGGAGAAGATACATACAAATCGAAGACCACCCATTCAACTCGAAGCAAGGCTTCGATTGTAACACCTCCGCAAAAGAACAACCCTCAGAAACTCCCGCAGCAGCATCAACCCATGCGGTCTTGGACTGCTTAGTCTACATCCTCAGCAAAGAGAGGGGCCCGGTCTCCACAAACCCATTCTTACCTTCAAGGGGAGCCAACACAAGACGCAGCTGGCCCGCAAATCGACGCCAACCCCGCCCATAACGGCCCTCTGGGAGCCACAAGACTAATTTACAACCACCCTCCGCATAGACGGACACCTCCAGGAATCTTCCTGCTTTCAAAGACCAATTAACCTACATCATTAATTCCGTGAGCTCAGCCCCTGACCCATCATCAGCAGACACTCCCGATAAACCCAATTCCAAGGACCCAGCCTCCCTCTAGCTAAAACCTTCAGCTCCGGCCTCTAAACCTCCACTTGCCCTTTTGCACAAAGCCCAAGACTTCCAGCATATTTTGCTGTCTTAGGTTGAGAGTTTGAATGAATCCCTTGTTGGAGCTTCCTCAACGATATCTGACTTACACCTCGAAGCTCCATCAATCTGAAGTAACATGCTCGCAAGAGATCCATTCGAACTCAATGGAGAAACTTTTATCTCCTCGGAAGAGTGACCCGTCTCCATACTCTTACTCGTACCCGCTCCAGAACCCAACGCACCATCTTGAATTTTCTCCTTGCCAACAAGTTTGGGTATATACCTTCAGTTATTGACCGCAACACCACTATGTCTAAGCCCATTATCGTTCAATTTATTGGCTTCCACATTTACTACTTTAACGGTTTGTGGGTCTTGGTGATAAAAAGAGCCATTGGGTTGGATATCTTGTTCTACCCCTTTGTTTTTTTTCTTTTTTGATAAGTAATGATGATATAAAAAGCGCAAAGGGGCGCAACCCACATATATGGGAAGTATAAACAGAGAGTGCCTAGGAGGGAGAGAAATGAAAAGGAAAATCAGAGAAACTAATCACTAAAGGAGCTAGCCAAGCGGCCGTCCAAGAGTAAAGAGTAAAGAAGAAAAATGAGTTAATTCCTCTATGGTCCTAGTGGAATTTTCAAAACATCTAGCATTTCTTTCATTCCAAATACACCACATAAGACATAGAGGGATCATCTTCCACACAACCGCACTTCGAGATCGCCCTCCCGACCACCAGCTATCAAACAAGGCCCTCACCCTGCAAGGCATGACCCAATGCAACCCAAACCGCTTAAAAATCGTGCCAAAGAGTACTTGCGAGCTCACAGTGGAGAAGAAGATGATCGACTGACTCTCCGGTCTTCTTGCACATACAATACCACTCCACTACCACTATATTCCTCTTACGCAGCGTATCATGAGTCAAAATTTTGCCTAGGGCCGCAGTCCACCCAAAAAAAGCCACTCGTTGAGGTGCCTTAGTACGCCAGATGCTCTTCCAAGGAAACTCCTCTTGATTAGAAATGGACAAGGCCTTGTAGAACAACTTAACCTCGAACTTGCCCTTCTTGGACGAAGACCAGCAAATACGATCTACACTGCCTAGGGAAACCTTGCAAGAATACAACCGATCAAAAAAAGGAGAAACCAAATCCATCTCCCAATCTTGGACCGATCGAAGAAAAATGACATCCCATTCAACAATCCCATTCCTCCCAACAAAATTATCCTTCACCCAAGCTTCTTTGTGTCTGGCGATACTGAATAAAGACGGGAAGGCTTGCTTCAAAGAATTGTCCCCACACCAAATATCATGCCAGAATCGAACTTTCGAACCCTCCCCCACCTCAAACCGAATACCTTTGGCAAAAAAATTCCACCCTTTATGAATATGCTTCCATAGACCCACACCATGAGAACCCGAAACCTCCTTCGTGCACCACCCACCTTCTTGGTCTTCATACTTAGCTTTGATTAGCTTACACCAAAGAGCCCCGTTCTCATTTGCGTATTTCCAAAGCCATTTCCCCAAAAGAGCTTGATTAAACTGGTGCAACTTCCAAATGCCAAGACCACCAAAGCGTAGAGGGGGGCAAACTTGGTTCCAACTTACAAGATGCAACTTAGGCTCATCTCCCATACCTCCTCACAAGAAATCTCTTTGGACTTTCTCAATCCTTTTAGCTACGCTAATAGGAATCGGAAACAGAGACAAAAAGTAAGTCGGAAGATTAGCCAAAGTGCTCTTAATGAGAGTTAAACGACCTCCTTTAGAAAGATACATTCTCTTCCAACCTGCCATCTGACGCTCCATCTTTTCTATTACTTCATTCCACATAACTGTATCCTTATACGGCGCCCCAAGAGGGAGACCCAAATACTTCATAGGCAACTCGGCAACACTACACCCAAGGATATTAGCTAAAACCCCAATGTTCTCCACCTCACCAATGGCCACAATCTTTGACTTTCCCAGATTCACTCTCAAACCCGAAACAGCTTCAAAACATAAGAGAATGAGATGAACATACCAGATTTGCTCGATAGAATCTTCACAAAAAATCAAAGTATCATCTGCGAATAAAGAATGGGAGACCATCAACTCTGACAAGACCCTATTTCCCACCGAGAAATCAGTCAAAAGGCCTTGGTCAACCGTCGCATTCACCATCTTACTCAAAGCCTCCATAACAAGCACAAACAATAACGGAGAGAGAGGATCCCCTTGCCGGATTCCCCTCGAACTGTTAAAGAACCCTTCTGGAGAACCATTCACGAGGATGGAGAATCTTACCGTCTTAATACACCACTCTATCCAAGCCCTCCACCTCTCGCCAAAACCACATCAATGCAGCAAATACAAAACAAAGTCCCAATTTACATGGTCATAGGCCTTTTTCAAATCCAATTTACAAAGAACACCTGGCACCCCTGATTTCATGCGACTATCCACACATTCATTTGCAATGAGAACGGAATCTAGGATTTGCCGACCCCCAATAAAAGCATTTTGAGAATAGGAAATGACCTTACCCAAAACAGTTTTCAACCTATTGGCAAGAACCTTAGACACAATTTTATACACCCCTCCCACCAGGCTAATGGGCTGAAAGTCCTTCATCTCCACCGCATCCGCCTTTTTCGGAATCAAGGAAATAAAAGTTGCATTCAAGCTCTTCACCAGTTGATGTCTACGATGGAACTCTGAGAAAACCGCCATAACATCTTGTTTAATAACACCCCAGCAAGCTTGAAAAAAAGCCATCTGGACCCAGAGCCTTATCCCCATCCATACCTTTTACCACCTCCCAAACCTCATTTTCCTCAAAATCTCTTTTTAACCACCTATTATCCTCCTCATCGATGGACAAAAAGGGCTGGTTATCCATTCTAGGGCGCCAAGTGCTTTGTTCCGAATATTGGCTTTGGTAATACTGCACTATATGATCTTTTACCTCAACTGGATCACCGAATAAAACGCCATTAATACGGAGCACTTCCACATGATTGTACCTTCGATGAGAATTAGCCATCTTGTGGAAGAAGCGAGTATTCCGATCCCCCTCCTTCAGCCACAAAGCTCTCGATTTTTGGCGCCAATGAATTTCTTCACACAACAAGGTATTCTCCAAATCTTTCAACTTGTCCGCCTTCCGGATCTTCTCCTCCAGATCTAAGCCTCTCGATTCTGCCAACTCATCCAACTCCTGGATACCTCCCAACAACTCCTTCTTTTTCCTCCCAACATCCCCAAAGACCTCCTCATTCCACTTTTTCAAATCCACTTTAAGGGATTTCAGTTTATTAGCAAGCACAAAACTAGGTAAACCCTCAAACGAATATGACCCCCACCAAGAAGCAACCTTATCAACAAAGCCCTCTGCTTTAAGCCACATATTTTCAAATTTAAAACCCTTCTTACCTCCACAGGGAGTCCCATAGTCCAGTAATAAAGGGAAGTGATCGGATAGCAATCGTTGAAGTCTTCTTTGTGATACTGCTGGGTAGTGATCTTCCCAATCCGAGAATAGCAAGAACCAGTCAATCCTCAACCAACTCTCATTTTCTTGATTATTGGCCCAAGTAAATTGACTTCCCATCATCGGAATATACACCAAATTATTCTCTGAAATGAAGTCCGAGAAATCCATCATGCCCAAAGAATAGTAAGAAACATTGGAGCGCTCACTAGGAAAATCCCCGCCAAAACACCAAGGGACCTCCCACACCCTCATTAAACCGGCCAGCTCTTCCCAAAGTGCCCTTCTCTCCACTTCCTCATTCGGCCCATACACTCCCCCAAACACCCAAACCCAACTATCCTCCACATTTTGAAAAGAGCAAACCAAAGTGAAATGCCCCACACAATCCTCCTTACACTCACTACCCTCCTATCCCACATCATTAACATCCCCCCCGACGAACCATTAGAACCTTTATACTTCCACCCCACATGTTGACCTCCCCAAAGACTATGTATCACCTCTCGGGAGATAGTCTCCATCTTAGTCTCAATCAAGCACACTATATCTACCTTCCATTCTTTCAAAGGACCCCTAATGCGCAACCTTTTTTTGAGGGCATTCAACCCTCTCACATTCCATACTACGATATTAAGCTTCATGATCCACCAAAGCGACCCTATCACATTCCTCAATCTCTTCAAGTCCTTTGAGTGCAGGAACATGGGCAGAAACACCTCCCAAATCAGAATCGTACTGCATTCTAGAAGCTTCAATAGCTTTGAACAAAACCTCCAAGTCCTCCTCCTTCCCCTCATCAGAAACACCAATTTTTGGATAAAATTTGAGGCAGTTTTCAACTACCCAGCTGGATGAAATCGTGTCTGACCCTAACTACTCCAACCCTACTGTCTCAGAAATTTTGTCCCCATCCATACCTGAAACAGACTCCAAGCACTCCAATTCCGCTGTTTGATCCAAACTTTCCTGTCCAAATTGAACCAGCGGACCCAATCTCCTTTCCTCCCCCCGACGAGCCTGCTGAGCCCAACCCCCCACGGCTAACTCAACCTTCCGGCAAGAGGGACTCCCCCTCAGAAACTAACATGTGGCCAAAAACATACCCTCCCCAGCCTCGCTAGTCTCCATAGTCCTCTCTGGCGACCTCTGATGATCCTCCGGCGACAGAAGCGTCTCCGGCACCCTCTGAGAATTTTCCGGCGTCGGTCCAAGGAGCCCCTTCAACTGCCCAGACGCCGAAACTGAGGCTTCTAGCGAGCCCACCCAAGTCTCGTCCCTTCTCTGCAGCCCATCCTTCCTCCTCTTATTGTCAACAGAGTTTTCCCTTTACCAGTGAGCTGAGTCTCCTCCACCGGGCTTACGGGAAATTTTTGGCTTGAGTTCTTTCCGGCCAAGAAACCGATAGCACCCTCCGCAGAATTGCCGACAGACACCCTAGGAATCCTTTCTGTCGCTGACCTAGTCCCTCCTCCCCCTGTAAGCTCTTTGTTGGCCAACGACAAACACGCCGGTGAAGGCATGAGAGATCGCGACCCAGTCGTGACATTCTCAGAGGCCGCCGTTAAGGCCAACCTAACTTGAGAATTAAGACCAACTTGAGCTGGGCTGAAACTACAGCCCACGCCTGAGCCCACGACCCCTTTGGGCTTAAACATCACCTTCTTCTTCACCTTCAGCCTGCTATTGGCCTTTATTGTTTTTCCTCCCGGCCCAATTTTCTCCTTCTCTTTCAATACAGCCTTCCACTGACTAGCATCTTCCTTATCTCCCGGCCCAAGTCCACTGAGCTTCATCTGATTAAACACCTTGTTGATCTTACACATCCCCACGTCACATTCCCTCTTCAGACGTCTCAACAACTCCTTCACGTTGAGGAGCTCAATATCTACCTCAGAGTAGGTCTGCCCAACATGGTACCCCATCCCCTCCCGTCCCTTCATGCAATCAGAGACTGACAACGGCACAGACTTCTCCGCCGGCTTTGCTGACCTCACCGAAACTATTGGCAAGATCTCCACGCAACCTCCAATTTTCGTACCATTCACGCCACCCTCTACCGAACCTCGAACAGACTTCACTGACCAGAAAGATTTCGTCGGCACCGTAACAGACTCCATCGGAACCCCCCCCCCCCCCGGAACCTCCCTAAGCCATCGCCGAAACATGGGTCTTCTTCTTCGGACATAAGGTCTTCTTGTCATAACCTCGCCGACCCTGTTCTTGACAAACTTTGCAAGCTTCCTGGGTTGCCTTCGACGACAGTCTCACTGTCTCCGCGTAGCTTCTCTGCTTCTTTAGCTCCTTTTCTCCCCTAATCTCTCTATACTCACCGATCACTCGGTGTTCACGAAGAGAGGAATTAGCTGCTTGCATTTCCTTGATGAAGCGATCCCACCCAAACCCACGACGTCCTTCCGGAATGATGATCGAGCCACACCTTCTTCTTCCATCGAATTCCTCCACTGTCAGGAAGCATCCATGCCTATTAGAGCACTTCTGAGCAATAATTCTAGGGTATCCAGCTCTGGATTGATCCCAGAATACTTCAGAATTGTCCATTGCCACCAAATCATCCACTATGCGCACCATCCAGGCTAGCTCATCCTTTTTTAGAAAGATGGACCTTTTGATTCTGTTGCTCCTATCAAAAATCACCAATGTCTTTGTTAATGGGCTTCAGCCCACAATACCCTTCGTCCCAACTACATGCGAGGCCAACTCTGCCGAATCCTTTCCCAATGTCTTTCCAAGTCTTTCCAAGAATCAATCCACTTTCCTTTTAAGTGCAACCAACCAATTCCTCACAGGTCGTAATTCAAGTACTTGACCCCATTCAACCGACAAGATCTTCAAGCTGTCATCACCTCCTTTATTTCCATGAATGCTAAGTAACGCCTTCAGCTCAATCCCTCCATATACATCCTCCCTTTTCCATATTTGCTCCATCATATTACCCACTCTACCCCTGCCTCGAATAGTCTAATTACTAAGACTGCCCCTTCTCTACCAAAGCGTCAACATACAATCTCCTTCCTTGAACCACCACTAAGTCCTTCAATGTTTGATGCGGCAAAAACCAACTCAATCCATTCGTCTTTGAACCACCATACTCCTTTCAAGAAACCATGCCCCTACTCCGATCGTCTACAGCTGAATCAAAAAACGCTACCACCTTTCTCAACACAACCACAAATTCGATCCACCCTCTACCTTCTTGTCCCTCTAGAACAACAATGAAGCCACGCCACCCTCTTCCATATTCCATCAACGCCAGTACCGCCCATAGCTATTCGTCCACCTCAGCATATAAGCTGTACTTCCAATCTAGCAAGCTGGAATAACAAAAATGATTTGACACATACCTAGAAAATGTGTGCTTTATTCTGATCAGGAGCACATTTGCGCTTAGCACTTTGCAACTAGGATCCATCAGGCCCCACACTTAAGTGCCCCTAATGCTTGTAACAACACTAACCTTTTATCGACACTGACGCTTATGCAGATTTATCTCCTTCTGCCCCGCCCCTCCCTTCAAGGTTGATACGGGACGCAAAGTTCCCAAAGGTTGACACCTTGGGTGTCCCCATTAATTGAAAGAGTCAAAGTTGACAATTTGTTTCTTATCACTATGTTTACGAAGTTCTATCTCCTCAGTAATTAGTATATTAACAGCATGCGAACAAGATTAGTACCTTTTCGTTTGTTCATATGTTTATAATTTTCCTATTTGTTCATATTCTTATACAAAGGGAATAAAATGAAGAGCTCCAAAAAGTAGTAAAACATCAAGTTCTAAGCAACAAATATGGTATACCTTATTGGGCAATGAAGTGATATTCGCGATGGTCCCTCAACTATGTCAGGATCTAACATCCAAAAAAACAGAGAAAGGAGATAATCATGCAATAAATATCAATATAGTGTCAAGGAAAGAAGTTCTACATGGTGCAAATCAATAAATTTTGTGAAACTACTAGAAACACAAAATTAATAACGCAAAATGTCTCTACTTCTACATTTTAGGCATACCTGAATCAACTGCAGCTACAGCGGGCTGCACATAATCATGTAGCACCGGAGTTTCAGATGATGAAATCACACTCATGAAGGCAACAACAATAACATAATGACCTTAAAAATGATGAGAATTTCTGTTAGAGCTGGATGAGTATCACACTTTAGACAAAAAAAGATTTGTGTTCAAGCTTACCATTAAACTGGCCTACAGCTTGAAGAAGATTTGTTCCATATTTAAGAATTGGAGTCACATTTGTTGGAAACTGTGGTCCAGTTTCCTGATAAAGGGGGAAAAGAACACAAGCAGAGATATGAGTTATCAGATCAAGCCTATGCTACAATCAGCACCAAATGCTGTCATATGCATAAAGTTATCCACAAAGTAAATGGAATTGCACAAACCATTAGAACATTAGTCCTTCTGTCTACGGGATTTCCATTCAGAAGAAAGCTACAGAATTTAAAAGAAATGTTTTCAGAATAAATAGATAATAACTCTAGTATATTAAAAACAAAAAGGAAAAAATAAGTCATACTTCACTTTGGGAGGACTTATAATGCATGCAGATGTCTCTATGTTGTCTGTTTGTGCTACAAATAACCACTGCAAGCAAAACATAATGTAACAATTACAAACTGAGATTTAAAAAATGACTTATAAAAAAGTTTTCCAAATTCATGATAATAAGAAAAAACATAGTAAATGGGGAAAAAGAAAAGAAAGAAAGAAAAAAAAAAAAAAAAGCACATATAGACAAAACACTGCAAATGTATGATCAGAAATAATGGCACAAATCCATAGATTGAATCTAAATGAATGGACATTACCAATGTAAAAAGCTAGAATAGTACACAGAAGTCAAGTTATCATGCATGTTGTTGACAAATATTAGAATACATATAGAAATAGATCAGGGCAATAACAGACATAACAAACACATACACAACTATATACCAACATACATAGAAGATGCAGTGTGGGGTTCAACTCAATTTGTTTCAAAGAGAGAAATGACCCCATTTTGGGGGTTGGGGTGGGGGTGTTCAACAAATTCCAGTCAACAATGGGGGTGAAAAAAAAAATTGAGAAGTAATGTCATTCATTAATAATGCAAAGGGGGCAACCCTAGTACACAGAATATATACAAGAGAAAAACCTCCCTAATGATATAAAGAAGAACAGAAATCCACAAATTTAGTAAAGTTAGAAAAGTGAGAAAAACTTTTTTTTTGATAAGTATTGTTGTATATATCAAAAAAGCGCAATGCGCCTCTAGGTACACAAAAAGTATACATAGAAAAACCCGCAATAACCCACAAAAACCAAAGCCATAAAAGAACCCTAGACCCCAAAAGAAGCCTAAAAAAACCTTGAAACCCAACACACATAACAGCCCTAATCTCCCAAGGCAAGCCTAAACCACCCAACCTTTGACCCTACTAGAGCCACATCTATTAGCCTCAAAATTAATGGAGCATTCCAAATTTTTGAGCTCCCTCTTCCCCTTAAAATTTGAAACAGAAACCTCATCTTCACGGTACTGATCCCTCTTCAATGACTGAAAAAAATATTCAAAAGTCTTTTCTCGTCACCCCCAAAGGTCAATCCCAAAGTGGGAGTGCATTCCATCGCGTCAAGCAACCCCTCAGAATATCCCTCCAACCCCACCACCGGAATGTCCGCCACAACCTCGGCCAGCAACTTCTTATTCTCATTCAGCTTCTTACCTATATACTCCTTCACTCTCCGAGAATACCCCAGCTGAGACTTAGAACAGAAGAATAAATCTGTGTTCCACTCTCCGTCATACCAAGGTGGGAGAGGCAAAATCTCATACCTAGCTCAGTTGCCCCTAAGGAAGAACCACCAGAAAACCCCCCTACCATCGAGATTGTATGATTTGCTTGTTGATGCATCCCCAAGACCCGCAACAGAACCCAGTTCCAACACCTCACCTGCGGGAGACTCTAGATCCGGACCCAAATGAAAAGGCCTAACCTTCTTCCACTTAAAACCAGCCCTCATCTTTCAACCACAATAAGATTTGGGCTTTAAGCCCAGCTCAGTAGACAGGACCCAATCCACATCAGCCCTATTATTTTCAAGAACCCTCTTCAACTTTCGCAATACCCTCATCGTCTTCCTCCCTGAAGCGCCGCTTGCCTGAGCAGGTCTCCTAACTAGCCCAGCCTTCTCCTTCTTAGGCGACGCACCATTCTTAAGCTCGACACAGTTTACTGGTGATCTCGTCTCCTCTCCACCCTTCACCAACTTAGAATAACCTACCATCGGAACCAGGTCTAACTAATTCACTGACATCGGATTCGCTCCACCAGGAGTCTCGAATAGCACTGCTGCATAGGTCCAAGTAGACGAAATACCACCACTGCCTGCAATAACTCCAGAGACCACCGGCCGGTCCTTTGCAACAATGAGCCCTAGCAAGTGCCGTAGTTCGCCTACGAAACGATGCCAACCCCATCCTCCACAGCCCTCAGGCAACCAAATAATCCCTTTCCGGCCCCCCTCAACAAAAACTGCCACCTCTAAAAACCGACCAGCCATGTTGCTACCCTTACGGACCATCAAAACCGCCACCTCCTCCCAAAAAGATTTAGCAAAATTCTCCTTCCCCTGAGACAACAGCGCCTCCTCCATTGTGTTCACCAACCAATCCGAGCACCGAATCCCTAGCAAAATAGATCCACCAAAACCTTTTCGCCTCTCTTCCAATCGAATCTCTGACTTACCTGGTTTCACCGAGAAAGAGAAAAAGTTAGCTTCCACCGTAAAACAACGCTCCATTTCAGCCTAAATGATCGCATCTCACGAAACTAGAAAACGATCTGTAGCGGGACGCGCCTACACGCGCCACCACTAGAGGAGAAAGGAGAGGAGCCTCAATACTGAAATAAGTTAAGCAAGCTATTTGCTAAAAAAAAAAGTGAGAAAAACTATACGCCCTTGTCCATATATAAAGCATTTTGACCAATATGTTCTTGAGCTCTTCCACCACCATCTCACGATCTTCAAAACATCTTGCATTTCGCTCTCTCCAAATATGCCACATTAAGCATAAAGGGGACATCCTCCAAACAGCTAAATTTGAATGACTTCCCAGCTGACCTCGCACACAATCCAACAACTCCCCTTCTAGGCATAATAACCCATTCAACTCTGAAAAGGCAAAAAATACTCCAAAATTCTCTAGCCACTTCACAATGGAGAAGATGATGATCTATAGATTCTCCACTCCTTTTACACATGCAACACCAGTCCACCACTATTAATTTTCTCTTCCTCAAGTTATCCAATGTCAGAATCTTTCCAAGAGCCACCATCCACACAAAGAAACTCACTCTCAATGGAACTTGTACTCTCCAAATACTCTTCCAAGGAAAAGATTAACCCCCCCAATCTAGATAATTCTTCCTCCTCTTTGAAGGATTCCACCATATACGATTCTCACTACCTTGTCTCAATTTGAGAAAATATCATAAAATGCAATCACGCATCACTTCCCAATCTTGTACGGATCTAATAAAAGATAAGTTCCATTGGAGATTCCCATTCAAAACCTGCATATTATCCGCAACCTACACCTCCTTACAACAAGCTATACTAACAACTCGGTAAAAGACTTTTTTAGTGGTTGATCCACACCATAAATCATACCATTACCTAAGCTTAGTTCCATCTCCCACTTCATACCTGGCGAACCTCAAAAAATATCTTCACCCCCTCCTAATATGTTTCCACACTCCAACTTCAAAGGGTCCCTCTACCTCCTTAGTGCACCAACCTTCATTCATACTATCATATTTTGTTTCCACCACCAGTTCCACAAAGCCATAACCACTTACCCAACAATGCTTCATTAAGCTAAATTAAGTTTCTTACCCCCAATCGACCGGTTTGCTTCGGAGAACAAATCTTTGACCAATTAACTAAATGGAACTTAAACTCCTTATTGATACCTCCCCATAAAAAGTCTCGCTGAAGTTTCTCAATCCTATTGGCCACACAAATTGGAATAAGAAACAACAACAAATATGTGGGCAAATTGGAAAATGTACTTTTTGATTAGGGTCAGCCTACCTCCCTTTGAAAAATAGAGCCTCTTCCAACCAGTCAACCGCCTTTTCATTGTTTCTACAATGCTGCTCCATATACAACTAGACTTATAGGGTGCATCCAATGGGGATGAATAAAAAATTTTGAAAAAAAAAAAATTGTATTGTCCCCTAATTCAGATTAATTCAGCAGATGCTTACAATTTTTTCTTTAGGAGAGTGTGGCGTATTCTTTGAAATATGGATATCAGTCAGGTATGCCCCATATCCAGGCTACATTGAAAACAAAAATAGATTAGAATGTGCTTCAAAATAATAAAAGAAAATCAAGCTTAGGGAAAAGAAGCCACCTTGACTTCAAGAGAAGCAAGTATATGGCCCATCTTCATTCGTGGGTAGAACCTGCACACACACTCGCACAAACAGACACACACACACAGATCATTAACCATCCAATTAAGAAATTACAATGACTCAACATCCTACCATGTCAACACATTCTAAACCAGTGGTCCAGTTAAGAAATCAACTTTCAAATCTTGGCCTACCTTACAACTTTTCAGTTGGAATTCCCCGCAACATCCATTTGGTTGACATAAAGAGTTAAAATCAATATAAACCAGACAGTAATATCCCTATTATATTGAAAACTGTGTGTAACTTGAGTAAAACAAAGTCACAGTAACATCCTTACTGACCAAAGTCATGGTTTGACTTGGGTTTTACTTTCACCCACACCACCTTAGTCAGACCCTATACCAGCACCAGCACGATCATCGTTTAAAAAAAAAAAAAAAGGATCCCTACTCTTATGAGCCAAAGCTGTCGGTATTTATATATGGCAGTAATTGCTTAGACATAAAAGGGTAACTAAAGAAGTCAGAATGTATATCTTCTTTGTCATTGCTTAAGTGGAAAAAGTCTACCTACTCCAAGTAAAACTCAAATTTCTAACTCAGTATGGTTCCATTTTGGGGCTTCAGCTTCAAGTATCATACCATAATTTTAAAATGAAAGCTTAAATTGGAGTGTACTAATAATTGTTGCCATAAAGCTTTGTAGTCGCATTATATATACAATAAGTATTTGTGCAGTGCAAAGCATGTTCCTACCTCTCCATAATTAGACTAATAGAAGAAAGAGAATCACTGGGTTCTGTGTTAATATCTCCCGGACTAGAGAAGCTTTTCCTTATCTGTAGATCAGAAAGAAAACTATTAGCTAGAGATATTACAACAAAAAGCCATAAACTGAATATACATTATAAGAACAACATTTGATAGCAAACCTCATTAGCTAGTGTGAAAAGTTCTTCAGTCTCCTTTTCTAAAAACCAACCAATCTTACAAGCATTCTGACACACAAAAAAAAAAAAAAAAAAAATCATTAGGAGCAAAAAAAATTTTGATAAGTAATGTAGTAAAAAACTCATTAGGAAAAAATTGTAAGAGAACACCCACAAAATTTTGAATCGATACTATTTACCTAACATTCCTAAAGACATCTCTTAAGGTAAAAAGGGAGAAACAAAAACAAAATATATTAAGCTTGAATCCTAAAGGATCTATATTAAACAACAATTTTTTGTTGATAAGTAACCGAAATATCATTAAAAAGCGCAACTCGGGGACATAGGTTCCTATATACAAGAGGAACACCTAACTAGAAAGAAGTTCTGAATGAGTGAAACACAAGCACAAGGAAAGCCTATTAATAATATGAATGTTTCATTCTATCCAAGAAAAGTCACAATTACTTTATCCAAACATTCTTAAAATTCCCATCCTGCACATCATAGAGCAAAATATCCCACATTACTCCTTACAACTAAGAAAATAACTAAGCATGTCCATTTTTGCAATAATGTAAAAGGCGCCTCATAAAAAAAACAATCCACTCCAAACATTGAAACTGTTTCCAACATGCAAAACATTGTGAGGGACTAAGGAGATTGATATCATTACTGAAAATTCAAATTAGCGATCAATGGCTGCATTTAACTCATACCTTCACAGAGACCATAAGCACCATGATAGCCGCCTCTAATAGGGGATCATTTCTACGCTTGCATGCCTACACACCATCACATTAAAAAATAAGAACACCACCATGTTTTCAAATATAAATTCATAGATAAACAAACAAAGAGAAACAACGTGTTAATAATCCTCAATAGACACAAAAACATGACCCTAGGGGATGTTTGTCAGTTTGCAATGCCTAGGAGCATTCACTCTCGAGGCCCAAGGCATGTAGTCACATTTGGCTATGTAGTCCATAGGCATAACAGGTCTCCAAAGGACCAAAAAAGGTAAAAGACAACAAAAATTAAGAACTTGACATCCAATAGGAAGACAAAAATACCTGCTTGAACAGAACAGGCAAATCTTGAGCTATGGGCGGGACCTCATCATTTGCAACTGCATAATCGAGACCCCTGTTTTTGTCAAAGTAAATCTAGTCAAGTACAGCAATGACAATAAAACTAATAAGGTTGATGATGATGACAATGACGACGATGTTTATAACATTGACAATAGCTCCAACTTGTAATGACAATTATACCACTCACAAGAAGAGAAACCATAATTTTAGGGCCTATGGGATAGAGAAAAAGGCATGATGCAGTCAACAAGGATGAGATAACAATATTGCACAAAGAACATTGTTGGAGACGAGCATAATAGAGTATGAAACAAATAAAACGATATAAAAGGAAAATGAGATACATCAAGTACTGTTAGTAATGTAGTCGTCAAAGCTCATCGCTTTGATTAAATTTTCATTCATTGCTA
>NC_081543.1:25652157-25655219 GCF_901000735.1 Corylus avellana | reverse complement strand
ATTCTGACTTTTTTTTTCCCCCAAAAATGCCGCAATCCCAACTTTAAAAAATAAAATTAAAATTTTTTAAAAAAAATTTAAAAATAAAGGGTTGGCAGGCCACCCCAGTTGAGCCTGGAGCCACCCCAAACCAACTACCCCTTAATTTTTAATTTTTTAACTTGGGATGGGGGCATTTTGGGGAAAAAAAAAACAAAAACAAAAAAAAATGGTCGAATTGCAACAATTTGAAAGTTTATGGGGGGTAAAGTGTTAAACATTGGGGTTAAAAGTGCAAATGGATGGATAGTTTAAAGGATTAAAGTATATTTTCCCAAAAAATCTTACTTTGCCAGCTGCACTATAGGTTTGAAAAGAGTGTTGCGGAGAACAAAACACTATTCTTTGTCAAGGAATTAAAAGCAAGGATAATTTTTTTTGTCCGTGTGAGAGAGGTTTTGAGTCTATTGGATTTTGGGTTAACATAATTCTATGGTATAAAAATTTAGTTTCTTCAAACTTTGACCCATCAGTATGATAAATGCTAATGAGTTAAGGATAATGGCCAAAACTAATATGTTATAAGTTTTTACATATTCGTGTATATGAAACTTATATTTCGATTCTCTCTTGTATAATGTGACTCTACTTCTTAAAATAATTTCCAGGCATGAAGCAAAGTTTATTAGGAAAATTGTTGAAGAGATTTCAAGAGAACTGAACAACACACACTTGTTTATAGCACTCTAGTTGGAGTAGATTCTCATGTTCAAGACATAACTTTTTGGTTAAATGTTGGAGCTAACGATATTCGCATGGTAGGAATCTTGGGAATGGGCGGAATTGGCAAAACAACTATTGCTAAAGCCATTTATAACCAATTTTTTCATGGATTTGAAGGTAAAAGTTTTCTTGCAAATGTTCGGGAAACTTCCAAGGAACCTAGGGGTCAGGTTCATCTCCAAGAACAACTTCTTTCTGACGTCTTGAAGACAAGCGAGATAAAGATAAGTAGTGTTCATAGAGGAATCAATATGATTAAAGAAAGACTTTGTAATAAAGCAATATTTGTGATACTTGATGATGTAGACCAAATGGAGCAACTGAATGCCATATGTAGGCGTGACTGGTTTGGTTTGGGAAGTAGAATTATTATAACAACGAGAGATGAGCATTTGCTAAAGGAGCTAGAAGTGGATAGTGTATATAGAGTTACAGCAATGAATGACATTGACTCTCTTGAGCTCTTTAGTTGGAATGCCTTTAGGAATAGTTATCCTTTTGAAGATTATACTAATTTGTCAAGAAGTATCGTTGCTTACTATGGAGGGTTGCAACTAGCACTTCAAGTTTTCGGCTCATTCCTTTTCTCTAGGAGCATGCTAGAATGGAAAAGTGCATTAGATAAATTGAAGAGTATTCCTCATGAGCAGATTCAAAATTAACTTAGATTAAGTTTTGATGGACTAACCGACAATACTGAAAAGGATATATTCCTTGACATATCATGTTTCTTCATAGGAAAGGATATAGACTATGTTGTAAAAATATTGGATGGTTGTGGTTTTTTTGCAAAGATTGGAATTAGTGTCCTCATTTAGCGGTGTCTTCTTAAAGTTAGTGAGACAAACGAGTTTACAATGCATGATTTGTTGTGAGACATGGGAAGAGAAATTGTTCGTGAAAAACACCCCAACAAACCTGAGAAATGGAGTAGATTATTGCTGCATGAGGATGCTTTTGATATATTGACAAAGCATGAGGTAATAAGAACTTTCTCAATTAAAAACATTGAAAGAAAAACAAAGCATTTTTTTTTCTAAGATATATGTTATTCGGGAAGCAAATGCGTACTAATTCACACTGATCACATTCCTGGAAAGTGTAATCCATATATTTCTTATTTGAAAATAGGAACATTTTTTTTTTCTTTCCTAGCATCATTCTATTGTTTTTGTAGTAGCAAACATGATTACATTATATTAAGCAAAGCGAGATAAATGAAATGATTAACAAGTAAGATTATGTGATAAGTTTAGATAATCACTTGTCTCATGCAATTCTTGTGTTTTTACAGGGAACAAATGCAGTTGAAGGACTTACTTTAGAATTGACAAGTCTAAGTAAGATGAATTTCAATTCAGAAGCATTTATTAAGACGCAGAGACTAAGATTATTCCTACTTGATCATGTACGACTCACTGGAGACTATAAATATCTTTCCAAAGAATTAAGGTGGCTTTGCTGGCATGGATTTCTTCTCAAGTTCATTCCAAATTATTTTTATCCAAGAAACTTAGTTGTGATTGACTTGCAATATAGCAATCTCATAAAAGTTTGGGAAAGTCCCAAGGTAAAATAATCAATGATTTATTTATTATTATTATTTTTTATGTGCTCTAATATTGTGCTTTCCTTCCTTTTTCATTGGTTGTTTTCTCATTTGTTTAGCAGTTGCTTGAGAAGATGAAAATTCTAAATCTCAGTCACTCTTATTATCTGAGCTAGACCCCTAACTTTTCAAAACTCCCAAATCTAGAGCAATTAATACTTGAAGATTGTACGAGTTTGCTTGAGGTTCACCACTCCATTGGAGATCTTAGTAATCTTGTTTTGGTGAATTTGAAAGATTGCAAATGCCTTAAAAGTTTGCCAAGGAATTTCTATAAGTTGAAGTCTCTAGAAACTCTCATTCTTTCTGGGTGTTCTAAAATGAACAATTTAGCTGACAACTTGGGGGAGATGGAATCATTAACAACTCTTCTTGCAGACAGAACTGCTATAAGAAAAGTGCCTTTTACTATAGTGCAACTGAAGAATCTCAAATATTTATCTCTATATGGGTGTAATGGATCACCGTCTAAGTCATTGCCATCACTCTTTTGGTCTTGGATATCACCAAGGAAAAGTCCTAAGTCAATCAATCTACTGCCTGCTCCACTACAAGGCTTGAACTCACTAACACACTTATGTCTCTGGGACTGCAATTTATCGGATGACGGAATTCCTACAGATCTTTGGAATTTATGTTCTCTTAAAATTTTAGATTTAAGATGCAATAGTTTTGAAAGCCTATCAACAAG
>NC_081543.1:25646279-25652057 GCF_901000735.1 Corylus avellana | reverse complement strand
AGGATTTTCTTCATTTTCTCTAGTTATTTCCACTCTTTCTATCTCTAAAACTAAAAGGTGGCTTATATGTATGCAAAAGGTAGGTCAAAATAAACCAGGACAACTAGCCCTTTTTTCCCGCATGATTTGATGGAATATCAAATCACATCAATAAATTTTCACCATGATTTGAATTCTATCAAAGCCTCTAAAGGCAATAACAAACTACAACTATCAGTCAAGTTGAAGTAATACTTGAGATGAGCACAAGAGTTGGCTTAGTCATAACGCTATATTACCTTGTCAGTAATTTTGGCCACAACTTTCTTAACTAACTCATCCTCTTGTACACTTATTTACTCTCTACAACCTTCTTTTATTTGGGCAATTCACAAGTTATATATATATATATATATATATATATATATATATATATATGAAAAATTTCACTTTGGACCCCTAAACTTTCAATTTCTATCACTTTGGACTCTCTCTGTCAATTTGTGCCGTTAAAACTCTTAAAAAGACAAAATTACCCTTCAATTTTCTTTATATGAAAAAAATTGAAAAAAAAATGGTTACAAGGTAGCCCAATCATGGGTCACCTAGTGATTTTTTTTTAATAATTTTTTTAAAGTTTTTAAATTGAAATTAAAGATAAATTTAGAATTTTATAAAAAAAGTCAAGGGTATAAACATCATTGTCTAACTTTTAACGTTTAAAATCTAACAGAGGAGTCCAAAGTGATAGAAATTGAAAGTTCAGGAGTCCAAAATGAAAGGTTTTGAAGTTTGAGGGGGGCAAGTCAAAAGCGGTGCTAGGTCAGGGCCGGGGTCCAAAGTAAAGTTTTCCCCTTTTTTATATAAGATTATGCTTTAAAAAACCGATTTAGCCTTTAAAAAAAATGGGTTCATATCACATGTCGCAATTCTAGACTACCTTTAAAGAGTCATTAGCCTTATATATATGAAATAAAAAAAAATTGATAGAATATAAAGTAAAATAAAATAAAAACAAGAAAGTATGAGAAAAATGAGAAAGAGATAAGCAAAGAGTTTTGAGGTGGTTCCACCCAAAAAACTTCCATTGTTTATAGTGTCCGATATATATGACTATACTTTGACTATGTTAGATTTGTTTTTTTTTTTTTAATAAAACAATTTTCATATTATAATATATGTATATATAGAAAACATATTGCAATGTGATACTATAAATGTACTAAAATATAGTAAGTGAAAGACAACTTTTGCTTATACGAACTTACCTGTCTGCAGTTTTTCTTAGATCCCACCCTGACAAATTAGCAGCCTCACACAAAGCTTTTCTTCACTTAAGAACTTTGTCTATGCCCAACAAGTAATGTTTTTCATGTTTCGCGAATGCTTCTGCAAAACTACTCGTCTGGTTTCTCACATCAGAGGGCTCAACATCGTAGAATATAGGTAGAACGAGTTGCTTCAAAGTTCTTCGACACTCCATAATTTCCACAAGTTCCTCCAGGCACCACCTGGAAGCCGCATAGTTCCTTGAGAAAACGATGATAGAGATTCTGGATCCTTGGACTGCCCGTATCAGTTCAAATGCAAGGTATTGTCCTCTTCGGAGCTCATTGTCATCTTTAAAGATTTTGATTCCAGCATCTCTCAAAGCAAAGTAGAGGTGGTCTGTGAAGTTTTTGCGCGTGTCTTCGCCTCTGAAACACAAGAAAACATCATAGATCTAGTTGGAACGAGGGGAAGAAGATGAAGAGAAGATGGCTTTAGGAGATCTCGATGTTCTGATAGCCATGGCTCAACTCCCAAACACTTGATTTATCCTGATAATTTATTTAAAGTAAAATGAATAAAAGTTTTTGGAAGGATAAAATGGTGGAAATCCAAGAACAAAACAAAGAGAAATAGTTAAAAGAAAGCTGAATGGACATCGTCCTCCATCCCCTTAACTATTTATAGATAGGCATCCCCTTAAATAGTTAAATATGGTGTGGGGATAACCACAGTTGTTATGATGTGATCATCCCCTAACGCATCACCATTATTGATCCAATCTCAACACGGGAACAACTTTTTCTGCAGTTGTTCCCGTGTTCAAATTGGAACAATAAATTACACTGATAATGGTTGATTTTACACAAAAACTTCAAAGAAAAAAGAGGAAGCTCTTTCAATTCTCTTACATTTCTTCTAAGCAATTTGAATTCAAAGATAATAAGAAAGTCATAAATTTGTTCCTGTGTTAGACGTTAGAGAAAAGACAAGCACTTTCAATTCCTTTATTGCATTTTTTCAAAGCACACATATATAAATCCTTTCTTATAAGAAAGTCATGTGATTGGACACTCACACCTAAAGTCAATCTCACCATTCTCTTATCTAATGGCTAATATTGTTGCCCGTAATCTTAATTCACAAATGAAGTGTTGAAATTGGATTAAAGTTTCATTGCCATTTAGCACTTCCATAAATTCTTCTTCATCTTCCTCCATCATCGTTGCAAATGTAGAAAATTGTAATGAAATATAAATTGAGAGAAAAGTAGCCGAAGCAGGGGAAAAAAAATGAGATAAGAGAATTTAGGGTGGTTCGGCCCAAAGGTATACTCCTAGGGGTTATGTTGTGCATTTGTGCTCTTATTGCTTAATGTGTTTAGAATACAAATGGCCTATATTTATAGGGAAATTGTGTTTAAAGCAAGGACTCTCTTTTGTTTGATATAAAAATGTTAAAAATAGATATAAGAAATACTTGAGAATAGGGTTGATAAGATTTTTTTTTTTTTTTTTTGAACCCTTTGTCATTTAAAGGAATAATTTTTTTTTTAATTTTTGTATAACTTAAACAAACTGACACCAAATTTTATAATAAGATTCAACTTATTATGATTTAAAGTTTAAACACGTTCTTAAATATTCGTATGTGGATTTTCAATATTTATATATCAAAACAAACAAGAATCCTTACAATGATGGCCAAAGAATAATTGGTGGAGAGTAATGCTACATATTATATTTCATCTCATCTTTATTTTGTTGGGCTAATGCAGTACCCATCAACCTTATAAGCTCAGTGAAATGAGACTCTAGTATGTATGATCGATATTCGAATGATTCTGAAAAATGAATGCTGGCATCACAGAACGGCCTTACCCAGAACCAATTAAGTGATTCCTCTCTCTCCCACATTTTCTCTGCATCCAAACATAAAGACTTCATGCGTATCTCTCTTTTGTTAGTTGGCCTGATTGTGATGTTTAGTGTGGTCATTTTCATGGTTGATTCATGGTTCAAATTCGTCGTGGTAGGAAAATCAAAATTAGAGGTAGAAATTAGTGCAAACCTTTGTATCAAGAGCCAAGATTGACTTCAAATAGCCAAGATGTGGCAGAGCTAGGATGTCCATTTAAGGTGCAATTTTTTTTTTTTTTTTGATGAATACAAAAGTAAAGTTGAACAAAAATAATTAAGAGTATTAAAAAAAATATAAAAATTTAATTGGAGCTCAATAGAATCGTTGTTTTTCTCGATAATCTCAGATAATTACAATTATATATTTTATACCATTAAAATATGCAACAAAAACTATATATATTCATAAATAATTAAATACAAAAACAATTATCAAGAATAGCAATATAAATATTAAAAAAACTAATTTAAAAGAACAATCTAAATTTAAATATGAAAATTTAATTACATACCTTAATTTTTATAAGAAAAAGTTGAATGGACCAGGGGTGAAGACTTGAATGCATGAAGTTTGAAAGTAGAAGGGAACAAATTTACTAGAACTCTTGACGCAGAAGATGCCAATTGTTGAATGGAGAAAGGAACACTAGAGAAATTTGAAGTCTTTAAGAAGAAAATGCCATAGCAAATTTTTGTAAGATGTATATCTGATTTTGCAAATATCACACACACAATAGAAAACAAACTCAAAGCAAGGGAACATGGAGATTTGAGAATTGCTTTTTGGATTTGATTGGCACATGGCTCTAAAATTGGCGTCTCACGTGAGGTGAAAGTGTGTCTTTGACTTGTGTGTTAAAAGTGTAAACATTTACTCAGCATTTTAACTTAACAAAAAAATACATTTTGTTTATATTTTTGCTCAGAAATTGAGATGTGATAAATTAGCTAATTTTTTTGTTATTTGTTATTTCTTTTAGAGCTGCTATTAATTAAATGTAATGTACTTTTAAAAAAAAAAAAAAATTTTTTTGAATGTAATGTGCTGTATTTTGCTTGATTTTTTATTATTATTTTTATTCTTTTAGAGTAAAGTTCACTTAAGCCCCTCAAACTACCACCTCAATGACAATCTACTCCCCTAACTATCAATTATGATAATTTACTCCCCAAACTATCAAAACAATGACAATGTATCCCCCAATACTAGAAAAATGATGAAATTATCCCTATATAATTTTCAATAAGACAAAAATACCTTTAAAAATTTGAAAAAAAAAAAAAAATTTAGTATTTTTGTTTTTATTTTAATAAGGGTAATTTCGTCATTTTTTTAAAAAAAATTGGGGGTACATTTTCATTATTTTGGTAGTTTGGATGGTAAATTGTTGTAATTAATAGTTTAAGGGATAAATTATCATTGGAATGGTAGTTTGAGAGAGTTTGTCTTGTTTTGAACAAAATGTGATGAAAAGTTTGATTTTTTTGTATGACTTTTGTGCTTGTGCTAGTGCCTTGTCTTGTCAATGGTTTATTTGAGAAAAAAAAAAAAAATGGTATTTTCTTCATTATTTACACAGTGAAGTCAAAACTTCTTCTATACGTCAAGAAAATTGTGGGAACAAGTGAACAACTAGTCAGCCAGCGTTGAACTTTATTTAGTGAAATGATGCGTTTTAAAAGAAAACAGAAAATTAGCTATATATCTTCAACCTTTCGTCTTCTTCTGAAAGTTTCAACTTCTTATAGTGACAAATAAAAAAAATTAGAGTCAACTGAAATCCCAAGGTACAGGTATTCCTAAAAACATCTGCCCTCGAGAGTTGGTGAGGAGGGGGCATAACCATGGTATACGAAAAATTCTACCAAAAGTTGGTGGTGTGTCGCCCCTTTGGGCCTTCACTCAGCTATTTAAAGCCCAAAGAGTTGATGTGCAAAATATTACATAAATTAATTGATAATATTTAGTACGTTTTAACTCCCAAGTGCACAAGATTAAAACAATAGTATAGTGCAGCAAGTATGAGATCGATCCCACGAGGATTGTGATTTTATTTAGAATTAATTAAAAATATCAAATTGTCACAGATTTGATATTAAGAAAAATAAATAAAAAGAAATAAAGATAAATAAAAAGGTAAAGGTAGGTCTTTGATATCCACCATTAATCATACTTAGATAATATGACAATATGCCAATGCTTTGATCATGTTATGTCTATCTAATGTTTGTCAACCTACGGGCATGGGTGTATACTCCTTAAACTATAGATTTCCCTAAGCAACGAGTTAGGCATGAGTGTATACTCTAACTCTTTTCTTACCTAAAGGATTTAGCATGGGTGTATACTAAGTTGTTCTTTAGGAAAACATATATTCTGTGGAAATCGACAAACACATGAGGCCTAGGGCATGGGTGTATACTCCTAGTTCCACATGTTGATTAACCCAAGAACCCTGCGTGGATTACTTTTGTTAGTTATGTTAAAGCCTGGACTCGGTCATCCAAATTGATTTAACTAATTAGTCCATACCACATGCATATAATGGCCAGTCACATACATATGAGGAATTCATGAAAACTGGAATTAATCAAGTTAAATATCACAATA
>NC_081543.1:25641059-25646179 GCF_901000735.1 Corylus avellana | reverse complement strand
GTCTTGAGACGTAATTTTGGCATTGTGGCGCTCCGAATTGGGAAAATTCTATTTCAAAATGATTTGTAGCCCTTTGAGTTAGATTTCCAATGGTGCTTGAATCACCTCAATCGGATATCTTATCTGAAAGTTATGATCAAAATACCGAGATATGTTCAGAATCCAATTTTGCATCCAATCCGATTTGACTTCAATGTGAGAAATTCCGAATTAATCATTTCCTTTATTTGATTAAACTTAACTATGATTGGCTAAGCTTAACCATATCTTCTAGGTGTTCCCAATTCGTCCTTTAAACGTGAAATTTTTCCAGAGACGCTTTCTTTTCTTCCAAAACTCTATAAAACAAGGAAAATACAAAAATGAAGTAAAATGGCATGAATTAACTAAAATCAGAGGATTAAAATATGCAAGTTAAGGGCTGAAAATATGAATATTTTAGCACTTATCAAGACCAAATGCAATTTTGTTCAGGCCTTGGAGAAGCACTTTCAACTCCTTCGTTGCATTTTTTCAAAGCACAAATAAACTCCAATCCACTCACACATGGAGTTGTGGGCAGAATTAAAACTCTTAGTTTGAGAGACAAAATATATATATATATTGGGGGGACAAAAATTAAATTTTAAAGGTCTATTATATAAAAATTATATTATTTTTAAAAAGATTATTTTTTGGGGAACCACCTACCCCAAGCCATAAGGTGATTCTGCCCCATCCCTAAAGTCTCTCTCTCTCTCTCTGAAAATACCAAATTCTTTTCTTTTCTTTTTATTTTTTATTTTAATTTTTAACATTCTATTCAATACGGGACTGGCGTCAATCGAAGACTTGGCACTACAAAAAAAAGGATATTTTATTGACATAAATTTTTTGATGTGTCAGGCTGTCTGACACGTCAGTAAACCCCGCTGACGGGGCAATCTTTTGACACATCAGTAAACCCTAATGACACATCAGTAAACCCTCAAATTGACACGTCAGAAACTATTGACGTGTCATTTTGACACGTCAGTAACTGTTGACGTACTATATTGACACGTCAGGAAATTCTTGACGTGTCAATATAGCACGTCAATATTTATTGACATGTCAAATCTTGACACATCAGTAAATATAAAATTAATTAGTTATTTATTTTAAAATGTTGTAAAATTAAATTGGATTCAAATTTACTGACGTGTCAAAATTGACACGTCAGTAAATACTCACGTGTTTTTTTCAACATGTCAGTAAATGTTGACGTGCCACTTTTGGCACGTCAGCATTTACTGACGTGGCAAAAAATTCCTACTGTTTGCCACGTCAAAAAATGGCCCTTTTTTTGTAGTGTGGGAGTGAATTCATGCATTTCCATCGGTTCTTTTTCCGCCATCATCGATCAAAGTGTAGAAAATTGTCGTGAATGATATATAAATGGAGAGAAAAGTAGCGAAAGCAATAGAGAAAAATGAGATAATTAAGAGAATTTAGGGTGTTTTGACTATGACAATTGAAGAATTCTTCTACCATTGAAATTGTCATGAAGGCTGCACCATGCTCTTGTGTTTACAATGAAAATAATATTTATTTATTAATAGTATAAATAATAAAGTGGCACTACAAAAAAAAAAAAGAATTTATAATTAGGGTAAATATATCATAAGTCCCTGAATCAACCCGTCAAAATTAAAAATTTCGTAGTTTTTTTTTTCGACAATTTACTCACTGGGTCAATCGAAATGCCAATAAACTCCAAAAAGATGCAAAAAGATTAAAAATGGCTAAAACACACTTTGGCAAGCTTAGAAATAAATATTTTGCCAAAAAACGCTTTTTGACTTAAAAGTTATATTTCTCAAAAACAACCACAAACATGTTGTAAGTCTAAAATTAAATCTATTGTGAGGGATTAGTTATATGCATCATATTGTGACTTTCTATGGAAGGATTTGCAGTTTGTGCAGATTGAAGCCCTGTGTTCCCTATCTTCTGCCCACCACAGATAGACACATACATAAATACGTATATATAAAAAACAAATATATATATATATAACAAAGATTTAGAATGCTACAACAACCATTTTAAATAAGAAAAATTATAGAGACACAACTTTAGCTTAACTTTTCTCTTATGTGGTCATTTTTTTTTTTTTTTTTAAATTTTTTTTTTTTGAAGTAATAACATCCTATGTGGTCCCTTTTTATTTTATTTATTTATTTATTATTTTTTTAAAATGATCTTTTTCTTCAAAATAATGATCATTTTTTTTTCTATAAAAAAAAAGGCCATTTTTATGAAGAAAAAAAGCCAGTTTTTTTTTTTTTTTTTTTTTTTTAATACCAAATAAAAAAAGGACATGTTATTCTTTAGAAATTTTTTGAATTTTGAATTTTGTTTTTTTTTTTGTTTTTTTTTAAAATGACCACATAAGAAAAAAGTTAGGCCAAAGTTGTATTTCTAAGTCGTGTCTTTATCATTCATCTTTAAAGAAATATGTGGTGGGAATGAAATGATGGTCTTTCACCTTTTTGGCTTTACTTTCTATTTTGTCAGTCCAAAAAGAGGGCCAGAAGATGAAGGAAAAAGGGTTAAATACCTTTTAGCTCCCTGTGGTTTAGCTACTTTATTTTTTGCTCCCTTGGTTTTAAATTGTATCACAAATGGTACCTGAGTTATGGATAAAAACTGAAATAGTACTTCCGTTAGTTTGCCGTTAAAAAAATTAACGAAAAATCACGTCACTGCCAAATAGACACGTCTGACTGGACAAAATAATTGCCACGTAATAAAAAACAAAATAATTGTCCAACTTATTTCTTACATGTCAATGAAAAAAAAAAAAATGGAAATCTAATACACTGGTTTTCCCCAAATGCAAGACCCATTCAGAATTTATCTCCAGCTGCTCTCCCTCCCTCGCTCACCCTCTCTCACTCACTCCGGCAACGTCTCCGGCCACCGGCGAAGCTCTCCCTCCCTCCCTCGCTCCTGTATCTGTCACTCCAGCACAAGGTTTCGACCACTCTTTCTTGCCGCTGCTTTTCCTCCCCCGGTGAAGCTCTCCAAATTCTGCTTTTCCTTCCTGTGAGTCGGTCTTTTGTTATTTCTGCTTTCTTTGGATGATATATTGACTGCCCTTTTGAAATTTTTGGTGTTTGAATGGGTTTTGCCATTTTGGATGTGGGATTGATTGCTTTGGGTGTGTCATTGTAAGATTTTGTTATGATCGATTTCTCTTTTATTGATTTTTCATTTTTTGTTTTTTTTTCTGTACTTTTGGTGGGTGTTGTGGAAGTGGAAGAAATTTTTCTTTGGTTTAGATGGTGTTTGGATGCAAAAAAAAAAAAAAGAAAAAAAAAAGGTTGATTCTTTGTGTTTATGTTTTTGCATTCTATATGTTTGATGAAATTTCCATGAGAAAATAGCTTATCAATTTTCAGGTGCAATTTACTATAATTTTGCATTATCATTTGCAACCCAAGGATTCGTAGCAAGGATTTGAAAGATACGATGCTGCCACCCAGGGATCAAATCACATACAAATTAAATAAGCCTTGCAAGAAAAGATTCATTACTAAGAAGGAAATCATCTTAGCAAAGGACTGTGACACAAACAAGGAAGGCAACTCACACTCTGCAAGAAAATTAGACTAGAATTTTGTGCTGTAAAATAGGACTGTGACACAAACAAGGAAGGCAACTCACACTTTGTAAGAAAATTAGACTAGAAGTTTGTGTCTGTAAAATCTGTAATTGACAGCACATTACTTGTAGACATTTAACGTCTCCTTCATGTATATATATCATGTACTCCTTTGTGAATAAGATACAATAATCTTTTGTTGTTTTCATGGTTTTTGATGTTGTTTGTTATTTGTGTTGCACTTACTAAATGACCATTGTATAATTATGTACTTTGACGTATGTAATTGAATTATATACTAAAAACCACACAAAGAATTATCTCTATTGGGTCACTTGTTTATAGCCATTTAGAACACTTCCATCACAATGATGCTTGCAACTGCTAGCGAGCCCGCATATGACAACTACAAAATATTATATAGATTTAAGATACAATTGCCAAAAGACAACCGCATAAGTCAGCAAACTAGAAATAATTTTGAAAAGAAACACCTTCAAACAAAGAAAGACAAAGAACACCATTGAATACTGAGGAATTTTCTGAAGTCGAAGAGTGACTTTTGTCCCACCAACTTATGTAAGGTTAATAGCATGCCTTGCTAAGGGTTGCATTTTTGTCCCACCAACTTTCTCATTCTGACAGCTAAAGGCATTTGTAATTATACATTACTTAACTACATAAAATACATTACTTTACTGCCTCAAACAACCCTTTAGAGTTGCTCATTACCCAAAAACTAAAATCATAAGCAACACATATACATCATGTAATTGTAGACATCATGTAATTGAAGACAAACTAAGTAATTATAACATTAATCCAAAAGTTACATCTAAAAGTAATAGCAAAAGTATCATTGCAACAGTAAACCCTTACATCCATAATGATCCAAAAAATTCAACATTGTTTGTTTCTAAGTCCCTTTTAAACATTCCAAAATATGATTTAGGATGACTTTTGGATGGTTTTCATAACCCTACGGAGTTGCACTATATTACCCTAAACGTGATCCTGTTCCTCCAACCTGCAACACAGAAGAAGAATATCATTAATTTCATTCACATTCATCCTCAAAACATAAAAACTACACGAAAAAAAAAAAAAATACAATCAACTTGAAGCATTAGCCACAGATTGTTTCTTAGTGGACCTTTTCCTGTTTTTGCTTGGTTGTGTAAATGATTGAGGGATGTCCATTGAGCCTAATGATGTATGTTCAATGCACAAAAGCATCAAGTTGTGTAATTTACATTATATATTTAAGCATCAAAAGAATCGAGTTAATATAATTACTCACCCGGTTGGTTGGCTAATTGGGCGTGTGTTGTGAACTGTGGTTGTGGGTTGTCCTGCCTCCGACGATCCCCCCTACCACACCATATAAACAAACAATTTCATAAATAAATAAAAAAATGACTCACCGCATGAAGTATTAAATTAATGTTTTATTAAACAACTCACCACATTAGTTATGTTAGGCTCTTTCTTC
>NC_081543.1:25571668-25640959 GCF_901000735.1 Corylus avellana | reverse complement strand
TTTTATTTGTTTTGTTATTGATACAGGGGCTGCTTGAAGCCATGGAGAATTTGATGTCTGGCCTGGAGCATAGATTTTGCTTGAGACACTTACATGCAAACTTCAAAAGAATAGGGTACAAGGGTAAGGCCTTCAAGGATGCTTTGTGGGGTGCAGCTCAGGCAGCTAATGTGTTACAATTCAACCACTACCTGTCGGTCATTAGAGGTATGGATGAAGGTGCATTCAATTACATCAAGAAAATAGACCTTCGGATGTGGTCAAGGCATGCCTTTAGAGATAATAGTTGCAGTAATATTTTACTTAACAATACTGCTAAGTGTTTTAATGCATGGGTCTTGGAAGCAAGAGATAAGCCTATTATGACCTGTATGGATACGATAAGGCGGCTACTAATGCATAGGTTCAATCAAAAAAGGGCTGGAGCAGAAACTTCAAAAAATGTGATTTGCCCTAAGATTATGAAGAAATTGGACAGGAACAAGTCAGCTGCAAGAGACTATATTTCTCGATGGAGTAATAAGTTATAATTTGAGGTAAATCATAGTCATGAACCTAGGAGGGTTGTAGATCTGGGGAGGAAAACATGCGGATGTGGTAGGTGGCAACTCAATGGAATTCCATGCCCTCATGCATGTTGTGCAATTTATGCACATAGGCATGTCCCTGAGAGTTATGTTAGTAAGTGGTATCTAATGGACACTTATAAGAAGTCATATGCCCCAGATATTATTCCGATACCCGGAGCTAATGCGTGGCCTGTTGACCATGATGTGGAGCCTATACTACCACCTATACCAAAGAAACAACGTGGTAGGCCAAAAAAGCTGAGAAGAAGAGGAGAGGATGAAAATGAACCTAACGAAAGCATCAAAGTGACTCGTCAGGGATATGATGTACGCTGTGGAAACTGTAGTCAGAAGGGTCACAATGCTAGGAGCTGCCGCCAACCTGACAATCCAAATAAAAAGAAGTGGCCAAAAAGGATTGTGAAGAAAGAGCCTAACATAACTAATGTGGTGAGTTGTTTAATAAAACATTAATTTAATACTTCATGCGGTGAGTCATTTTTTTATTTATTTATGAAATTGTTTGTTTATATGGTGTGGTAGGGGGGATCGTCGGAGGCAGGACAACCCACAACCACAGTTCACAATACACGCCCAATTAGCCAACCAACCGGGTGAGTAATTATATTAACTCGATTCTTTTGATGCTTAAATATATAATGTAAATTACACAACTTGATGCTTTTGTGCATTGAACATACATCATTAGGCTCAATGGACATCCCTCAATCATTTACACAACCAAGCAAAAACAGGAAAAGGTCCACTAAGAAACAATCTGGGGCTAATGCTTCCAGTTGATTGTATTTTTTTTTATTTTTTTTTCGTGTAGTTTTTATGTTTTGAGGATGAATGTGAATGAAATTAGTGATATTCTTCTTCTGTGTTGCAGGTTGGAGGAACAGGATCACGTTTAGGGTAATATAGTGCAACTCCGTAGGGTTATGAAAACCATCCAAAAGTCATCCTAAATCATATTTTGGAATGTTTAAAAGGGACTTAGAAACAAACAATGTTGAATTTTTTGGATCATTATGGATGTAAGGGTTTACTGTTGCAATGATACTTTTGCTATTACTTTTAGATGTAACTTTTGGATTAATGTTATAATTACTTAGTTTGTCTTCAATTACATGATGTCTACAATTACATGATGTATATGTGTTGCTTATGATTTTAGTTTTTGGGTAATGAGCAACTCTAAAGGGTTGTTTGAGGCAGTAAAGTAATGTATTTTATGTAGTTAAGTAATGTATAATTACAAATGCCTTTAGCTGTCAGAATGAGAAAGTTGGTGGGACAAAAATGCAACCCTTAGCAAGGCATGCTATTAACCTTACATAAGTTGGTGGGACAAAAGTCACTCTTCGACTTCAGAAAATTCCTCAGTATTCAATGGTGTTCTTTGTCTTTCTTTGTTTGAAGGTGTTTCTTTTCAAAATTATTTCTAGTTTGCTGACTTATGCGGTTGTCTTTTGGCAATTGTATCTTAAATCTATATAATCTTTTGTAGTTGTCATATGCGGGCTCGCTAGCAGTTGCAAGCATCATTGTGATGGAGGTGTTCTAAATGGCTATAAACAAGTGACCCAATAGAGATAATTCTTTGCGTGGTTTTTAGTATATAATTCCATTACATACGTCAAAGTACATAATTATACAATGGTCATTTAGTAAGTGCAACACAAATAACAAACAACACCAAAAACCATGAAAACAACAAAAGATTATTGTATCTTATTCACAAAGGAGTACATGATATATATACATGAAGGAGACGTTAAATGTCTACAAGTAATGTGCTGTCAATTACAGATTTTACAGACACAAACTTCTAGTCTAATTTTCTTACAAAGTGTGAGTTGCCTTCCTTGTTTGTGTCACAGTCCTATTTTACAGCACAAAATTCTAGTCTAATTTTCTTGCAGAGTGTGAGTTGCCTTCCTTGTTTGTGTCACAGTCCTTTGCTAAGATGATTTCCTTCTTAGTAATGAATCTTTTCTTGCAAGGCTTATTTAATTTGTATGTGATTTGATCCCTGGGTGGCAGCATCGTATCTTTCAAATCCTTGCTACGAATCCTTGGGTTGCAAATGATAATGCAAAATTATAGTAAATTGCACCTGAAAATTGATAAGCTATTTTCTCATGGAAATTTCATCAAACATATAGAATGCAAAAACATAAACACAAAGAATCAACCTTTTTTTTATTCTTTTTTTTTTTTTTTTTTGCATCCAAACACCATCTAAACCAAAGAAAAATTTCTTCCACTTCCACAACACCCACCAAAAGTACAGAAAAAACAAAAAATGAAAAATCAATAAAAGAGAAATCGATCATAACAAAATCTTACAATGACACACCCAAAGCAATCAATCCCACATCCAAAACGACAAAACCCATTCAAACACCAAAAATTTCAAAAGGGCAGTCAATATATCATCCAAAGAAAGCAGAAATAACAAAAGACCGACTCACAGGAAGGAAAAGCAGAATTTGGAGAGCTTCGCCAGTGGAGGAAAAGCAGCGGCAAGAGAGAGTGGTCGAAACCTTGTGCTAGAGTGACAGATACAGGAGCGAGGGAGGGAGGGAGAGCTTCCCCGGTGGCCGGAGATGTTGCCGGAGTGAGTGAGAGAGGGTGAGCGAGGGAGGGAGAGCAGTTGGAGAGAAATTCTGAATGGGTCTTGCATTTGGGGAAACCAGTGTATTAGATTTCCATTTTTTTTTTTTTTAATTGACATGTAGGAAATAAGTTGGACAATTATTTTTGTTTTTTATTACGTGGCAATTATTTTGTCCAGTCAGACGTGTCTATTTGGCAGTGACGTGATTTTCCGTTAATTTTTTTAACGGCAGACTAACGGAAGTACTATTTCAGTTTTTATCCATAACTCAGGTACCATTTGTGATACAATTTAAAACCAAGGGAGCAAAAAATAAAGTAGCTAAACCACAGGGAGCTAAAAGGTATTTAACCCTAGATTTAATAATAATAATAATAATTTATAGGTATTAGGTTTAATGTCCAATGTCCAATTAATAAGCTATTTATAGATTTAATAATAATAATAATAATAATTTATAGGTATTAGGTTTAATGTCCAATGTCCAATTAATAAGCTATTTAAAAAATTAAATTATATGGTACTACTTAAATGCAATAAAATGTATTAAGTAGTATTTAAGTTTTTACCTTTTAAGTATTGTTTTAATCTGTTAACTAATGTCTGATGGTATTGCAAAATAAATGCCAATAAATATAATGCTATAATTCCTATAAAGTATAAGCTATAAAACTAATCCTACGATTCCTACCAAACACAAGTTACAACACACGTTTTTTAGAAAAAAAAAAAACCAAACATACGTTTAGAGTTTTTTTAGGGTACTAAAACAAACAACTTGTTAACTTAAATTAACGGTTGTGGTTGAATTGATTTTAATTTTATTAAAGATCTACGGTTTAGATCATTTATGGGAAAACGGAGAGGCGAGCTCACATATAATTGTGCACACGGGATAATTCAATTTTTTTGAATTTTGAAAAAATCTGAACTTTTACTTAGATTAATCTTATCCGTCCAATTAATTTCTATTATTTCGTAGCCGTTCGATTTGCAAAGTGGACGACAGCTGTATACCACCCCGCAGAGATATTTATCTGGTGTTTCACCTGACACCATGGGCTTATTGATCGAATGGTCATAACTTAAATGGAAATTTTAAGATCATAATCAATGGTATAAAAAAATCACGTTCACAAATGAAACCGGACTCACTTAAGTCACGCCGCAGAGAATTACTTCCGGTACTCTCTTTTTGCACGCAACGCATAGGAAACGAGATTGACGCGCCGCGATTATGCAAGATTTATTTCCAGCCGTTCATTTTTTCGAGATTAAACGTCAACCGTTAGATTGAGAAATTCGAACCTAGCTGTCACGCACGCCTACACGTGGTAGTTATCTGGTGTTACGATTTGCCTGATGAGCTCACTAATCCAACCGTCTGAAATAAATCCTAAAATAAATCTTAGATTTAATGGTCAAGATGGAATATTTTGCATATATGGCACCAGATTCACCAACTCACGCACGCGGTGGATAAATTATCCACTTCTCGTTCTTCACGTACGCACGGGAAAACGAGCCTTCAATTATGACTCACATATCAGCCGTCCATTGTTTTGAGATTAAACTACAGCCGTTGGATCAATGAAATGGAGGACAACTGTAAACCACGCCCAACGTGAGAGTGATTTGGTGTTCCGCGAGACAGAGTAAGCTACCTATAATCACCTGATCGAACGATTAAAATAATATAAATAAAATATTCTATATAATCTACGGATTGTATTAAAGGGTTGCACGGGATTGCAGTAGTCACGACCATATTGGATTAAAAAATTTAAAACTTAAAAGTAGGACACGCGGCAGGCTAGGACAAAATCAAAATTTTTGGATTAAATCCAACCGTTTATGTTTTATTTTTGTTTAAACATTTATTAGATTCAACGGCTAGGAATCGTTTTGAGAAAAAAAAAACCCTAAAACTAATCGTCTGCCTGGGGCGGGGAGATCAAGAGACGAGAAGGAGAGGGACTGAGTCTGAGGGAGATGAAGAGACGAGAGGGAGAAGGACTGAGGGAGAACCGGAGAAAGCGATCTCATTTGCAGATTCGCAATGGTCACTACAGGAACTATGAAGTCATTGCAGTGAGCATTCAATGCCAGTCTCAACCCTCTCCCATCGTGGTTGAAGAATTGAATGCTCGTATTCAATCCTTCTCAACCCCCACCCAACAACCCGTTTGTTCCAGTTTCCCAATCAAGCCTACCCAGCCGTTGATTGATCATTTCTCCACTACATCTAATGGCTTCTAGCCATTCGTACGATATTTTTGAGAGAAACTCTTGAGGTAACGCGTGAATCTCTTCCAGTCTTCCATTTCAAACCAGAAGACTTCAGTTTGTGTATACCAGAGACTACTAGAGTACCAGTTGTTCACCGAATCACCTATGCGGCTATGCCGTCCAATCTCGCCACCAAATCCCCATTTTTTTTTTTTTTGCTTATTTAAGTTATTTGAGTTATTTAATTGATTTCTGATTTTTTTTTTTTTTTGTTAACATGTGGTTCTAATGTGTGCCGTGTGCCGTGTGCCCCTGACTGTGTGTTGTGGTGTGGCAGGTTTCTCTTCTCCAAACCCTAGCCCCTAGGCGTAGCATATACCGTTTTGATCGCTATTGATCTGACGGTGATGGTCCTAATGGACATGGCACTTGAGTATTGGGGTTTCAATTCCAGTCTCTTGCTTTGTTTTTTATTCATTCCCATCCCCTTTTTATACGTGCTCCGTAACTTTGTTTGCTCTATCCTTTATTATCGATTCGAGAAAACGAACTTGTTCATTCTTTTGAAGAGTGAAGCTGGCAGACTCTGTCACTCGACTCACTCTAACTCTCTAAGTTATGTTTATCCTAACTCCTAACTTCCTGAATCATACCTTGTTTGGTCTCTTAAATTATTTTCTGATTTGATTGCGACTTGTTTAGTTAATTTCTAATTATGTTGTGTGTTTTTATCATTTCAAAGAGGAAGTTGTGCACACTGCCTCCTTGAATTGGTGGATTGTATACTTGTATTTGCAAAGTACAAACCCTATTGCAAGTTGCAACATATTCAGTTGTCTGTCGGAAGCTCAGGTTTTTAACAACTTATGCTAAATTAATAGGAAACCCTAATTAAGTTATACTATGTTTTTTATCCCCGAGTAGTAATGTATGTTTGTTATATTTTGTTATGTATAAGTATAATGCATTAATGTGCCTAAGTAAGCTATGCTTTGAGCCTTTGATTAAGTTCTGTTAAGTTATGCATTTATTCTCAATGTGATGAATTTTTGCCCATCTCATTAATTCATGATCTAAAAAGTTTATGCTTTGATATTTGCTCTCTGATTAATTATGTAAATGTTTGTTATATTTTGTTATGTACAAGTATAATGCATTAATGTGCCTAATTAAGCTATGCTTTGAGCCTTTGATTAAATTCTGTTAAGTTATGCATTTATTCTCAATGTGATGAATTTTTGCTCATCTCATTAATTCATGATCTAAAAAATTTATGCTTTGATTTTTGCTCTCAGACTAATGATGTAAATGTTTGTTATATTCTGTTATGTACAAGTATAATGCATTAATGTGTCTAACTAAGCTATGCTTTAAGCCTTTAATTAAGTTCTGTTAAGTTATGCACACTGATGTGGTATTTTTGTGACAAAAAATATCAATAATAAAATTACCACTCGCAATAGAACGAATCCCGTAGGATAGGGCTATATTGAGGGTGTCGAACCTCAAGGACTGCAGGAGTTTAATTATCAAAATTAAAAGATCAAAATTAACTTAATTAAAAGAGAGTGAATTGGTTGTGAGAATTTAAAGTGCATAAAATAAACGGAAATAAAAGGGAGTAAATTTATGAAAGAGAGAGTAGGGTATTGACTTTACCACGATCCGCGCATCAATGGTTAACCATAATTAACTCTAGTAATTCATTCTATGCATGTTATAATTTTAACAAGAAAATAATCTCATATAATCAATGGAATAGCATAACCCATCTTCGGTTGGCACGGACCGTCTACCTAAATTACACTAAACTAAGGTGTAGTACGATCCGTCTTCCCTAAGTATGGTCTATCTAACCCTATTGATTGCATGCCAATTAAATACCATTGTATAACCATCATTCTTATGATCACAGAAAATAAGAATGATTTGAGTTCAATAATAGTAAAATAATTTCTAAGACAAGATAAGAATTCTACTAATATTGATTTGGAATTTAAAGAACAACTGCATTTAATATGAAGAACAGAAATCAACTGTAGCAATCCTCAGGGTTATACAATCAACATGCATAAATTGAAATACTAGAAATTAAATACAATCAAACCATTGTTCTTGGAAAGGGCTACATCAATACCCCACAATTGGGTTTAGCTGCTCATGATCTCCTAAGCTCCACAGACTATTTTACTGAATTTTTGCTCTAGAAGCGGTGTGTCTTTTCTCAATGCTTAGAGGCCTATTTATAGGGCTTAGGAGAGTCCTAGAAGCCCTAGTAATCCTATAAATTTCGGAGATTTAAGTCCAAGTCCAATTATGATAAAGAAAACCTAAGTCCAAATCGGAATAGGATTCGCCCAGAATTGCGTTCCTATCTTGCGGGGCGATTTTGGAAATGCGGCGCTCCGAATTAGGAAAATGTTATTTCACAATGATTTGTAGAAATTTGAGTTAGCTTTCCAGTGCCGCTTGAATCACCTCAATCGGATATTTGAACTGAAAGTTATGGCCAAAATACCGAGACGTATGCAGAATCCCAAATTGAATCCAATCCGATTTTGACTCCAATTTGAGAAATTCCGAATTAATCCTTTCCTTTATTTGATTTAAACTTAACCATGATTGGTTAAGCTTAATCATATCTTCTAGGTCTTCTCAAAGTGTGCTTTTAAGCCCAAAATGAATGGAATTAATTGCATCTTTATTTATAACCTGAAAACACAAAAACAAAACAAAATCAAACAAATAACAACGCTAAGGAATTAACATATGTAAATTAAGGGGCTTGAATGTGCAACATTCGACGCTTATCACACACTGCCTATGTTAAAGCAAAAACATAAGTTATTCTGTTATGTATAATGTATTCTGTTAATGTAGTTTCTGTTAATTGATTTTTTATTTTCCATTAATGTATTATGTTATTTTATTTATCGAGTTTTTTTAATTTTACAAATTATTAACAGTTATCATGGACAATACATTTTAACTCAATGATGTTGATTTGGGTGATGATTCACCCACTGCCAACCCTACTCCTGGATCTGGTGTGTCTGCTAGCACTGAATGCACACCAGATGAACATGTTAATCTGGTTTCTCCTACTGTTGTTGAATCTAGGGATGGAGCTGGTCCTGGGGATGGGGATGGGGATGGGGCTGCGGGTGAAGGTGAGTCAGTTGCCTTCCAAAGGAAGGAAAGGCAAAGGACTTTCAAAGTTTGGAATGACTTTTCTTCTATTGAAATAAATGGTGTAAAAAAATATCAGTGTAATTGGTGTAAGAGGTTGTTTTCTGTAGGGAAATCTAGTACTACCTCCACCCTTAGTAGGCATCTAACTGCTTGTGTGAAGTTTGTGGAGTTGAATAGCCTTAGGAAGCAAAAGACTTTGTCTTTTGAACCTAGTGATGACAATGATGGTTTAGGGACCTTGACAAACTTTACTTTCAATGAGAAGAAAGTTAGAGAACTTGCTGCCCATATGGTACTTCTACATGAATATCCCTTTAATATGATGGAGCATGAACTTTTTAACAAGTTCATGAGGGCTTGCACACTATACTAGAAAAAAATTAGCCGTGCCACTGTAAAAAGTGATTGCATTGCCACTTATAACATTGAAAAGAAAAAGTTGAAAACACTTCTAAGTAGGATTGATAGGGTAAACATAACTACTGATATGTGGACCTCCTCCCAAAGGGTTTCATATATGGTGGTTACTTGCCATTTTGTGGATTCTAATTGGCTACTCCAAAAGAGGATTTTAAATTTTTGTAATGTACCTCCTCCACATTCGGGTGTTGTTATTGCTGAAGCCTTAAGAAACAGTTTTATTGAATGAGGCATTTTGGATAAAGTATTTACAATAACTATTGATAATGCAAGTGCTAATAGTGTTGCCATTGACATTTTGAGAGATGATTTTGAGTTGAGGGGTAGTTTGCCTATTGGGGAGCTTATGTTTCATGTTAGGTGTTGTGCTCATATTACCAATTTGTTGGTGCAAGCAGGGCTTTCAGAAATAGGGGACATAATAGATTCTGTTAGGCAGGGGATTAAATATATAGTGGCTTCTAAGAGGCGGTTGATTGCATTTAGTGATATAGCAAAGCGTTTGGACTTGGGTTCTAATAAACTTATTTTAGATGTTCCTACCCGTTGGAATAACAACTACTTGATGTTGAAGACTGCAATTAGGTTCAAGGAAGTGTTTCCTAGATACCATAGAGTAGAGCAGGCTTTTCTGTGGGTTGTAACTCCTGAACAGTGGGATAAGGTTGAGAATGTGAACCAAGTTTTAGCTATTTTCAATGATGTGACCAATGTTGTCTCTGAAAGTGACTACCCTACATCCAATCTGTTTCTCCCTGAGGTGTGGAGAATGAAAGAAATTGTGGATATTAAGGATTCGGATAGGAATGAATATATAAGATTAATGTCAGCTAAGATGAGTGATAAATTTGATAAGTATTGGGGTGAATCTAATATGGTGATGGCCTTAGCTGCTATGTTGGATCCTAGATACAAAATGAAGTTGATTAGGTTTTGTTTTCCTATTATTTATCCACTTGATATTCGTGGTGATAACATAAAGGCTGTGTTGAGTACTTTGAAAGAGTTGTTTAAGGTTTATGTTGCTGCCCATAATGCATCTATCATTCAACAACAAGTAGCTGCTGAAGTCAGTGCTGCTACTACTTCAATTGCCTCTATTACAGAGGAAGTTTCTGGTGGCAGATCACGGTTTAGGCAACATGTTAGAAGCAATGACATCATCCGGCCCATAAAAACAGATTTGGATGTTTATCTTGAAGAAGATGTATTCATTTCTGATAGTGAGAATGGTGAAGATAGTGATGCAAACTTTGACGCTTTGGGATGGTGGAAATCCAATGCCTTAAAGTACCGCATCTTATCTAAGATGGCACGGGATGTATTGGCTGTTCCAATCAGTACAGTTGCTTCAGAATCATCTATCAGTGCGGGTGGTAGAGTTATTGAACCCCATAGAGCATCATTATCAATTGATACTGTTAAGATGCTCCTATGTGGTTCAGATTGGGGTAGAATACTTCATGGCATTAAAAAAAAATCTCGAATACCTGTAAGTTTATGATTCTGTTATTTTATTTATTTCCATTTTCCAAGCTCTTTTTTACTTATAATTTCACCTTATTAACTTTGTGTTTGTATTTGTAGAAAATGGTGGAAGTGGAATTGCCAAATGTGCCGTGAATGTTTTTTTCTCATTTCTGTGAGGTTATGATCCTGTATTTCTGTTATTTTACTTATTTCAATTTTTCAACCTCTTTGTTACTTATAATTTCACCTTATTAACTTTGTGGTTTGTGTTTGTAGAAAATGGTGGAAGTGGAATTGCCAAATTTGCCGTTAATGCTGTTTTCTCATTTTCTGTGAGGGATTCTCTTAAAAAACTGAATCTGTTTATTGTTTTCCTTTGCTTATTAAATATGTAATTTGAATGTCACATTTTATTTTGATGTTATGTTCTGTATTAATTGTTATACTTTGCTGGCTTTGTTGGAACTTGGAATGTTGGACATTTGGATTACCTGTTTTAAGCTTTATTATAAGTTATAACTTATAACTGCATGGAGATTCAGAATTGAGGTAATTTACTTTGTTCACTTTTCCAATTTCCTTTGGTTGTTTTCAAGTTTATCTACATTGCATATACTGGTTTTTCTTATGTGTAATCTTTATTATAGGTTAATTTTGAGTTTGCTTGTAATCTTTTAGCCTATATCATGCATCAACTTGTGTTCATTCTGCCCTCCCATTGTTTTTGCAGATCTGGTTTTTGAACAATCATTAAAATGTTCATTTGCAATTTTGCATAATCTTAAGTGATAATTCTCCCTTGACATGTTGCAAGGGAGTTAAAAACTTCTAACAATTTTTTTTTTCATTGAATGCAGTGACTGTCTGTGTGGGCCTGTGGCAACTAGGGCTGTGTAATTTAGGTGCATATTTCTCATTGGTCTAATCTTTTATCTCTATGAATTTGATTATATTAACTTGTTCATGTAACTAGTTTTAAATCATTGAATGCAAGTTCTTTATGATTCTGTTATTTGATTTATTTCCATTTTCTAAGCTCTTTTTTACTTATAATTTCACCTTATTAACTTTGTTTTTGTGTTTGGGGAAAATGTTGGTGGAAGTGGAATTGTCAAATTTGCCATGAATGCTGTTTTCTCATTTCTGTGAGGGAATATGTTTACTGCTTTACTTTGCTTATTGAATATGTAATTTGAATGTCAACATTAGATTTTGATGTTATGTTCTGTAATAATTGCTATACCTTTGCTAGCTTTGGTGAAACTTGGAATATTGGACATTTAGATAACCTGTTTTAATTTTTATACCTTTGCTAGCTTTGTTGGAACTTGGAATATTGGACATTTGGACAACCTGTTTTAATTGTGTAATCTTTATTATAGGTTTATTTTGAGTTTGCTTGTAACCTATTATTAGCCTATATCATTCATCAACCTGTGTTCATACTGCCCTCCCATTGTTTTTGCAGATATGGTTTTTGAACAATCGTTAAAATGTTCATTTGCATAATCTTAAGTAATAATTCTCCCTTGACAAAATGCAAGGGAGTTAAAAACATCTAACAATTTTTTTTTCTTTAAATGCAGTGACTGTGTGTGGGTATGTGGCAACTAGGGCTGTGTAATTTTGTTGTATTTTTCTTATTGGTCTATAATCTTTTATCTCTTTCTGAATTTGATTATATTAACATATTCATGTGAATCATGTAACTAATTTTAAATCATTGAATGCAGAGACTCAGAGAGCCAGTTTGTGGCAACTGCAAGTCTGCAATTGGGAACCAAAAGTGTTGTATTTTGTTTTAAGTAATCTTGCTGTTTATATTCATTTTGAATTTGCTTGTAATCTTTATTATAGGTTTATTTTGAGTTTGCTTGTAATCTCTATTATAGGTTCATTTTGAGTTTGCTTGTAATCTCTATTATTGATTCATTTTCAGTTTCCTTGTAATCTCTATTATAGGTTCATTTTTATTTCCTTGTAATCTTTATTATAGGTTCATTTTTAGTTTCCTTGTAATCTCTATTTTAGGTTCATTTTGTGTTAGCTTGTAATCCATGTTTTTGGTTTATTTTCAATTTGCTTGTAATTTCTATTATAGGTTCATTTTCAATTAGCTTGTAATCTCTATTAAAGGTTCATTTAGAATTTGCTTTGTAATCTCTATTATGTTCATTTCCAATTTGCTTGTAGTTTGTCATATGGCTGTTTGCTGAAGTAGGTACAATCATACAATTATATTGAATTTCTATGATGATTTTGTGTTTTTGTTCACTGAATTTGAATTTTTACTTCTTTTTTAACCATTAAACGAGCCTTAAATGGGCTGGGCCACACATTTAAAGGCTCGTTTGACCTATTTAACCGGGCTCAGGCTCGAGCTCGATAAATGGACCATTAAAAACGAGCCTTAAACGGGCCGAGCCACACATTTAAGGCTCGTCTAGCTCGTTAAACGGGCTCGAAAAAAACTGGAAAGAAATTAACCCTTCATTTCGAGCTTGGGCCGAGCCGAGCCACTCAAGTACTCGACTCGGCCCGAATTCCCCATTCTAGTGAGCCCAAGCTCGATCCTGAGCCTATGTTGTTTCCAATGAGCCGATTTCGAGCAATGGTTTTGTAGCTCGGCTCGAGCTCGAGACCGGCTCGATTATTTCCCCTCTGTAATGAGCCGACCCAGTATTGGCAAAGCTCGACTCGGCTCGGCTCTTTTACAGCCCTAACTGAGTTGTCGAACTCACCCCTTCTCCTTATACATCTTTTTCAGATTGCTCTATATATCGTAGTATTGAGGACATGGGCACCGGTGGGCCTCTTAGTTGTTAAAGATCCTATCGCTTCTTTATGGACTAGCAGGACCAGTAGCAGTAGAAGTGTTTGGGACTTCATTCTATAGATTAGACGGCATGGGATAAGCGTAGACGGTGTAACTTTATTGCTCATGAAATTATTGAATACTAGCACATTATGTGTTTGTAATTTTATAATTAGAGTTTACAGTACTCTGGTAATTTTATGTTTTTGTGGTGAACATATGGTAGGAGAAATTTATATTTTTATTAAGAATATGTTACAATTGCTCTCAATCGCTTTACTTCTAGAACTTGGGGCTTTACATGGACACCCCATTTTATTTATTTATTTATTTCATTTTTTCTATTTCTTTTAGATTAAATTTCTTCTTTTAAAAAAAAAAAATTATTGGGGTATTTTTGTCTTATTGAAATTTATATAGGGGTAATTTTGTCGTTTTATGAGCATTTGGAGGTACATTGTCATTATTTTGGTAGTTTTGGAGGTAAATTGTCGCAATTGATAGTTTGAGGGGAGATTGTCATTGGGGTGATAGTTTGAAGAGGTTAAAAGGACTTTACCCAAAAAAAAAAAAAAAGTTTAGTATAAAAAAAAGTTGGAAAAAAAAAATTGTATGAAAAACTGAACAAATTTTATTTTGTAGTAATTGTTTTATTTAAATATTAGTAAAAACTAAATAATATAATATATAAAGTAAAAAAGTTTTGATGTTGATTTTTTTAGAAAAAATAAGTAAATAGTATTGAGGGGAGAAGAATGGCTTTACCAAACGGTGGCTTCATCCCGGCCGGTTTCCATCACGTGCAATCCCGTCCATATTAATGAAATATCAGAGACTCTCAGACTTTTTTTTTTTTCTTTTTGTAAGTTAAAAAAAATATAAAATATAAAATTCTTCATTCCAATTAGTGTCATATCTCATATGATTATTAATTTATGGACACAAATTTCTTCTAAATTGGATTTGAGGAAATTTTCTTCAACCTATTATAATAAGTGTTAAGATGTTTAGGTTCCTATATTAGTAAAATGACAATAAATGACTGTTAAAAATATTAAATAAAACATGTGAGATATGACACTTAGCAATTGACACTTATTAGAATAGATTAGAAAAAACTTCAGTCCTTAATTTATTGAGTTGCACCAATCTTTGCAATATCTCAAAGAGGTCAATCTTGACTATTGCTTTAAATGAAAGACACAATTTACTACAACATTGAAATTGGATTGCATTTTTTTTTTTCCTAATTTAGTTTAAAAAAGTGGCGTGTTTCTTAGAATATATGAAAATCACATGTTTGCTATTAAAAAAAGGTATGCATCTCATGTGCTAAGAAACACATGTTGCTTTCAAAAATTACATAGGAAAAATTCCTCGAATCTAATCTATAGGAAATTTCTTTCCTTAAAGAAATTAGGAAAAATATCTCATGATCCTAAGGTAATTTAGTGTTTTTCGAGTTTAAGACGGTGGTTTTCAATTTGATAAATTTAAAATCTGTGTTTATAATGCTCATAAATCAATAAATTTTTCATTAAATAAATAATAAAATGAAATTAAAATTATATTATTTCAATAAAATAATTAAAAAGCCAAAAAAAATAAAAAATAAAAAAAATTATTCTTCCGTGATCAGTGCAGCTATAGAGGAAGTGGTTAATAGACCTTCATTATCTCACGGCTATGGAAGAAGTTATTTCAACCTAATTTAGAAAAAAACTCTATCGTACCCTCTCAATAGTATTACAGACACCAACAAGCATCAAACGATCATTTGTCAAAAACTAATCTCTTTTTTTCTTTTTCTTTTTTTTTTTTTCTTTTAATAAGTTTTTTCCTGAAATTTTCTGCCATGCCTTCGTTCACCTAAGAAAGGTTCACCAAAGACGATAGAACATAGAGAAAGGTGATACCCATTCCATTGCGTAGACACAGGTGGGATCATGAGGGGAGAAGCTGAGAGACTAAAGAGTTTTTTTATCTAAAGGGTAACTAACCGTTTGTATGAAATGCGCAAGCAAAATTGTTTGTTTATACTAAGACAAGGATCCTTAGCATCTATTAGACTTCAAATTAGAGAAAGTCATTTCTTAATCAAGAATTTTTTTTTTCTTGCATCTTACTGAGGACAAGGTGTCATCATTTAAAATTTTTAAATGACAACATTTACACATGGAAAAAATGTCAGGTGACTGAAAAGCTGACTATATTAAACCTGGAATGCTAAAAAAAAAAAAAAAAAAAGGAAAAAAAAAGGACTTTTGTTTCTCTTTTTGTCCCTTCAAAAGTTATGTGACTTTCAAAATTACTATTAAATCAAAAAGCCGCATTACCTTGCCAGGGATAAAAGGAGACAAATGTCTTTCTTCTAGAATTACGCATACTAAACCAATCCTTGACCGACCACCCTACTGAAGCATACAATTTCTTCCAAAAAGCGAAACTAACTTGGGAGGACACCAACCAATTTTGATCAGTTTTGGTCAGATTCGATTGAACGGATCATATCTTTGAGCCTCTTGAACAACCATTATCAGAATCAACGGACAACCCCGTAATCAAATTTTTTAACATGTTAAGAAGCAATGCAGCAACTTCTTGATTGCATCACATATATGTGAAAGGAAATACATCTAATTATGATCAGAGGAAATAAATTCAAGAAAGGTAATATATAAACCATTCAAAATGGTGGATAGGAATCACAGGATTAATAATGCAATCATGCAGTGACGAGCTAGCAAGAAAGCATTATATCTCATATTGAGACCTTAACCCCAATTGCACAAACAGAACACGTTAAGTACTGCCAAAAAAAAAAATTGCAGGTAAATTTCAACATCATGAAGTCATACTTCCTATTTTACGAATAAAGAACTCCCCAAGTTGCAGCTGCAAAGGGTTTCTCAGCTCTTTTGACAGTGTGTTGGAATTACTTTGTGTTTTCACATTGCTCCTCTAGTGCCAGAAAAGTACTGATTGAAACAGGCCATGCAGTATAAAATGGTTCAGCAGAGAACAGCTTTGAGATGGAGAAGGGTATTACCCTATTTTTTGCTCTTTGGATTAACTGGCGCTCGAGCAGACCAATTAACCCTTCCCACCCTGAAAAAAGCAAGGAAGCAGGTTAAAATTCATTAAGCTTCACAGAACTGAACAGAAAGCGCACTTCAAAACAATCAACAGGACTCAAAGGCTACAGGTTTATCATTCCACCATCTGGCCCTATTTAGCAAATGATCAAACTGTGCTACACACATAGGAAAAGAGGGCAAGTATACTTTTTGACGGATTCGGAAAACGGTTGTAAGGAAGGAATGGAAGGAAAAAACATCGCCACAAATTTATGAAGGCCTGAGGTACAAGTTCATTACATGTATGGCACTAATATGTGCAAAAAGAACACCCTATCTAAACAATGGGGCTGCCCCCCTTTGGGCAGTCATTGCCCAGTAATTCAGAAGAATGAAATTATCTCTACCACTTGAACATTGTTTCAAACGGTTAATTCACACCTTAAAAGCCAACAGCATTGGCTTAGACTATCCATTTGGAGGAGCCAACTAATCTGTGTAGATATTCGAGGATGAATAACCTAAATGGATGAGACACTTCTACTACAACTTAATCATCATGGCTATCAAACTATCACTAATATGAAGATTAATAGCCATGATAGCCTACCAAGCATACAAACTTAAGAGTAGAGGATGTAATAGTCTGGAGAGGTCAATTTATCAGTTGTATAGCAACTGAGTCTTTGTTTCTTTTCCTTACTGTTTATGAATCTAGAGCTTTTATGCCTTCATTTTTTTTTTTTTAAATCCTTCCTAGGGCTTCTTCACCTTATGAGGTGGAGTGCCAGGTCTCAACATCATGTTGCCAAATCCAACCTTTCCTTTCTTCTCAGAAGATTTGAGAATCTGGAAGGAACACGTCAAGGTATCATCCACGCTCATCATTGCACCAGCATTGTCAAACTCGCCACAGTAATTCGGTGCTGAAAATATGGTTACCAGCTGCCGCTTTGCAAAAAACTCATATCCATCTTCCACAACCTGATCATCCAAAAAGGGCAAACAGGTGATGCAAACAGGAGAAAAGATATCCTAGTAGCAGAAACATTTTCAGGCATTAAGCAATTTGCAAATAAAAGATTCTTGTTTCAGACACAGCCTAGAGTCTGCAAAAACCAGCCTACCCTGTAAGTATGGTACGGTAAGCTACCATATTACAGGCAAAAAGAAAATATTGTCGCAAGCTTGTACACCCAACAAACAAAAAGAAGTAACCTAAGTAAACACAACTGTTAACTGGGTAACTTGGTTCATGTCCCCACTCCCAACAAACAGAGTCTTAAATTGTAACTACCTTCATCTATATCTCTTATTACATCTTCACTTACACATGTAATTTGCATGCAAATATCAGTTAAAATTATTTCAGTACAACCATAATCATATGTCAACAACCCAACTCAACCTATAACCCCATGGTGGCAATTCGAAGCCTCTTTCACCATTCAGTCCAACCTAAGAATGGCATCCTTTGTTACATTTTCAGTAAGCATGTCCGTGTCCATATCACCAGACACATTTATGTCACAGTGAACATGAGGATGATGTGGATGATTTGTAGAAAGCCTGTATGCTCATGTGCATGCACGTCCAAGTCAGTCAAAAATTGATTAAAATGTTGAATTACCTGATGAGCTCGGCAGATGAGGTCAAGATCATGTTTCTGAAGGAACTCAGCAACCTTGTCAGCCCCAAATGTATATGAGACACCCCGGTCATTCTCTCCCCAGCCTTCCACATCTTTATCAGGATCAGCCCACAACAGATCACAGAGAAGGCCCTGTTCTGGTACATCAACAGGGCGAGCAATATTCCTTATCTGATCTAAGTTTTTCAAATCAGGAGACAATCCACCATGCATGCAAAGGATCTTCCCCTCTATAAGAGCAGCAACTGGCAGACAGTTAAAGCAGTCGGTAAATATCTTCCAAACACGAACACTAAACCTCCTCTTGCACTCATCATAGAACCCATATATTCGATTGATGGATGCAGATTCATGGTTGCCCCTGAGAAGAAAGAAGTTCTCTTTGTATTTGATCTTGTATGCAAGGAGAAGGCATATCGTCTCTATGCTCTGCTTACCACGATCAACATAGTCACCTAGAAATAAATAATTTGCTTCAGGTGGGTACCCACCATACTCGAACAACCGTAAAAGATCTGAAAACTGACCATGAACATCTCCTGCAAAGCAATTTGGGAAACAGAACGTTAAAACCCTAAATATTCACCAACGCATTTCCATATATAAATTGCCTACAAACAGCTCACAGACAATCATGTTAAGCAAAGAGGCAATTTGGACCTATCTAATCGATGAAACATCCAAAGGTACTAGCATTACTTCGCAACTCCATTCCCTACCCTGAAAATAATCACATCTTTGTCTGTGCTTGGGTGACTGGGATTGGGTTTGTTGTGTGTGGTAGAATAAGGTACACACACACACACACACACACACATATATATATATATATATGCTACATGTCACCCCTTATTAGCAAACCTCTCTTTTCTTTCTTTTTCTTTTTTTGATTTTTTCCCCCCTTTTGCTGAGCACGTATCGAGCCAAAAACCAACCAAGACCCACTCTCTTACCACTTGAGCAAAGGGCGTGAAGAAAGCTGAGCATCTTGAAGAGGTGAGCATGACAGACTAAATACCATCCATAAATGATCATTGAGATGGATGAATCATGACACAAATACATATATCCAAAAACAACCAAACTTAGAGCTGGACTCACCAACCACAAAAAGTCGGATAAACCTAAAATTCAAGTTCCATTATTAATAAGGCCAGACAGAAGCTTCATCAACACCTGGCTTAACCTGCTTGGACTTGAATATAGTCCTAGAAGGCATCACACAAATGTGTAGTATGTTACCCACAGAAATATGTTAAAAACAACAACAGATAGTATAAAACAAGAAGTCCCATAAAATTGGAGCTCCCTGTGTATACGGCCTGTATACTTAGGGGCGTCTTATTTTTTCATTACTTATCAAAAAAAAATCTTTAATCTCAAAACAGCTTCAAAACACAGGAAAATACACCGCAAATGTCGTAATTGTTCAGAAGTTGCATCACAGAATATCAAAGTATCATCAGCAAATAGTAAATGAGACACTATAACGCTTCATTGTTTCTCGACCCCACTAAAAATCCAGACAAAAGTCCCCTATCTACTGTAGAAAACATCATCCTACTCAATGCCTCCGTCACCACCACAAACAATACCGGCGATAACAGATCCTTTTGTCTCAACCCACGATAACTACTAAAGAAACCGGAACGTGATGCATTAATAAGGATGGATGGAGAACTGCACTGTAGAAATACAATGCTATCCAATCCCTCCATTTCTCCCAAAATCCACATCTCTGCAACAAATAAAGCAAGAATTCCCAATTTACATGACCATAAGCCTTTTCCGAATCCAATTTATGTAACACTCCTGGTTCCCCACATCTAATCCAGCTATCTAAACATTCATTAGCAATCAAACAGCCATAATTTTCCCTTTTAGTACCTCCCAACACTTCTGGGAAAAAGCATGGAGAAACCATCCAGCCCCAAAGCCTTGTCACCATCCATCTCCCTCATACCTGGCATACTTCTTTCTCCTTGAATTCTCTTTCCAACCAATTACTCTCATCCTCATCAATGGAACGAGAGACTACCCAACTTTGGTCACCAACTAAACTGTTCAGAATACAACCAATTATAAAATTGCACTATATGTCTAAGAACTACATGTGGGGGGAGGGCTGGCAGGACACTCTGGCCGTGACAAAAACATCGCACTAATGGAGGACAGGTTCTTCTAGCTGACCCTTATGCAAGATGTTGCTCGCATTATCAAGCAGCGTCGCATGTGCCAATTGGCCAAGGGAAATAAGTAGAATTTGGGGTTGTACACTCCTCTACCAGTTCTACATGCTCTTTGGGAAAATTTGAGCATGGACTTCATCATTGGTCTGCCTAAGACCATACGAGGTAACAACTCCATATTTGTGATAGTCGATTGATTTTCAAAAATGCCTCATATCAATATTGCATACTGATGAAGGACATGCGGTCCCCACTAAAGAAAAAAAAAAAGTTTTTATTTATTTATTTTATAATCATTTTCCTATTAGGATTATGTTTACTTTCCTACTAGAATTAGATTTACTTTCTCTACTAGGATTACATTTATTTTCTCTACTAGAAGTAGGTTTACTTTCTCTACAAGTATTTCTCTTCTACAAATAGGCTTGCTTATTTTGTCAAACTCAATCCATTATATTATAAAATCAGATAATTCTCTCTCAAATATTTTGCGGAGTTTTATCTTTCTTTTAGCCTGCGGACTTGTTTTTATCTTTTTAGGTAGAAAACGAAGATGTTTCTCCTTGCGGAATCAAAGACGCTACTCTTTGATTAGTTACCTTAGTCTTCCGCTACGTCAGTTGGTATCAGAGCAGGCTTTATCCTGATCATGACCAATCAGCGCAACGGTTACGATCCCCTTAACGACGCCACTCGTGACAAGGAGGCTCTTTTGAGAGTCGAATTTTAAAAGTTCCAGTAGACAACGCAGCAGGAGTTACGCTAGTTGCGAGAGATGGTGGAGCGCATGCACATGGGTCCTATTCGTAATCATAGGGACAATCTTGCCCATGATGACGATGGGATCCGAGTGAGGCCTATTCCTCACCAACGACCTGCACCCATAAACCGACCACTGGTATATGAAGATCTTAGTGATGATGAAGACTTCACTGAAGGATTGTTCGAACAGAACGTTAGAGTAGATCGGCAAGGTGAAGGACGTAGGGGCGCCGGTCGTGGCGGCACAGGCTTCAAAGGTTACGAGCTCGGTGGAGCTAGCCATATGGGGAATGTCTATGAAGGCGCCGGCTACCGGGATGCTTATGGAGAGCAACCCAAACGTCAAGATCACGGTAGGGAGGAATCCCACGAATACCGAATGAAGATTGATCTCCCATCATTCAACGAGCATCTTCAAATCGAAGATTTCTTAGATTGGGTGATGGAGGTAGAGAGGTTCTTTGATTATATGAGTATTCGCGAGGATCGCAAGGTGAAATTAGTGGCATACAAGTTCAAGGGAGGAGCTTCTGCTTGGTGGGAAAAATTACAGATTTCCCAAGCCCGACAAGGGAAGGGACCTGTAACTTCATGGTTGAAGATGAAGCGGCTACTCAAAGCACGGTTTTTACCACCGGACTTTGAGCAACGGCTATTCCAACAATACCAAGAGTGTCGGCAAGGAGGTCGAACCATCCAGGCGTATGTCAATGATTTCTATCGCCTATCTGCCCGGAATGATCTCATGGAGATAGAGGATCAACAAGTTGCAAGGTTTATTGGTGGACTGCGTGTGGCAATACAAGATAAGGTTTCTATGCATCCTGTGTTTACTTTGAATGAGGCAGTTAGTTTGGCAACCCGAGCGGAGAAGCAACTGGAGCCTAGAGCACCAACCTGGGAGCCAAACCAGAGCGATTCGACGAGACCAACACAGGGTTGGGGAAAACAACCTCTAGTCTCGACAGTCACACCAAGTCAACCAGAGACTTCCACGGGAAAAGGAACTAGCAACAGTTCAAACATCCCAAGACAACCAGCCAACAATCCGTATGCATGGCCCCGTTCAGACAAGTGTTTCAAATGCAACCAATAGGGACATAGGTCACATCAATGTCCTCGGAGGTAGATGGTAAACTTGATCGAACCCGAACCAGAAGAAGTTGAGAATGGAGATGATGATACACCCGAGTATGAGAAAGAGGAGTTGGCTGACGCTGACGACGGAATCCCACTTTCCCGATCCTTAGTAATTCAACATTTACTCTTGACCCTGAGGCAAGAGGATCAATCTCAAAGACACAAGATTTTTCGTACTCGCTGCAGAGTCAACCAGAGGGTATGTGATGTGATTATTGATGGTGGTAGCAAGGAGAATATAGATCAAAAGGAGATGGTTTCGAAGTTGGGTTTGAAAACTGAGAAGCACCCAGCCCCATACAAGATCGGATAGATCAAGCGGGGAACCGAGACACTAGTAATCAAGAGATGTCGTTTCACATTTTCGATCGGTAAGCATTACTCGGATTCTATTTTGTGTGATGTAGTGGAGATGGACGCATGCCACTTAATCCTGAGAAGGCCCTGGCAGTTTGACGTGTATGCCTAGTAGCAGGGAAGAGCTAACGTCTACACTATCTTTTGTGATGCTCGGAAGATAACATTTTGATCCTTACAAGAAGTCAAAAATTCTACTCATTCCAAGGGTAAGCTGGTCCTCCTATCCACTAGATCAAAATTTATAGAAGAAGTTAAGGAGGCCCAAGACATCATAGCATTGGTGACCGAGGGAACCCCGAGCTCCGTCTCACAAGAAGTTTCCGAGATCATGCGACCGATGTTAGAAGAATTCCAAGACATCATGCCTGAAGAGATGCCCGAAGGACTACCGCCCATGAGAGATATCCAGTGCTATATCGACTTAGTGCCGGGAGCAAGTCTCTCGAACTTGCCACATTATCGAATGAGCCCAAAGGAGAATACTATTTTGCAAGAGCAGGTAGAAGGGTTAATTCGGAAGGGATACTTGCGAGAGAGTACGAGTCCATGCGCAGTACCGGCCCTACTTGTACCGAAGAAAGATGAGAGTTGGTGAATGTGTATGGATAGCTAGGCAATAAACAAGATCACGGTCAAATATCGGTTTCCTATTCCCCAAATGACATGTTTGATATGCTATCTGGGGCTAAGATTTTTTCGAAGATTGACTTGAGGAGTGGATATCACCAAATCCGTATACGACCAGGAGATGAATGGAAAACTGTGTTCAAGGCTAAAGAGGGGCTTTACGAGTGGATGGTGATGCCTTTTGGTCTTTCAAATGCACCAAGCACTTTCATGCGACTCACAAATCAGGTACTGAAACCTTTTATCGGAAAATTTGCCGTTGCCTATTTTGATTATATTCTTATCTATAGTCGCAACCCGATGGATCACATGGATCACGTGAGGAAAGTGTTGGAGGTCCTCCGTGAAAATAAGTTGTTTATCAACTTAAAGAAGTGTAGTTTCATGATGGATCAGTTACTCTTCCTCGGATTTGTAGTCGGTGCTGATGGAATCCGAGTGGATGAAGAGAAGGTGAGAGCAATCCGAGAATGGCCCACGCCCAAGTCAGTGGGAAAAGTAAGATAGTTTCCATCGGTTAGCAACTTTCTATAGAAGGTTCGTTCGGAATTTTAGCAGTATTATAGCACCAATCACCGAGTGTATGAAGAAAGGAAAATTCAACTGGGGTGACGAAGCCGAGCGAAGTTTCTCAATCATCAAAGAAAAGCTATGCACAGTACCTACACTTGCCTTACCCGACTTTGACAAGTCGTTTGAAGTTGAGTGTGATGCATCAATCATCGGGATAGGAGCTGTGTTATCTCAAGAAGGGAAGCCTATAGAATTTTTTAGTGAAAAGCTCAAAGAAGCAAGACAGAAGTGGTCAACATATGAGTTGGAGGTTTATGTTGTCTTGAGAGCCCTCAAGGTGTGGGAGCACTACCAGATCCAATGAGAGTTTGTCCTCTATACCAACCATCAAACATTAAAGTTCATCAATAGTCAAAAGAATCTAAATCAGATGCATGCTCGGTAGGTTTCTTACATCCAACGATTCACTTTTTCTCTTAATCATAAGTCGGGAAAACTGAATCGTGTAGCTGACGCTTTGAGCCGCCGAGCTACCCTACTGATCACCATGAAAGCTGAAGCGACTGGATTCGAGTGCCTAAAGGAGTTATATGAGGAAGATGAAGATTTTGGTGAATCCTGGAAACGTTGTTGTGCATTCCGAGGAGTTCCTTACAGGAACAAATAATCCAAGAATTACATGCTAGAGGTTTGAGCGGTCATCTAGGAGGAGACAAGACTATTGCTATGGTAGAGGAGCGGTATTACTGGCTACAACTGAAGAAAGAAGTAGGTAATTTTGTCCGACGATGCCAAACTTGTCAGGTTGCCAAGGGGCAAACCCAAAATACGGGATTATACATACCTCTACCAATACCGGAAGCACCGTGGGAAGATGTATCCATGGATTTTGTAATGGGTCTCCCGAGAACCCAAATAGGAGCAGATTCTATAATGGTAATTGTGGATAGATTTTCCAAAATGGCTCACTTTGTTGCTTGCAAGAAAACATCTGATGCTGTTCAAGTGGCCAATCTATTCTCCCAAGAGGTGGTTCGATTGCATGGAGTCCCAAAGTCTATCACTTCTGACCGAGACACCAAGTTCTTGTCTCACTTTTGGCGAACATTATGGAGGCAGTTCGACACAGCATTGAACTTCAGTAGCACGAGCCATCCGCGGACGGACGGGCAAACAGAAGTTGCTAATCAAACTCTAGGTAATTTACTTCGATGTATTGCAAGTGACGAACCGAAGCAGTGGGACCTAGCTTTAGCTCAGGCTGAGTTTGCCTACAACAACATGGTGAATCAATCTACTGGGAAGGCACCATTCAAAGTCGTCTATGGGAGAACTCCGAGACTTGCAATAGATCTTGCAGCTTTACCTAAGTTACCGGGAGCAAGTGTGGCAACAGAGCATTTAGCAAAACGGGTGAAAGTTACCGAAGAGAGAGTTCGTTAGCATCTAGAAGAATCTTATGCTAAGTACAAGACGGCAACAGACAAGGGTCGGCGATCGAAGATTTTTCGAGAATGAGATCTTGTGATGGTGTATTTATGCAAGGGGCTCTTGCCGACTGGTACGTCTGGAAAGCTAAGGAATAAGAAGTATGATCCATGCAAGGTACTAAAAAGTATTAACGACAATGCATATGTCATCGATCTTCCAGAAGAAATGGCGAAATCCTCAACATTCAACGTGGCAGACATTTTTGAATATTTTCCACCAAAGGATTCAAAACTTAACTCGAGGACGAGTTCTTTTCAAGAAGGGGAGACTGATGCAGGACATGTGGTCCCCACTAAAGAAAAAAAAAATAGTTTTTATTTATTTATTTTATAATCATTTTCTAATTAGGATTATGTTTACTTTCCCTACTAGGATTATGTTTACTTTCCTACTAGGATTAGATTTACTTTCTCCACTAGGATTAGATTTACTTTCTCTACTAGAAGTAGGTTTACTTTCTCTACAAGTATTTCTCTTCTATAAATAGGCTTGCTTATTTTGTAAAACTCAATCCATTGAATTATTATAAAATCAGAGAATTCTCTCTCAAATACTCTGCGGAGTTTTATCTTTCTTTTAGCGTGCAGGCTTGTTTTTATCTTTTTAGGTAGAAGACGAAGACACTTCTCCTTGCAGAATCAAAGACGCTGCTTATTGATTAGTTACCTTAGTCTTCCACTACGTCACATACCAAGACCTTCAACACTTCATGGGTGGCCAATCCTTTTGTTAAAGGAGTTGTGTGCTTACATGGGATGCCGAAGACTATCATCTATGACTAGGATGTCAAGTTTGTCAGTTAATTCTAGAAAACATTATAGGCAAAGTTGGGTACAAAAATAAAATATTCTAGCATGTTCCATCCACAAACAGATTCCAAAACAACATTTCTACATGGGACCTTATCCTCCAACAAGCCGAGTTTGCATACAACAGTTTAGCACATCGATCCATAAGACGTACTCCCTTTGAAGTTGTGTTGGATGGCAGCCCATTGATTGGGTTCCTCTCCCATTGCCTGCGCGATGTAGTATTTTGAAAGACACATCCAAGACATTCATGCTGATATACAACATCGAGTTGCAACCAGCAATGCGCAGTACAAGACGACTGTTGATGCTCATCAACGACATGTGGAATTCCAAGTGTGTGCAAGCCTAACTGTTTTCCTCGGGGAACCTAGCAAAAAATGCATTCCCGGCAACGCAGGACCATTCCAAGTTCTACGATGACTAGGCACCAATGTGGATCTGTTGGATTTACCCACTGACGTGCAACTTAGACCCATCATTAATGTTAAATACTTGACTGCATATCACGGCCAATTACAGAAGCCTCTTCTCCAAAATCAGCTGTTAAACTACCATCAAGCGGGAAACCTTGCAAGGAGATTTAAGATATTTTGAATTTTGAATGCTCAGATCGTCTCTACTTGGCGTGGTAGCTACTAGAAATTCTTTGCTAAGTGGAAACATTGTCCCATGTCTAATTGCACCTAGCTCCAGACTGAAGAAATTGAACTCCTTAACCCCGACTTATATGAGTGGTACATTGCCATGAACTCAACAAAGGCGAGCCTTTTTCTGGCATGGGAGAATTGACAAGGTGTCATATTAGCAATAAATGCCTTGTTTTATGCACAGCCTACGCAGACTTAACGGCACTACTAGTTTTCCTTTAAAGTATCAGCTATCTAAATAATCCCTATTCTTTAGGCTACAATGGATAGATGTGCTCTATTATGTTGATCTTTTATCCTTCTAGGAAGTTAGCTAGGGCTAGAGACCTAGTAGAACAATAATGCTCTTTTATAAAGTGATGTTATCATTTTATACAATAAATAAGAGAAGTTTTGTGTTTTGTGTTTTTTTTTTTTTTTCCCCATTGTGAGATGTGATTCGTCTGTCCAAAATAACATCAGTGTGACTATTGTTGTCATGACTAGGCAACTGTGAGACTCATTTTCTTTTTTGTGCGTGAAGTTTCTTTGTTACCATTTAATCCTGCACTAACATGAGTCTCGTTTCCTTAGCATTGTGCCCATGGAGACTCAAACGCATATGCTCCTCTCCACCAAGCCAACCCCTTTTGGTGGTTCCAAAAAAGGTATTTTGAAATATATTTATGAAGTCAGAAGGTGGATGCTGACAGCCGCATAATAAAATAAAAAGATACAAATCGCGCAAACAAGGTATTCTCCATTTTCCACTTTATAGGGCACACAAATCCTTAAATCTTTGTCTTCAACATTTCCTTTCTTATAAGAAAATTTTTAATTGTGTATTCGCATCTCTTCTTTAATCTCTTATCCTTCCCAAAATGATATGCCAACTAGACATATGAACTAAAACTTTGATCGATCGATGCAAATCAAATAGTCAAATCTGGTGGTTGCAAGGCCCATACAGATTAGTTATAGGTACAAAGACAACACTTGAAAATTGTACCAATTCTACATGTGGCACTCAACTTGCCAACTAGTAACCAGTATCGAGTACTATCTCTTTATATCAATCTTACACATTACATTCATCATCGCCAACAAAAAACATTATTCACTCACATAAAACGTTTTAACAACCTCCAATAATAAATCCCACGCCTCTATGATTCCCTAGTGAATGTTCTTATTCAGTATCTCCACAACGAACTAAATAAAATTAGCACATGCCCCTTTACAAAGACTCTTTCTTTGGTAACCTAATGTGTCTACTACCAAACATATTCAGCCTTTCAAGAAACCAAAGTTTTAACCCTAATACCCCCTCACAAATAGTGACTGATCAATTCCATCATAAACTCATTTATATTTGCCCTCAAACATGTTCAAATCCAACAAAAAACCATTAAGCAACCATTCACTGACTCGAAACTCAGAGAACTCCATCACAAACAAGCACAGAAACGATATTTAAAAAAAAAAAAACGAACAAGAAAAACTGTTCAAAATACTACTTTTCAATATTTACCACAAATCTTCATCGGAGCTTCGAGCTCGAGAAGGTTAGGCTGGCTGAGAAAGATCTCCTTGGACACAACGCAGAGCTGCCGGATTTCCGCCTCAGTCAGATGCACCTGCTTCGTCGTTCGGCCGACCTTCGCCGCCGTCAGCCGTCGTATTACATCGTCAAGCAAAGCCGCCTCCATAAAAAACCCGTCTCGGAAAGACTCAACCTCACAAAGAGCAAAAGAGAAACGCCCAAACGGAACCACAAAACCAAACCCCTAACTTTGTATCTCTCTCTGAGCCCAACGGGTCGGTGAGAAAGATCCGACTGCGACGGCGAAACGGGCTTTATGTTAAAGCGAAAGGAGAGAGAATAATTCTAAAAAACCCTTTCACGTTAAATCTAACGGCGAAAACGATAACGATTCCGGCTACCGCCGAGGCTTTTGTTTGGGCTTGGGTCAACGGAGGTTGGCCGCCGTTTCCCGCTTGACGGAGTTAAAAGAGCATGTAACTGTTATGGGGGACTCGGGTCAAGAATCTAAAGCCCTAGAAATGTGTACGTGGAAACCTAATCTGAAACTTCAAAGTCTTGGCCCTCACACGTGCGACTGTGGGTTGGGTCCTGGCGAACTGATTTAACTTCCTTTGCAATCATGATTCATGACGCTCTGGACATATCTGAAAATGGACTGGGACGAAGTTTTCCATCTTTTAAAAAATGCCACGTGTTATTAGTATGTAGCACATTAAGAAGTTCATATTTATTTATTTAACAACATATTAGAAATATATGCTTTTTTTAATATATACTTTATTAAAGAAAATGCACTTTTTTTTGCTTTTCAATTTTTTAGTTAATAATTTTATAGGTAATTTGCTGACGGAATTGCTTTCGTGTTTTTAAGTAATTTACTATTAAAATTATCAGCAATTTAGGTAATATATACGAAAATGATCCTATGAATTTATAGGTGAGAACTGCTTAAATAGATCAATTTCATAAAATAAAAAAATAAATAGTCATGAAATATCAAATATGTAAGATGCACATAACTTGCAAACTATTTAAGTCACTTTTTTAAAAAAAAAAAAAAAATCAACATCAAAATATTTTCTTTTTTTCAATGTTTTATATCACATTATTCATTTTTATTACTATTTAAATAAAAAAATTACTGAAAAACAAATTTTTTATTTTTTTTTTTCAATACAAAAAATTTAAAATTAATTCACGTAAGCTATTATATTTAGTTAATTTTAATTTTAATTTTAATTTTTATATCTCATGTCGGAATGAGTGGCCGAAATCTCTACAGTACTTCCTCCCACGCTCGTTGGTTCCGGAAAGCAGATTTTAGAAAAGATGCGGAAATCACGAGTATTGAGTAGTGGCTAGCAAAAGTCTATCACTCTCACCAAAAGTAAAATAAAATAAAAAGTCTATCACCATACAAAAGTCACAGGGTAATCAAATCAAGCTACACGAAAGATTCCTAATGTGAACTTTGATAATGAACTTTGAAGTACAGCCATTTGATATGCGCTCGCTTTTTCTCTTTCGCTTTTCAAGTCCTTTCCTCATTTCCAAAAAAAAAAAAATCAAAACCAAGAGGAAAGGACTTTTTTTTTTTTTTTTTTGTAATAATGTTTTTAATTTCCTATTTTTAAAATAAAGTACGTTGTTCTTATAGTTGGGTATATTTACCATCAAAAAGTCATAATCAAACTAAAAATATTTTTATTGATAAAAAAATTTAAAATTTTGTAAAATCATTTTCTTTTTTTAAATCATAAATCATTTTTTAAGTTTGAACTTCTCTCACGCACTCTCTTGCAATTCATTTTTCATTATTATCAGAGTTCATCAAGAGTTTGATGAAATCAACCATCGGCCACCATCGGAGCTTGCACTAAATAGTTGCCACCTTTGGAGTTAGCTAGAATTTGTTGTTGGCCATCGACAAAGGTGTCATAATCTGTCATCAGAGGTCATTGAAAACCACTATCAATGGTTGAAGTTTGCCAGAATAAACCATTGGGGTTCGTCAGAAGTCGCGGCCGTTTTGGTCTACCGTCGGAGGTCACCGGCCAATTTAGCATAAAATACTTTCCAACGAAAAACATTTTACGTCCAAACCAACAAAGCCTAAAAGTTTACATTTAAAAAAATTATTAACAAATAATTCAAAACATAAAATTTTTTAAATATGAACCCACTAAAAAAATATAAGAATATTACTTAAATTATTAAATTTACCATTTCCTATAAACTTAACTTTTGAAAGGAATTATAATTTAGGGTTAAATTCACTTTACCCCCCTCAAGTTTCAAGGGTTTTTCAATTAGAATCTCAATATTTAAAAATTGGCAACGTACCCCCCTAATGTTTCAAAAAATTTTAATTCAGACCCTCCGTTACTAATTTCTGTCCAATTGAACGGAAATCATCCCACGTGTGTCTCACGTGAGATTTTGATGGCCTCTATTCCAATTTTTTCCTCATTAAAACTTATGAAATTATGTAATTACCCTCAATTTCATAGGTTTTAATGAGGGTAATTACGTAATTTTATAAGTTTTTAATGAGGGCAAAATTGGAATAGAGGGCATCAAAATCTCACGTGAGACGCACGTGGGATGATTTTCGCCCAATTAGACGAAAATTAGTAACGGAGGGTCTGAATTGAAAATTTTTGAAATATTAGGAGGGTACATTGTCAATTTTTAAACATTGGATTCGAATTGAAAAACTCCTAAAACTTTAAGGGAGTAAAGTGAATTTCCCCCTATAATTTAATATGGTATCAGAGTACTCCATAATTCACCTCATTTTAGTTAAATATTTTATACGTTGAGCTTCATTTGTTGAAGGGGAGTTTAAGCACACACGTGAGAATGAATGCTATAGTATTAATTAAATTACTAAATTTATTATTTGATTGAACAAAAAATTCCCTTTACTTTTTTTCAGGCTTTGTGTTTGAGATTATGGCCATAACTGGCCGTCAAATCCTAGAGACATCCCCCCCCCCCCCTTTCCATCATTTCCCCTCCATTTCCCGCCTCCACTGTAGATCGACTGGAATGCGCGTGTCAATGGTCCTCAGGATGTGTTCTACAGCAGACCGGTAGATTGCCCGCCACCTATCTTGGATTTGGTGGATTCCTTCGAAACTGGTAGCTCGATGGCAGCGTGGGACGTCCGGCAAAAGTGCATAAAAGGGGATTCCACCTACTGAAGAGGAACGTGAGGGTGCACCTATACACGATTTTTTAGGTTGATTTTGAAGGGATTGTGTAGATCAACTGCCCCCGATTCGAGATCTAGTTGTCCTTCTGCAAATAGTTGATGGTGGGGGAGTGTGGCTGACCGACGATGGTGCGTGGAACGAGTGAGGATGTGTTGGGTTTTTGTTGTTTTCTGTTGTTAATGTATTTTTCATTATTTTTAAATAAGATTTTCTTCTCTCTAGATCTGCTTTCAGCAGCGAATTTTGGGGTGAAGTTTTAGTCATTTTCTTAGGTTTTGTTTTCACAAATCCTTGAGAATAATAAAATTGGTTTCAGATCGGTATTTTGTTTTCTTATGGTTCTTTTTTTGGGAACAAACCATAGACTAATGACGGAGAAGTTATCAGGCATACAGAAGAATTGCCACTATGGTGGATGCAGCAAATGAGATGTGTTCTTTGCCCTCTTCATCTCCATCATCATCTTCCCTCAAACATGCATCTATCATAAGGGGATGTTTGCCTCGATCACCCAGGCTGTATTTATCGTTGCACTTGAAACAAAGCCCATTTTCTTGCCTCTCTTGTAGTTCCTCGGCAGTTAATTTCTTTATTGGCAAAGCTGGTCGTGGTTGGAGATGGTTATTATGAGGTTGCCATAAGTCACATGGGGTCATCCTCCTTATGGCTTCATTCCTAGCTTCATATACGCTTGCCAAACCAATGGATGATGAGAGATTATTTGGCTTTCTTGCTAGTGCTTCCGCCTTTAGAGATTCCTCCAACCCGCTAACAAAACAACTTACATGTTGAACTGGAGATAATGTACCTATTTTGGAGAGTAAGGATTCAAATTTGGCTTGGAAATCCTTAATAATCTCTTCTTGATGCAATTTTGTCAATTCTCCAAATGGATCATAGAACTGATTTGGCCTAAAGGGAACAAATAAGCCCCATTTAAATTCTGCACAAGTTATCTCTCACATTTCCCATAGTAAAATTTGGTATCACAATTGTGCTTCTCCTTCTAGGTGAAAAGAAGCTATGTTCAACTCAACAAAACCAAACGGTTAGGTCTTCTTCTCCATTGAGTCTAGGAAAATCAAGTTTGACATGTCGGTGAGTGAAGGGTTGTGGTTGTTCTCTAGTGTTGACGTGAGAGTTTTCTCACTGAATCTCACGATTTTTTCCCTTACAAGGTCTTGCCTTCTTCAAGTATAAACTTCTTTTGGATGGACAGCTCCTCAAAGAGTTTCTTCTAATCGGGTCAATATTTGATCCTGACCTTTAAATAAAGATTGCATGAATTGTTTTACCTGGGTCACTCGGTCTTCCATCTCTTCTTGTTGCTGATGGTGCAAAAATTGTTTCGTAACGGAACTGCAACAACCAAGGGAAAAGCGCTAGCCACATCTACGCTATTACTCTAAAAAGATTAGTCATTTTGGAGTAATAGCACAGATATGACTAGCAATTTTTCTTAAGTCGTTACAAGTGGTATTAGAGCCACCTAGTAACGCCAAGTCATGTGGTACAGCAGCACTGCATGACGTGGTCCTGACGGGGACGTCAAGAATTTAAGAGAGGGAGTTTGTAACACTTCGGTCCCATATTGGAAAGATGAGAAGAAGGCCACATAGAGTGAGTGGTTTATAAAGATAATCATGGATGTTAAATCTCACATTGCCTAGTTACTAGGTGAAACTGGGCTTTATAATGAGTTATAGGGAAGCTCTAAGTTGACTTATCATTTTGGGTAATAGCACAGATGTTGCTAGTGTTTTTCCCTAGGTTATTACAAATGGTATTAAAGCCATTATCCAACTTGAGATTATGGAAGCGTGCACAAGCCCATGAAAGTCATTAGCGGGCACTCGTTAGGATGCCAAGAATGGGCTAATCCTATGAGGGTCGCCAGCGGGGACGCTGAATTCTAAGAGGGGGTGATTATGACGTTCCACAGGGCCTAAGTATAGAGATGATGATATGTTTGTATGTATTCTTACACTATTCATGACAACAACATGTTTTAAAGCCATAATGGTCATGATCCCATCAAAACAACGCAGTTAAGCGTGCTTCCACGAGAGTAGTACTAGGATAAGTGACCTCCTGGAAAGTTTAATTTGGGGGAGCCAAAAGTAAATAATATTGTGTGTCATTGGGGTGAGGTGTTACAGGGATGTTGGGTCACAGAAAAATTCATGTAAGTAGTGGTTTTTTTTCTTGGATCTCCCCATATTGAAGCAACTGAGTAAATCACTTTATTTGGAGAGGATTGTGGTTGGACGTTGTGGTTATTGCAAAGCTTCAGCTGAATGAATTGTTAGTGGAATTGAAGAATCAATTCCTTAAGAAGTCACGCTACCTTGGGTTGAAAAAAACCCAAACCTCAAGTCTCACGTGCCTTGGTTTTAAAAAAAACCAAAAGGCAAGTCACCAATTCAAAAAGAGCTTGTAATATCACAGTGACACATCCATATACCTTGGCTTCTAAAGAGAGCCAAACTTGCAAGAGCCAACAAGGTGAAATCAAAATTGCAAGCGCCGATATCGCACAATGAAGTTTTTTTTCTTTTTAATATTGCATTTTCATAATATTTATGTGACAAAAAATATTCCCGTAATATTCTCAATATATTATGAAAATATTCTTCATATATTATGGCAACATTTGCTACTGTATTTATTATTGTGTATATGTATATATATTGATTTTCTGTGATTTTTGTAATTATTGTATTTCCTTTCTTTTAGGGCCTTATTCAACTATAAATAGGTCATTCTATTGTACAATTGAATATACATTAGAAATACAAATTTCTTCTCTACAATTATCTTTTTGTTGTCTTTTTCAACATGGTATTAGAGCCACCGTTTTTCTAGTGCCTCTTTTAAGTCTATGTTTCCCGTCCATATAATTCTTTTTTTTTTCTTTTCTTTTTTTCTCGTTTGAGCGTTCTTTTAGATGTTTCTTTTTTGTTTCAACAATACAACAAACGCTTGTTGCGGTTATTTTTGTACGTGACGGAAATTGTAGCGGTCTTATTGCTAAAATTTGAAAAATCTTTGAAGAAATGGGTTCCAAAAAGTCTACCACGCGACAATCACTCTCGTTGAGCGTGAGTTTCATGAGCCATATCATGCGCCAGATCCACGCTACCCCACAGTCCTGCATCACATTGGATCCCTACCCACTGGTCTACATTCATTGTTGTGTACCGCATCACACTAGATCCCTGCTCGCTAATGCAACATAGTTACTGTACGCACATCACACTAGATCCTTATCTAAGCCTGTACTTGCACCTCCATCACACTAGATTGTTTCCCTCATGTTTATTTTTTTAATACTTTCCATTTTCTGAAAATAAATTTTTAAAAAAATTGTCTACCAATCTTGATAATAATCATAATATAGTCCATTCTATTGACAGTATTTTATACGGTTCCAATTATATGTTGTGGGCTCAAAATATGGAAGTTTTTTTTTAGGTGGAGAAGATTATAGCATTATATAAGTGGAGGTATTGTTGCACCCACACAAAAAGAAGGTGAATCAGCCAACAAATTTGCCATTCGACTTGAAGATTGGGATAGTGCAAATTATAGAATTATTTCTTGCTTTATCAATACTTCAGTTCCTTCCATCCACATTTGGCTCCCCAAGCTTGGGAATGCAAAGGCTGCCTAAGAATTTTTGGCAAAATGATACAATTGTACTTATGATGCCTCACTAGAGTTTTAGATTGAAACTAAACTCTGTCATACACGTCAGGAGCCAGGTCAGTTTATTGTTGATTTTTATTCTCAAACTAATAATCTTTGGAAACAATTATCCATTGCAAATCCTGTAGTGACCAAAATAATCAACTAGGCTTAGAAAAAGAGGGTTAATTGGGCTTTCGATTACTATGGGCACCTAGAGAGACATTTTTGAAATTTTGGACCTTGAAGGTACAGTGGACGAATGCTCTTGTAGGGGACCACACACAAGCGCTCACCTGACAATTGTACATGAACGCTCTTGTGGGGACCAGGTTGAGAGCTCATTAACCTTTTGTTGACCACTAGTTTTTTACTCGCGCGTGCCACTTGCTACTTGATCCTTCTAAGCAATAGTATACGAGCGTTCGCTCCTTGTAGTAACACGAGCGCTTGCCCCTTTCCTGTTATTTATCATTTTGCCCTCAGCCTCTTCCCCTATAAAGAGAACCTCACTCCATTCGATTTTTCCCACCCTAGAAGCTTAGAGAAACTCTATCATTTTGGTTTTGTGATAGTGATGAGATTTTGTGAGCATTTGGAGAAGTTTCCTTGGAGGACTTACTTGGTTAAGGTAATCCTTGTCGTTTTCTTTAGTTTCGTTCTAATAGCTTAAGCTTTAATATTGGTTAGCGTTTCCACTTGCGTAGATTAATCTTATTGTTTAGAGAAGTTGTTATGTTTAGAATAGTGCTAGAAAACTGTTTGATAGCATAGGAGACCGTTAGAAAGCTCCGAAAACAAATGGGTCAAATGAGGTTCCCACCTGAACCTCACTGGACGAACGCTCATCCCTAGGTCGAGCGCTTATCCAGGGTCGGTTCAGGGAATGGCCTTTTGGTTGAACATCCAACGACTCCTGTTTTCGAGCCTAGGGTTTATTTTAGTGAACTTAGGACTAATAGAAGGTTTTCCACATATTTGGAGAGCTCGGAACCCTTGGAAGTGTACTCGGAAAATCTAGTCGATCCATGTGAGTTTTAACTCACATAATGCTTGCCATTGTTTTCCCACATGTGCACGTCTATTTTGTGTACCAAAACATGCATATTTGCAACTCTCACAGAGATATAATTTTTGCTGCACATGAACTCTAGCTTTCGTGAAAAAGGTTGTACTTAACATGTTAACAAAAGTGAGACTTGTAAAAAACATGCATGTAAAATACAGACAAGATAAATTGCATCGTATGACATGGTACACCAGTACGCGGTAGATAACGGCTATGGGCTTACTATACATGTTAACTTTATGGTCAAATATGTGTGTTGTTATATGAGCATTGGATCCAATGGTTGTTTCGTGACTGGTGTAGCCTTTAATGGACAGTCACTATAGGATGAACATCATTAGTGGTGTGGGTCACCTAAGGTCGGACTCGGTCATGTCACTAGTGTTATAGACGGTAGCGTACAATATTCGGAGCACCGATGTTATATTATAGGTCTCAGTGCCAACCCTGCTGAAAATGGGTAATATCTCAAGTAGATTATATTGTTGAACTATTACTGTTACTCATGATTATAAGTAGGTATCATATATCTATATCATGCCTATAGAAAAACTGTCATGGTTAAACCATTAAATACTTTATCAAATAGAGTTTATCACTAAATTATATTTATTATGTGTATTAACATTTACTAAATCTTTATACTTACCCATTTGTTTTATGTTTTCCTCCCTTCATTATGAATAATTGTGCAGTCTAGCTAGCTTAGACGAGGATACCTTCGGATCCAACATGAATGATTGCGCAGGACCTGATTCGAGTCATTTTTTAGGATATGGACTCTAAGTAGTTGAAGTCCACGTAGGATGATGGAACAACCACCCGAGCAGGCATGATCGAGATTATTATCTCATTAGCCTTGCTTAAGCTTAAGATTTGATATGTTGATCTTTTGTGAGATAATTATGTTATGTGATGTAATCTTTTATTCTGATGATGGTCTGATGACCAATAGATTTGGTGACTATCCTTATATTATGAGATATTTACTCATGTGTATGAATGTGTGGATGTTTTGTTACTACTTTCTATTCCTATAGTTTAGAAGTCTTCCACTGATGTCTCTCACTTAGGAGAGGTTATGAACCCTAAGTCTTGTCCTATGAGGGATAGGGCTGGGAGACGAACCGTGGAGTTAATTAATTTTTGGGATGTTACAGATCCTCAATTGAAGTATCCTGAAGATGTGGAAATATTCATAAGGTACTGGAATCATCAAAAGTTTATGCATTTCATGATGGCTCTTCGTGCGGATTTTGAACCCATACAGGCTTCTCTCTTATACCACACTCCTCTTCCCACGTTAGAACCTAATGTAACAGAACTTATTTCTAAAGAGACTAGACGGTCCACTATGACCTGCAATCTCAAAATATGGTTGTCGCTGCTGCACCTCAGAGTGTTCATAAATTTCCTCTTTGACAATCCACACTACAGTCGTCTTTCAAGAAGTTAATTTGCAACTATTACAAACAGCCTAGTCACTTAGTTGCTAATTGCTACAAGCTCCAAAACAAACTTCAGTCAAGGGCTCCTTTCCAATAGATAGTCACAATTGTTTCATCTGGTTCCTCTGCACCTGCATCTTCTACTGAGAACCCATCTCAATCATTTGCTCTCACTGCATCTGACGTTGATGCATTAATTCATCAGGTTTTGTTTCTTTCTTCTACTGCCTTGTCCATCACATTAGATAAAAATTCATGGTTTATCAACTCTACTTGTTGTAATCATATGGCCCTGGATCCCACTTTATTTTCCCAAAAGTTTGTCCTTTGTCCCAATCCTACAATTTATACTGTTGATGGTTCTAGGTTACCTATTAGTTTCACTGGGTCTATTTTTTCGCCTAATCTATATGTTGATCACACATATCTCGTTCCCAAATTGTCATTAAATCTTCTTTCAGTTGGCCAACTTTGTGAATTGGGTATGGAGATGAAATTTTATAACAAAGGTATTGATGTGCAGGATCCACAGATGGGTCTACTAATTGGGACCGGCGGTAAGATTGGACGTCTTTTTGAGCTTTTGTTCATGTAGACTCCCACTCATTTGGCAGTTGTTGTTACAACAATCACTACCTCTTCCAATTTATGACATTCTCGTTTGGGTCATGCCTCTCTACCACATGTCCAACTTCTTGCATCTCAAGGCCATCTAGGATCAGTAGATTTAAAATCTTTTGATTGTGTTTCTTGTCATCTTGAAAAACAAACACATTTATCTTTTAATAAAAGTGAGTCTTTGACTTTTACACCATTTGATTTGGTTCATTATGATATTTGGGACCCTGCCCCTGTTCCCACTGAGGGGGATCTCGTTATTTTGTTATTTTTCCTGATGATTATTTTTGTTATACTTTGATATATTTATTATAGCATTGCTCCAAGCTTGCTCAAGTTTAACAAAATTTTCGTCAAATGGTACAAACCCAATTTTCTCGTATCATCAAAATTTTTCATTCAGACAATGCTATGGAATATAATAAGAAATCTTTTCAAATTTTTTTAAAACAAAATGGGACCCTCTCTCATCGTTTTTACCCTTACACTTCTTCGCAAAATGGGTGTGCAGAACGCAAACATCGTTACATCTTAGACATTGTAAGAGCTCTTCTCATCTTTACCTCATTTCTTGAACGTTTTTGGGGTGAGGTTGCTCTTACTGCTGTTTACACGATTAATTGTGTGCCTTCCCTAACTATTCACAACCAAACTCGTTATGACCGCTTGTATAGTAGCACACCCAACTATTCTTTGCTTCGCGTCTTTGGTTGTATTTGTTTTGTCACTCGATAAGTATGTATGTTAATCTCTTAGTCGTGTTATTTTGTGATGTTTTGTTTCCTTTTTGTGTTTTTCTAGGTTTTTGAAGAAAATTAAGCAATTCTGGAAAGTACAAGCTTAAAGGGCAATTTGGAAAAAGCTGGAGCTGTAAGATCGATCACAGGCCAACTCAGGCTCTAGCGCATTAGCGATCGAGCGCAACACACCTAAGCTCGAGGGCATCAACTCTTGAGCGCCAGTGCAAGGGGAGCGAGCGTAGTAGCACTCATGTGCACGAGAAGCAGGCTTGAGCACACCAGCGCTTGAGCGCAGCAGAGATAGGATCGAGTGCAGACTTGCGCTCGAGCGCACTCGCGCAGCCCAAATGCGGAAAGACTCCTATTCCACCCCAAATTAGGTTTTCCAATTCCTAATTGGACTAGGAAGTTAAACCTCCAATTTTATTAGGTTTTCTAGAGCTTTTAGGGTTTTCCTAAGCCTATAAATAGACATCTAGACCACACAATTAAACAAACAATTCCATAAAAGAGAATTTGGAGTAACTTCCAAGAGTTGTTTCCAGTTTCTTCTTTTCTTTTATCTTTTTAGTTTTATTATGTCTAGCTAAATATTTTGTTAGAGGCTAGATTGAAGCCCTAATCATATCTTTTTAAGATTTCAATATGACGTCTTTGTTTCAATCATATTTTGGTTTATTTAAATTGATTAATTTCTGGCTTATTGAATCTCTCATATGTATATGGTATGGATTTGTTAATTAAGTCAATTTAGATGACTGAGTCTTAGGCTTAATAAAGTACCAAAAGAACCTCATTACGGTTCTTGGCTTAATCAACATGGGAAACCAGGTGTAGATAGCATGCCCTAGGCTTCATGTGTTTGTTGATTTCCATAGATTTATACTTTTCTAAAGAACAACTTAGTATGTACCATACTAAATCATTTGGAGAAGAAAATAATTAGAGTAGATATCATGTCTAATTCATTGCTTAGGGAAATCAATAGCTTAAGGAATATATACTATGCCCTTAGGTTGACAAGCATTAAATATACCTGTATGATTGGAACATTGACATATTGTTATCTTAATTAGTCTGAATAGTGGTGGATGTCAAAACCCTAACCCTTTCATTATTTTTATTTTTTCAATATTTCAATTTGTGACAATTCTGATATTTAATTTGGAAAATCAATTCTAAGCAAAATCACCAATCCTTGTGAGAATGATCTCGTATTTGCCTAACTATATTATTGTTTGATCTTGTGTATTTGCAAGTAAAACGTATCGATTATTTGCCTATTAATTTAGGTGAGTATTTGGCACAACATCACTCTTCCTCCACATGAATGTACTAAACTTGAGCCCCGCTCTTGTTTTTGTTGCTTCTTGGTTATCGCATCATTCAAAAGGGTTATCACTGCTATGACCCTATTGGCTGACGACTTCGGATCTTTCATCATGTGGAGTTCTGGGAACATAAATGTTCACTAGTCAAATGCATTTTCCGCATTCCTTCTCCACATATTCTCTTATCTTAACTAGCCCCTCCATTGCCTTATTTCCTGGATCCTCTGCAGATAACTCAAGCTTATTGGATGAACCTTCTACAGCTGCTTATAATTTTCCTGATTCGACTACGGATCCCCCTCTACATCACACACTCCCGAGCCTTCCCATGAACCTCATCACTCCGATAGGGTAAGAGCAATTCTTGTCGATCTCCATGATTATCACTGTTTTTCTGTTCTTGTTACTCTCACGAACATCACTCTTATCGTGAGGCTTGTGCTAGCCCTCTTTTGGCAGAAAGCTATGTCTGATAAACTAGATGCTCTTTTTAAAGCCCAAACATGGGACCTAAAATTAAGACTCCTAGAAAGTTTGTAGTGGGATGTAAGTGGATTTATAAAATAAAGACTTGTGCAGATAGATCTATGGAATACTATAAGGCTCGTCCTGTTGCGAAAGACTTTGCTGAAGAGTACAGTATTGACTACAAGGAAAGTTTTGCTCCTATTTCTAGGCTAACCTCTGTTAGATCTTTACTTACAGTTACTGCTATTCATCATTGGTAGTTATTTCAGATGGATGTTAAAAACGCATTCCTCAATGGTGATCTTACAGAAGAAGTCTATATGCACCCTCCACCTGGCTATCACCATCCGCCACACAAATTTTGCAGATTCCGTCGGACACTTTATGATCACAAGCAGGCTCCTCATGCTTGGTTTGCCAAGTTCAATTTTGTGGTTGCTCAACAAGCCCTTATTTATAGTTCATATGACTCAACCCTCTTTCTTTTGACTACTGACATTGGTACTATCCTTATTATTCTCTATGTAGATGATACTGGTGACGACATTTCAGGCGTCCATGCTCTTTAATCCTTCCTTAGCCAAAATTTTGAAATGAAGGACTTGGAGACACTTAGCTACTCTCTTGATCTTGGGGCCATTTCAAGTAATGATGATTATTATCTCTCTCAAGCCAAATATGCATCTGATCTATTTTCTCGGGCGGGTTTGATAGACAGTAAAACAACGAGCAACCCCCTTGAGACCAATGTCAAACTTCTAGCTACTAATGGTGAGCCTTTATCTGATGCTACTCTCTAAAGACAACTAGTAGGTAGTCGCATTTATCTTACTGCTACATGGCCTGATATTGCCTATGTTGTTCATTTGGTGAGTCAACTTAAGAGTGCACCTTGATCCACTCATTATGTTTCTATTCTTCGCATTTTGCGCTATATCAATGGTACAATGTTTCATGGTCTTCAATTCTCTTTTCATTCGTCTCTTGAGCTCCTGGCCTACTCTGATGTTGATTGGGCTGGTGATCCCACAGATCGTCGCTCCACGACTAGATATTGTTTCTTACTTAAAACTTCTTTAATTTCGTAGCGTAGTAAGAAACAATCTGTTGTGGCTTGATCTAGTATTGAAGCTGAGTATCGTGCTCTTGCTGACACTACATCTGAACTTCTCTAGTTACGATGGCTTTTATCCAATATGGGTGTTCCTTAGTTTACTAGTTATCGCATTCATTGTGACAATCAAAGTGCTATATAGATTGCTCATAATGATGTTTTTATGAGCACACAAAACATATTGAAATTAACTGTCATTTCATCTGACATCATCTTCAGCATGGCATTTTACATCTTCATTACGTCTCCTTTGCAGATCAATTGGCTAACATTTTTACCAAATCTCATCCACCGGGATGACTCAATGATCTTATATCCAAACTCAAGTTGGCTTTGTCCCCTAAAGTTTGAGGGGATGCTAGAATATTATATTTCCGTAGTATTTATGTAACAAAATATTCCCGTAATATTCTTAGTATATTACATAAATAGTCTCCACGTACATATTATGACAATATTTGCTACCGTATACATTATTGTAAATATACTAATTTTTTGTGATTTTGTAATTATTATATTTCATTATTTTTAGGGCCTTAGTCAGCTATAAATAGACTATTCTATTGTACAATTGAAGATACATCACAAATACACATTTTTTTCTCTACAATTATCTTTTTGTTGTCTTTTTCAATGATGTGCGTGGGCATACTTGTCTATAAATGATCCAATATTTGCTCAAAATTGATTGAAACTATAGATAGTTATATTCTCCACCTGCACCAAACTTTACTTGTTTAATGGCGGTAGAAAATTGATTCTCAACCATGAGTTTAAACTTGATAAATTGATAAAAACTTTTTTAAAAAAAGAACCCTACTAACCTCAAATTATGAAAATAATAATAATAATAATAATAATGTATATAATTAATAAAAATATATTTAATCATTATAACTACCGAGGAAGACCAACCTCCTATATATGGTATTTATTTTTTAAATCAATGATTAATACAATATAATTAGACCTATATACCTGAACTTAAATTTAAGAAAAAAATATAATTTAGTCCCCCAAATTACTAGCTATTTTCATTTTAGCTTCTTAATGTTCAAAAAGTGATAAAGTAGCCCTCAAACTACCGACCAGTTACAATTTGGCCACTCCGTTAGTCAATATCGTCAAATAGGATGAAAAATTCAAAATTACGTTGTTTTGGCAAGGTTAAGTTATTAAAATGACATTTTGAAAAAAAAAAAAATCAATTTAAAAAATGCCCCCCAAAACGACGTTGTTTTGAGGAAAAGAAAAAGAAAAAAAAAAAAAAAAAACCGGTGGTTTCCAGCCACCCCCATGGCCTGTGGGTGGCTCAACGGGCACCCTGTGGCTAGCATGCAACCCCTAAACCTTCGTTTTTTTTTCCCCCTCAAGACGACGTCGTTTTGAGGGGGAAAAAAAAAAAAGTAGTTTAGGGGCGGCTCGCTAGCCACCCCATGGCCTATGGGGTGACCGGAAACCACTGATTTTTATTTTTTTTCTTTTTCTTTTCCTCAATACGACGTCATTTTGAGGGGCATTTTTTAAATTGATTTTTTTTTTTAAATAGGCATTTTAGTAACTTAACCTTGCCAAAACGATGTAATTTTGAATTTTTCATCCTATTTGACGGTAATAACTAACAGAGTGGTCAAATTGCAACTATTTGGTAGTTACGGGACTACTTTATCACTTTTTGAACATTGAAAGGCTAAAATAGAAATGACTGATAGTTTGAAAGGTTAAATTATAATTTTCCTTAAATTTAATCTTATATTAACAGTGACGACAACAAGTCAACAAGTGGACACACCATAAAGCATTTCTTGCTAACTCATATAATGTTGTTAGGATGTGTTTTGATTTACTGTTTTAAAATTAGGAGATTTAAAAAAATAGAAATTTTAAAATATAATATTGATAAACATAATTAAGTCTTTAGCAAAATGCTGATTTTGGCCTTTAAAATAACAATTTACCATTTAAATTATAGGTTTTAAATAACACATCCCCTTATTTACAATTTAAAAACACATAATTTTTTAAAAATTTTAAACCATAAATTTTTACATTTAAAATCATATTGTTTTTATTTTTTTTTTTATCTGCAAGATGCAAAAGTCAAAGAAACTTTTCAGTGTATCTGCTTGACCATCAGGGAAAAAAAAAAAAAAAAGGGTCTGATACTTTCAAAAAAGACAAAGTAGTCACCCCTAGGGGTGAGCAAATACCCGCCTCCCCACCCAGCCCATTTTCTCTAAGAAAAACTCGGATTCAGGTTGCTTTTTGGGTTACCCGCACCGCGCGGGTTAGCTTACGAGTTACAAGTTGTATTTTTTTTTAACCCCTGGGTTCCCCACCCGCCCCGCCCATATAACCTAACCCTCAAAACCGAAATATCTCCCACCCTCTCCCTCTTTTCTCTCAAGTCTCATCACAATTCACACACACGGCTCTCCCTCTCCAAACCCTAATCTCTCCGATGATGGCTCTCTCTCTCTCTCTCTTAGACGCCTCTCTCCCTCCCTCTCTCTCTCTCATGCTTTGAGCACTTTTCTTTGGTGACGGTGATGGTGAAGACACTACCCCGGTGGGGGTTGACTTGCTTCGGAAACGAAGGTGGTGGTCTTCGGCAGGGGTTTTGCTTAGAAAACGTCGGCGGTTTGGCTCTGGCTCTCTCGTCCACCAATGGTACTCTCTCTCTGACCACGTCTAAATCAACAACTTTTTTTTTTTTTTTTTGAGTAGATTAATCAACAGCTTTGAATTAGAGCCTCATGCCTATAAAACACCCGCCTTGCCCCGCCCAACCCGAAACCCGGCAGATATGTGTGACTTGAATCCGGATAGCGGTAGGGTTTTTCAAACCCGATGGGTTTGGGGCCGGGTAGTCGAAAAGGACAAAATCCGCCCCGAACCGACCCATGCCCACCCCTAGTCACCCCTCACAAGCGTTCAATGGTTACCTTCGTTGCCCAACAATTTTTTATTTTTTTATTTTCTTAAAGTTAGTCCAGCAATTTCTTGGAAGTGCACTTTCTTGGACAGTGAGGATATTCTAGTAATTCCATCTCCACCCATCAGACAAATCCAACACACAATTTGCATTCCCACATACTCCACGATTAGAGAAAAGTCTTCTCCGAACGACCGAACCCCATCCCCTCACAGCCTCACTCTTTCCTTGTATAGTAGATAATGCCACGTCAACCGATCACAACGACAAAGCAACCATACCAACTAGGATTGATTAATTATGGTTGAGATCATCTAAAATTGTCGGAATATTCTATTACGCCTAGAGATTTTAAAATTTTCATTATTTTTTTAAAATTAAAAAATAAAGATTGGACAAGAAAATAATTTATAGCTAATTTATACAAACCAGTCTAATAAAATGATAAGTATTCTTAAAACCATGTGAGACATACATGCTTTTTTTATTAATGCTATTAAAAAAAACACGTACTTCTTATATGTTAAGGTTTACATGTCACTTTATTAGACTAATTTGTATGAAGTAGTTACAAATTTATTTGTAGCTAATTTACTTTTTACTTTTGAAATATATTAACGGTAAGGTAGTAATTTATGAGTGAATGAAAATAATAAATATTGACTTTCATATACATCATTAAACGCAACAACTTCAAATCACAATAATAAAATGGATACTCTTCTATAATTGTTGATATAATTAATGGTCAACTACTTTTACCCACTCTAACCACCTTTTGCAATGGTCTCAAATGCTTCAATTTTTGTAATTTTTAATTTCACAATCTAAAATAATAAAAATATTCTTTATAAGATAAAAGAAAAAGACAAAAATACCATTGGGGTTGTATTTGTCAACTTTGGGTTGGGAATATTACAACCACAATGGTGGATTTGGAAAGTAGGAATTACAAAAAATTAAAACATTAGAGGGGAAATGAAAAAGAAAGAAAGAAAGAAGTATGATAGTTAGAGGGAGTATATATATAGTTTTTCTTATAATTAATAATAAAATTTTGTCAATAATACACTCTTAATTATTTTACCAATTATAAACTATCTTCCATTAATTTATAAATGAATTTGTATTAAAAGTGTAGTAGCCCAAACATTTTCCCTAACTTGAATGGTTGGTAAAGGATAATAATTTAGGGTATTCTGCTTTGTTGACCAAAAAAAAGATTTCCTTAAATCTCAATTAAATGGTGAAAATTTAAATAATTAATATATTTTTAAATATAAATAAATATTAATACGATTGAATTATTTAATTTGAAAACAATAAAAGGAAGTATACTTGAATTTTGATCTTAATTAGTATCCATATTCGGCAAAGCGCGTTGTGAGGATCATGCTGACGCATACTGCACCGGAATATTACCCACCGACGGACTGTTTCCAAACACACCTCGTCTTTTCCCGAAAACTATAAATACTCCTCTTTCTTTCCCATTTTGTGCCCTAGAAATCCTTTCGTTTCGCCTCCACTAGCCGCAACACCCAATTTTCCCTCACTTTCCCATGCTTTCCCGCCGAAATCTCCCCACGACCTCGCCGAGCCGGTCCCCTATTGCCTGTCTATGATCCGTAGCGGTACGTCTCGGATCGCTTGTCGTTGTCTCGCTGATGGACGCGGTGGAGTTGCCGTACCCGGTGGACGTGGCTGCTCCAAAACTCATGGGATCGGAGGGGTTCGTTAGGGCTGGGGTTACAGTCAAGGAGGTCGAGGCTCGCGATTCCGACGGCGTTTCAGTTCTCGCGAGTCCTCGAATCGAACGGTGCAGCGCTCTTTTGAGTCAAAAAGGTAATATTTTCTGATCTTTTATTTTTTTTATTTTTTTTTTCGTTTTTGATTTTTTTGATTTTTGTTTTATTTTTGAAATTTTTAATTTTATCGTTTATCACTAGCTTAATTGTGTTTTACTTTGTTTTCCCAAAAATTTTTTTTTTTAAAAAAGTTTTGGGCAAAAGAATTGTGAAATATATGGAAGAAGAGCTTATTATCATTTTAACTGTTAAGCATTATTGCTCTTATTTCAGTTACTTCCCTAATTTAGTTTGGGAATTAGATGGGGGATAAGTTTGTAGTATCAGAAGGTTCTTCAAGGAAACTTAATTAGTGCCTTGAAATTAAAATTTGCTAGTAATGGTTAAAAACTAAGGCAAGCAGTGAAAGCTCACATAGCATTTCTGAGAGTTAGGCTAAGGTGTTGGAGGTCCACATGTCGGCGGCGAAATTTGTGTCACGAATACCTAGCAGTTAAGCTAGATGGTTGAAAATGTTTTATTTATGGCTCCTTAAACATCTTACGTGGCCATGATTACTAGGGTCAGCTTGAAGTGGGTTGGACTGCGTGGTTCGCAATATATTTCTGCTAGATTGCAATCAGCACATTCATTTTCCTTTTTTACTCAGCTCTTTGAAAACAAGATTGCTTTTGTACTTTAACAAATAGAAAAAGTTGTGTTTGAGAATGAGTTACTGTCTATTGTTAGTTACAAAACCTGCCTCTTAGTTTGGTGGCCTTACATATGTGTGAGGTAAGAAGATCTAGGTCACGGGTTCTAGGGTTGGTGAGAGAGACAGGAGTTACTGTCAATGGTTTGAACTGAAGTTTGTGATTGGGAATGCTGGCTCTTAAAGTTGATGTGGGATTTCTGATTGAAAAGATATTCCCTATCTCAGTCTTGCCCTTTGTTAATGGTTTAGTCTCTTATGAATTTCAAGAAGAAAAGATGATTTTTACCTGCGTTCGACCTTTTTACTGGCATTTAAGAGCTTTTGTGTTTTATTTTGTATGTGTGTTTTTTTTTTTACTATTTATAAATTATTCCTTGTATTATTGCTCAAATTTTGACATAATTGACAAGTCCTGTCATTTCTATTCATAGTTCACTGGTTTCTGCGTCTCTGTTTACCACTTTATTGGTTAATTTTATGCTCTATGTAATATGTGGTTATTTCAGATGTTACAACTGTGGTCGTGTTCACAACTGTGGTCGTGTCTTCAGAGTCGGGCTCCTGCGATAAGATTCCAGACGCTGAACTTTGTAGGCATGCTAATCAGCTGCCCAGCTTTCGGGGTGAAGATGTGTCTGCGCACCTTTATGGTATGGAAAAAAATTGTCTTTTACAGTGTCCTAGGCCTGAAGATGTACGGTTACAGCAGGTAAAACGATTCGCCAGAATGGATGTACAGTTACAACGGAAAACAGCAAAGGTATCAAGAAGTGGTAATGGGTGTTCAAAGAGGCCAAGGCTGGTGGCTCTAATGGAAGATTCTATGAGCCTAGCTGGAGTTGATGACAAAAAGGATATGACTGATAAGCTAGAGTCAAATCCTACAAGGTGCACCTCTCCAGGTAAGATATCTTCTGGTATGACGTGTTCATTATTTGAAATAAATATTTGTCTATCAACTTCAAACTCTGTTTACTAGAAAATTGTTGATGTTCCTTAAAAGAGTGTCCTTGTCATGCAAGATGTCATATACTCATATTTGGTTTCCTAGTGTGAGAATTTCTATTTCCCCTTTACTTTGCGCTTATTTCCTGCAATCTAACATTGTTTTTAACGTATAAAAATTATCATACCCTCTTTTTAGTTGCTGTGGATGCAAGATGCCAGCTCTGGTTAATTTTAAATATGATATTTTCTCATGCCAGTAATTATGCCTTTATTTAGTCATGAACATGCAATGATTGGCATCTCTTGCAACTAGTAAACAATGTTTGAAAAGCTTGTCTGTAGTTGTCCCAATAATGTATGTATATCCTCCTACACCCAGCTCTTCCCTTGCCCCAGCCCCTTGCTTATCACTTGACCCTTCATGTGTGAAGCAATTCTGCAAAAGAGAGCACTTAAAACATCCATCAACTCATGTACGAACAAATTTCAAATTCAGATAAACTTTTTCACCCATAAAATATCTGTTCATATGTGCTTCCTTTCTTGCGTTTCCCTTTAATTTAAATCTATTTTAATATAAAAGATTTTCTCTAGACATTTCATCGTCCCACTTAACTTATCAATCAAAAGTGAAAAAAAGACCTTGTGTCCAAATCATGTCAATGCCTCTATGCGATGTATGTAAATTCCCACTCACACCTGCTCACACCCACTCAATTGTTATAAAGTATCTCCTCAAAGATTTAAAAACACCCATAGATTTGAGGTGCAAAGTTAAATTTCTACTTTGAAGCATTTCTACCACTTCATCACGACTACTATTTACCAAATTCTTTGGAGAGAAAAGAGTTTTTGGATAGCTAGAGAAAAGGTATCACAAATAATGAAGGCTTCAAGACTATATAATGATCAACTTTGACACATGGTTGATGCCGTAATTGACAAAAATTTAAGCTACTGTACTTGCAGAAGTGAACTTTGGTAAGGAATTAAAGCAATTGAAATATAAAATTTTTCAAATTGTGACAGGCAAACATACGGGTAACTGGACTACCTTCTTTTCCTGCAATGTTGATTGGTGCGAATAGTTCTCTCTCATGCTTTTGCAAAAGGGTTTTTGGATCACTTTTTTGTATTTAATATTCCAAGTGTGGTGTAACAATAATTATCTTTTTACATTCTGGTCATTGGCTTCACCTCCCAATGATAGTCCAGCTTGGCTGCTAACTTTTTAATTCTTTGCCTCTGATTTTTATTACAATACAGTTTGTTTAGTTATGGTGATTCCTATGAAATATTCCAATGGGAAATGACAGAGTAATTAGTTGGTTTAGTGATTCATTGTTGAGGTCTGATCTGCAAAAAAATTTATGACCTGACTTTCACATCATAAATGGAAATGTTACGAATTTATAGGTCCTTTTAGTTTGATTACATGTTTGGGCTCTCGTTTCAGCTTACCAGAGTTTGCACTGATACAAACTTTCCTCTTGTCTAAAATATACATTCCAGAGAATACTCAATTGATGAAACAAAAAAACAACCTCAACAAGCGAGGTGATAAGAGAGGTTTCAAAGTTCCTGCGAAGATCAAATATGATTCTTCCTCTATGAAGGCAGGATCATCGAACTTCAGTTCAGCGGCTGGAGGGAACAACTTTTTTGGTAAGACATTGTTAGAGAAACTAGTTCCATTTTATAAATGGAAGTATTCAACCCTTTGAAGAGAGTTTATTTATTTTGTTCTTTTCTGATTGCAAATAAACACCCTTCAATTTATATTAGTGGTATGACGGTTTAGAGACTGACTTGAGGATTCATAACATCATGCCATATCCAAATTCAGATCTCTCTAGATTTGGATCTAAAACAACCAAGCTGTAGTTGGTGATTATGGTACATAATTATATATTTACTCATATTGGTAAGACATGCATACTGCAGCCAGTCTTTTGTACACTATTGAAACCAAAACTCTTTTAACAATTTTTTCTCATATTGTGTATACTTGTAACACTAGGAAATTTAGGATAAGGAATGAAGTCATTTGTGCGGAGGTGGCAGTGGATCAATTAGGACAAAACTAACAAGAAGTTGTGGGATGCCTTGTATGTGGAAGGAGTAAAAGGGCAAAACTAAGGCAAACGGTGTGGATTGAAGTAGGGAAGAAATGATTGTTAGAGATAGTGGCATAAAAGGATCAATTTTGTTGATGCCAACTAGTTGGGATTAAAGCTTTGTTAAGTTGAGTATTATACATATAGGATTATGGCTTGCCACTTTTTATTCTTTTTTAGTTTGTACTTTTCTTTTACTAGATTCAAGGCTTTGGTCCTCACCTTCCTATATCACTATATTTTTTCCGATTCCATATATCAATTTGGTTCTTAACATATTGATTTATGACAAAATTACCTTATAAGCTCACCTATTGCTATGCATCTTCTGTATTATTATTATTATTATTTTGCTTTCAAATATAAATTTACATGAATCTCATTAATTAATGTTGGGAATTATTGTCAGGAGCATATGGTCTGAAGTTAGATCCCCATGACATCACAAAGCTTGTGGGTGACCCACCTTTGAATGATCTTCTTGATGGCACTTACAAGTGTTCTAGTTTAGTAAAAGACAAAGGGAAGAAAGCAGAAAACATAAATGGTGATTTTTTGAATTCAGTTAGAAAAGCATTCTCTGTCCTGCAGCTCTCAAGGCCTGTCCAGTCCCAAAATTTTGCAGATATAGAGAACTTCTCTGACAAGAAAATTTCCACATGCGTAGCAAATTCTATTTCTTGTGATAAAGGAGAGTCCTGCACTACAGATCTATCTTCATGTCACAAGGTTTGTTTTAATAGAGAATTTAGGACGCTGGTCAGTCAGACCCTGGATGATACCTTCAGAAGCATCTTTTACATTGGCCAATTGACTAAAACCAGATATTTTGATTTATCACTTGAAATATTATCGGAAAGTTATCTTCTAATTTGAATACCGACTCTTGAACCCTTGACTTGGACTTTGATGTTAACCAAGTAAGCCAACAAACATGACTTTTGCCTATAATTTCTAATATATATATATATATATATATATATATATATATATAAAGTTACATTTTAAAGTCATTTAACCAGATCTGTTGAGAGAGAAAGTCTCCCGTTTGAGAGTTTGGACACCCACAGAATACATATGTGTAACATAAATTATTTATTGACATTGTACATTTGCAACATGAATGCTGCAACCACTCCATAATGTGCCACATAAATGCTGTCGTTAGTAATAAGATTGAAGATTAATCAGTCAATATTATTCTTTACAAATAATATTGACGGTCAATAATCAGTAATGTACTTTTTCTGTCTTGTTTCTCAAGATCCAGGATTCTTGTAGCAAGCCTGATACTCCTGCTAATCCACTTGATTTGCCATTATATCAACCTAAAGATATTTTGAAACGCTTGATGCTTGCTGAACCCAAGGATTTGGATTCTTTGCTCCTTGATGCGGCCAAGTCTTCTGTATCATCAAGGAATACTTCCGATCTACGCCCAGTCAAGCAAATGTCTCGCAAAGTCAGCTTGCCACCATTTCCATGGTCACATACTTATAGTGGGCATTCTAGAACTAATTCTGATGCAATTAAGCTGCCTGCAACTAGGAGCACATGCCAAGGTAAATGGGTAAGAATAGGGAATGTTTCCAGCTCTTCGAGGATTGCCACTGATTGTCTTGCAAACTTGGAGTCACTAACTTATGATCAGAGCCTGGTTCCTTCAGGACTGAGATCAGAAAATAAAATTTTCCCATCAATACCTGTTAGTTTTCCACGGTATGAGCGGGATATATTATCTTCTGCTACATGTTCAAAAGCTTCTCACTTATTTATAGGTAAGAATTTCATGAGTTTATCCTGGATTCTTCTTTTTTCTTTCTTTATTTTGTTTTGTTTTGCTTCTGGTTTTAATTGAAATATTGCTTTTTCTTATAAGCAGATTCTGGAGGCGGGGTGAATTATAAAGGAAACGGTATGCCTACAATCATAGTAGCCTTCTTGGCAATCTGTTGCTTAGATATATGTGAACTGCCTGTGTATACGCATAAAGCTGTCTGTTTTTGAGTGTGTTTGTGTATTTTGGAGCAGTGGGGCCATTAGGGGCTGCGGTCCTGATGTGAAGGAAACAGGGAAAAGGAAAAAAGAGACAAAAAAGGAGAATGACAAAAAGTCGGAAAGATGGAAATGATGCCATTTGATCTAATTGTTCCAAACCTTTTGTTAGTATACTATGTTATGGATGCAAATTTGAGTCTAGTACTGTTCTTTGCCTGACGTACACCATCTCATTAGTTATCTAGTAGGCCTAGAAAGCTTAAGGCTGATGGTTCCTCTGATTAAACTGGTCATATGATGTGTGAAATGTGTTACTAAGATTGAAAAATAAATATTGATAACTAGATGAGGTACGGTTAAGAAATGTGCTATAAATAGCGACACTTTTTGCATTTAATATCTGAGCTATGTTCTATTGTGTCTGTTTTCTCATGTGCTTTTTGTTTCTTACAGCTGAGCAATGTCCAGGAGTATTAGCTGCTGCTCAAACTCTGTGTGACATCGCAACTCAATATAAACAACATCCAGATGGAATAATAAGGTGGCCAAAGAAGCCTTCACAAAAGGTGATGAAAGCTCGCAAGTTGAAGTCAAATGAGAAACTTGAAGAAACGTTTGCAGCATCCATTTCTGTATTGCCATCTAACAGTATGGTAAGAAGCGTGGACCAGCTAATGTCCTCAAAGAGGCCTAAGCTCTCTATGATTGAGGGCAGTAAGGATCTAGATCATCCCAATGGTCTTAGGAGAGGGCCAATAAATTGGTCAACTCCCAGATCAAGCAGATCATCGCCGAGCAAATCGATTAAGGACTCGATCGCAGAAACTAGACATTCAACTGCTAGCATTTTTAAACAATCATGTATGATGCCACCACCTGCAAGGGTGGTTTTGGATAAGGCTTGCAACAGTCAACAGAAGGTAAGAAAATTATTGCCCATGGATTGGAACCGGGGAAGGGATGGGCTCGACTGATCGATATTCCTTCCAATAATTGTTGTTATTTGTCTGTATCAGCTTTCGGTCTTTAGCCAAACCAATTGGCTTGTACATATTTATGATGTAGGTGGAAAGAAATTGTTCCAGGGGTTCTTGCTCTAGCGGGAATGGCATTGTTGTAAGAGTTCACCCTTGAAGGGTGAACAGGGTCCCAATGTTGTAACAGTAAAGAAGTTGTACACAGCAGGGAATTCTTTGCTTTCTGTAGAGCATTTCATGAGGCAATAGAAATTTACGTCTCACTCTTTCAAAATACTCCGATTGTTCTCTCATTTTACAACTTGCTGAGACATCACTACTGCAACACTGGCTTGTGTTTGTTCAAGAAATATCAAAACTGTTGCAAAAACAGTTGAACTTTGCTTATCAGTAAACCCTAGCACATATTCTCCCAAGAGGATATTGCTTTTCTTAGAACTTAGAATGGTTTATGAATTGGACTACGCTTAATGAAGCGGAGATTACTAGTTTGAATCTCCTCTTCTCTTTTCTTGACATGTTAAAAAAAAAAAATTGGTCTGTGGATATGTTGCTGAAGCCTAAATTTGTGACCCTCATTGCAAACAAAATTATTTAGAACATTATTTTTCAATTGGAAAACGATCAGAACAAAATGAAATTAAACAGAGAAATATAAACTGTTTTGTCAACTATTTCATGATGGGGATGTAGCTCAGATGGTAGAGCGCTCGCTTAGCATGCGAGAGGTACGGGGATCGATACCCCGCATCTCCACTTTTGTTTGCAATCTGTTCTAAATCATTTTGTTTTCAAGGAAAAACCAATAACGTTGTCTTTTTCGCTTTCCCTGATGAAAAGTTCTACACTTTTTCTTTTTCAATATCCTTCTTTTTGACATTTTTAAATTTCTTTGCCAATAAATAACCATTAATGATTTTCTTCTTGTCCCTTTTCATTGTTCTCTCCGAAACTTTTTGCCGTCACCCAGCGGCGGATCTAGGAGTTCATTCTACCAGGGGCGTCAATAAAATAATAAAATATAATTATAAATAATTTTTTCTCTTTATATATTATATTTTTATTATAATATGGTAAATACAATAGTAAAAAAAAATTATACCACAATATATGTATCACAAAAAGCATATTTATATGCTAAATTGATATATTAGTTACCATGTAGGCACTAGTACAAAAGTAAAGGAAAATACAAAATACAAAGTGCCTAAAATTGCATTCTATGTAGTCTTAGAGAAACAAAATCATTAAGTATTAAATCTGAATCGAAGCTTTCAGTAATTCTCCTTTCAATGTAGACAAGTAAATTATCTTTAAGAAATTTATCTTTCATTTTGCTACGAAGTATTGTTTTAATAATTGTTTACTTCTCATACTCTAATGATATTATAATAAAATTATTAGCATATTCCGATAGCTATTAGCCTAAAATGAATTAATAAAAAGAACAAATCTAAGATTGGTAATAATCTTCTAAAACTTGTTGATGCTTGAAAAAAATCCCAAAGTACTATATAAACACACCAAAAAAAAAACAATATTGTTTTAGAATAAGATAAACAAAATGCCAAATATTGATAAATAAACATTAAATTTCTTGACTTTTTTTTTTCTTTTTTTTTTTTTTTAATGTGAAACCGAAATAGTTGGAGGAGTTTTTTACTTTTTTATTTATTTATTTTTTTAAAAAAAATTTTGTTACCTGGGACAATAAACAATTCAGTCAAAAAAATATTTAAAATTTTTTTTTTTTTTTTACTAGGGGCGACCGCCCCCAGGTTGCCCCTGCTTCTCTCCGCCACTGTCTTCCTCATTAAAACCCTGCGGCTATGAGTTCAGGTTGGTACGTAGGCTCTGTTGATGATCAGGAGTTCTGGGTGCGCACATGTTGGAGGGCTTCACCAGCTTTAAATTTGGAGGAAATATAGAGTTTTCTATAATCTTCATACGTAAAAGGGGCGTAGAGACGCGGGTGTTGAGAGTCGACGAGTTGAGGTGGAGCTTCAACTGCTGCCTCCTTGGGTCCTAACACAAATGAAGCAATTGACACTCGAATGGCTGCTTCCTTGCACTGTACTCGATGCTTCACGTTACAAAACCTTCCATTGCTCCATGCCTAGCTTGAACATCAACATATATACCAACATCATAATTATTCATTTTACCATAAAAAATAATTAAATGGAAGACAACCGCCTACCTTAGCAACGTCCCCAAGGTTGACAAGGAGGGTGCCTGCGCAAGGATGAACTGCTACAAATGCACCAGACTTGTCCATCACTTCAAGCCCACCAACGTTTTCATCATCTTGAAGTATGGTTAGAAATCCGGAATCTGTGTGTATTTGTACGCCAGAGGATCCTACAGTTTTAGGGCTGAAGTTGTATTTGTTTATCCTAAACTGGCAAGCCCATCCCTTGAACAAGTCACTCACCAACCCCATACTTTTGGCCAACTTTCGCCCCAAATCAATGCCCAGCTCGTGTATTGCTTCAGCATACGCCTCTATTATCTCCCTGGAAGTAGAATCTTAAAGGAGTCAAAAAGGAGAAAGAAAACTGAAGATAGTAGATTCGAAGGGAAGAAATTAAAGAAACCTCTGTTGAGGAGAGGCATCCAACTGAGAGCAAAACGCTCGCACGGTCGCAGGGGAACCCAAATCATAGAGACCCAAGGCCTCGTAAAGAGGATTGGAATTGCTCGGTGCCACGTAGCCGCTGCCAGCAATCACATCGGTGTTGCGCTTTTTGATTTCCACGGGAAGATCAAGCAGCTCTTTCACCACTTTCTTCATCTCTGACATCAGACTTGCGGGGATCTTGTGGTTGACGAGCCTGAAACAACCCCATTCTTCTGATGCTTCTCTCAGTTTCTTGTACTGCTCTACATCTTCCATTTCCTGCATATCGATCACTGGAATACACTTCAAATTGCCGCCCTCCGCCATGTTTGCTCGCTCTTTCCCCTGTCCACTTTTACTGAACCACCGCTAATATTTCAATGAGCTAAAGCCTATAGATAGGCAGAAGAAAATGTTGGCAATGGCTGAAAGGCAAAGCCAAAGAAAAATATGAAAAAGGAAAAGAAGGAGTTTGGGACAAGTCACCTTCTCAGACAAAATTGGATTGCACATGTCGCGTGGGTGACAATGAGGACAAACTAAAGGTCATATTCCAAACAAGTCACTTCTGCTTGCTTCTTTGTGCAAGGAAGTTGCCAACAAGTTTCTTGGCCTTCTTTTTATAATGTATTTCCCTTTAATTAAGGAGCACACTAGTCTATACGAATTGTGCTTTCTGCAACTCTCTCTCAATTTTTTCTAGTAAGCACTAGTCTTGCATACATATAGGATACCTTCTTCCTGTAAAATCTTGTATTACAAAAGAAGATTTCTTGAATAATTACAAAGAGGTGCATTCACCAATATACACAGCAGGTGTACATTAATTAAATGCAAAAGAAAGAATAACGAATACAGAATATAAAATCATGTTTCCTTCGCTGTCTAACTTCCTTTTCTACTTGTTTTCCTTCTTTATATGCTGCCAGATATTTCTTTGACAAGTTTAGCCAAACTTTCCTTTTCTACAATTTATTTCCTTGGCTGTCATTGCCGTTTCTTCCATGATTATCATCATGATTCACGGCATCTACTCCACCATTTAGTGCCTTGGATGTCATTACCATTGCTGCATGATTCATGGTAGAGATACCTTGGTTAACATATCTAAAATCTCGTATTACAAAAGAAGATTTCTTGAATAATTACAAAGAGGTGCATTCACCAATATATACAGCAGGTGTACATTAATTAAATGCAAAAGAAAGAATAACGAATACAGAATATAAAATCATGTTTCTTTTGCTGTCTAACTTCCTTTTCTACTTGTTTTCCTTCTTTATATGCTGCCAGATATTTCTTTGACAAGTTTAGCCAAACTTTCATTTTCTACAATTTATTTCCTTGGCTGTCATTGCCGTTTCTTCATGATTCACGGCATCTACTCCACCATTTAGTGCCTTGGATGTCATTACCGTTGCTGCATGATTCACGGTAGAGATACCTTGGTTAACATCCCCCCTCAAGCTTATGGGGAGGGGATGAACCATAAGCTTGACACGCAAAGTGCTGAAACGAGAAGACGAGAGGCCCTTTGTGAAAATGTCAGAGGGCTGTTCATGAGTGGAGATGTAGCGGGCAACTATGTCTTTATTGAAAATTTTCTCTCGAATAAAATGATAATCCACTTTAATGTGCTTAGTCCTGGCATGATACACAGGATTAGAAGTGTGAGCTAAGGCACCAATATTATCGACCCATAAGCAAGGAGCCAAAAGAAGAGGAATATGAAGTTCCTTGAATAGCATCTTTAACCAATACATTTCAGTCGCAGTGAGTGCCATAGATCTATATTTAGCTTCAGTGCTTGATCTTGCAACAACAGGTTGTTTCTTGGCAGCCCAAGAAATTAAGCAAGGTCCCAAATAAATACCATAGCCAGTGGTGGACTTTCTATCATCAGGGCTCCTTGCCCTATCAGAATCACAGTAGCTATTAAGTTGCAGAGTACCTTTTGTGTAATACAAACCATAGTCCAATGTTCCCTTGAGATAATGTAAAACACGTTTGGCAGCAGTGAGATGGGTGGACCTAAGGGAATGTAAAAACTGACATAGCTGATTTACGCTGTAAGATATGTCTGGATGAGTCAATGTGTAGTATTGCAAAGCCCCAACTATGTGCCGGTACTCAGAAGGATCAGGTAGACTTTTGCCATCATTTCTAGACATTTTGCTACCTGTTACACAAGGTGTAGAGGCAGGCTTGGCACCGGCCATTTTTACTCTATGAAGTAGCTCTGTGATATATTTCCCTTGGTGGAGATGAAGTCCATGCTTGTCACGTGATGCTTGAATTCCAAGAAAGAAGGAAAGAGGACCTAAATCCTTCATAGCAAATTCACGTTTGAGATTTGTAATAAGGCCATCAACTGCTGCAGGAGAGTTACTGGTGACAATAATGTCATCTACATACACCAAAACAAAAATACAAATAGACAGTCGATGAAAATAAAACAAAGAAGTATCCACACTAGAGCCTGAAAAACCAAGTTCTAACAATGCTTGAGAAAGACGAAGGAACCAAGCTCGTGGAGCTTGCTTTAAGCCATAAAGTGATTTGTGTAATTTACACACATACTCTGGATGAGTAGAGTCTTCAAATCCTTTAGGTTGCTCCATAAAAACCTCTTCTTCCAAATGCCCATGGAGAAAAGCATTAGAAACATCTAATTGGCGAAGACACCAACCATAATGAACGGCCAAGGCAAGAACTAACCGAATGGTTGCTGGTTTGATAACCGGACTAAAAGTCTCGGTAAAATCAATACCAGCTTCTTGATCAAATCCCTTCGCTACTAATCGCGCTTTGTAGCGGTCAATGGTTCCATCCGATTTTTGTTTGAGTTTGAAGACCCATTTGTTGCGAACAACCCGTTTATGAACAGGACGCGGGCATAAAGACCAAGTCTTATTTGCAAGTAAAGCATCAAACTCAGATTGCATCGCCTGTTCCCAATTCTGGTTTCCCACAGCCTGATTATATGTCCGTGGCTCGAGTGGAAGCACAATGGCAGATAAGGCTTGGAGAGGGTGTTTGGTGGAGTAATAAAGTTGGAAATTGGGAAATTGTTTGGGCTTAAGAGAATTGGTTTGGGAACGAGTGACAACCCGAGGCGGTGGGGGAACACTATTACGACTGGCAGGGGAAGACACGGGTTCAACTTCTAAAGCAGGAGAAGGAGACAAGACATTTGTTGCACTATGTGGCTCAATGGAGGTGGAGATAGGTGGTAATATTGGACTAGGACATTCACTTTCGGTGGGTAATGTGGGACCCTGACTTTCTATGGGTGTAATAGACAAGGTGGGACTATGACTTTCATTGGGTGTAGGTAAGGCGGGACCATGACTTTCTGTGGGTGTAGTGGGAGATGAGTTGGGAGTGTCTGCATGACTTTCAGCAGGGGAAACACTGGAAGGGTGACGTGTAGAATTGGGAGGTAACGTGTGATCATGAGAAGTCTCATTAGATGCAAGAGATAAAGGTAAATTAAAATGTAAGGAAGGACTGTTACCTGCCAGGGAAGGAAATGCAGACCCAGTGCACAGTTCTTCTGATTGGGGAGTGGCAGCAGATATATCCCCAGCTGGAAAGAGTGTTTCATCAAAAACGACATGCCTGGAAAGATAAACACGGTTTGTATGGGGATCCAAACACCTATAACCTTTATGATTGTTGCTATAGCCCAAAAAAATACACTTCTTACTACGAAAAGCAAGCTTGTGAGAATTGTAAGGTCTAAGAAGTGGAAAGCATGCACACCCAAATGATCTAAGGATAGAATAATCTGGTTGATGTTGAAAAAGAGTAAAATAAGGAGACTGAAATTGAAGCACTGGCGTCGGCATTCTGTTTATTAGATAAACAGCAGTTAAAAATGCATCAACCCAGTAAGTGGTAGAAAGTTTGGATTGAGCTAAGAGAGTCAAGCCAGTTTCTGTGATATGCCGGTGCTTTCGTTCAGCAATACCGTTTTGCTCAGATGTGTGAGGGCAAGATAATCGATGTAATATGCCATGTGTTTCAAGAAAATTCTTAAAATTGTTGGAGATATATTCACCTCCATTATCGGATTGTAGTTGTTTTATTTTGCAAGATAGCAAATTTTCAACTAGATTTTTGAATTTAATGAAACACAAGAAAACATCAGACTTATTTTGCAACGGAAACATCCAAGTGAACCGAGAATAATCATCAATAAATACTACGTAATACCTACAGCCACCCACTGACATAACAGGAGAAGACCACACATCAGAGTGAACTAATTCAAGTGGGGTTGTGGAGACTCTAGTAGACGTAGGAAATGGAAGTTTTCTGCACTTTGCTACTTGACAAGATTCACAAATGTGAGGAGATTGGGTAGGACCTGAGACAGACAACAGAGAATTTTGAAGCAACTTCTTGATTATTAAATCTGATGGATGGCCAAGGCGAGAATGCCACACACGAAGAGGAGCAGTAATGCCAATCATTGCAGTGAATGACCGAGCAGAACCACCTTGAAGGGAATTTTTATTGGCATGAAATTGCCTCAGGTAGATGGGATATAACCCTGCTTCACTAGGCCCTTGCAGAAGAATTTGATGAGTCTGCATGTCCTTTATAACAAAATAGGAAGAGGTGAGAATGAAATAACAATTGTTATCACAACAAAATTTTTGAATGGACAATAAATTAGAGGAAGCATCTGGACAATGTAAAATATTGTGCATAAGCAAACGAGTTTTAGGAGTAATAATCAGGGAAGAACCAGTATTGGAAATAGACAATCCTCCTCCATTGCCCACTGTCACGCTCTCTTGGCCTTGATACGGTTGCTGCAGAGACAGATTGGCAAGTTCAGGAGTCACGTGATTGTTAGCACCACTATCCAGGTACCATGGCTGTTCTATGTCTGGCACAGGGTGTGTAGCGGCTGCCATGGCGGCCAATTGTGATGACAAATGCCTCCTTTGATAAGAGAAATTCATACAGTGATAGCAATCCAAGGCTTGGTGATTGGACTTCCCACAAATCTGACAAGGATATTTGTTAGGAGCAGCAAATGTAGGAACATGTATAGAATTTTTACCATGAAGACCACGCTGAGGTGGAGCAGCAGAGAAACCCGGTGCAGCACCAACAAGGCTTGACTGGGCTGGCTGATGGGACTGTAGGCGTTGTGGGCTCTTTGGTTTCTTGTAATATTTTTGCTTTTGAGAAAAAAAGGCAATCTGACCAGTCACGGGTTGCACCTTTTGAGTGTGAGCATCAAGTAAAGGCTCATGGTTCAGCAATTCCATCTGGAAGTCATCAAATGAAATGGCAGAATTTCTTGTGGCCAAGCTCCATGTTGTGACGAATGAGTGGTATGAAGGATTAAGACCACCCACAACATATGAAATTAAATCTTCATCATCGACAGTCTTGCCAGCAACAGCTAATTGATTAGCTAAATTCTTTGCTGTAAGAAGGTAATCCGAGCAACTTTTAGAACCTTGTTGAAGGGTTTGAAGTTGACGTCTTAAATGAGAGATGTGAGATAGTGAGTGTGGAGCAAAACGATTCGCTAGATAATTCCACACTTGACGAGAGGTGTTTTGCCCATACACTGAGGACAAAACTTTTTCAGTTAATGTGGCATTTAACCAGGCCAAAATAAACTGATCTTTCTTCTGCCATAGAAGATACTCTGGATTTATATCAGAGGTAGGTTTGCCTTCTGTATCAAGAATAAATTTAGAAGGACAAATTTCTGAGCCATCAACAATACTCAGAAGATCATGGCTACGAAGTGCAGGAAGAAATTGAGTGATCCAACTAATATAATTAGGACCAGAAAGTTTGACATAAACTAGAGAAGCGATATTGGGAAAAACAAAGGTAGAAGAAGCTGCGGAATTAGAGGTTGCCATGAGGATCAAAACAAATTGAGAGGTGTTAGCCAAAAGGCTCTGATACCATGTAAAATCTTGTATTACAAAAGAAGATTTCTTGAATAATTACAAAGAGGTGTATTCACCAATATATACAGCAGGTGTACATTAATTAAATGCAAAAGAAAGAATAACGAATACAGAAAATAAAATCATGTTTCCTTTGCTGTCTAACTTCCTTTTCTACTTGTTTTCCTTCTTTATATGCTGCCAGATATTTCTTTGACAAGTTTAGCCAAACTTTCCTTTTCTACAATTTATTTCCTTGGCTGTCATTGCCGTTTCTTCATGATTATCATCATGATTCACGGCATCTACTCCACCATTTAGTGCCTTGGATGTCATTAACGTTGCTGCATGATTCACGGTAGAGATACCTTGGTTAACAGTTGCTTCCTCAACATTGCAGAGAAAAAGGTGTACAAAATCAAGAACGCCTTCGAGCCGTTCCCTGATGCTTGGTGCGTCGGCTCCTCTCACGGGTGGCTCATTCTTTTGGATGAAAAAGCAAACCCACATCTCTTTAATCCCTTCTCCAACGCAACAATTCAACTCCCATCTTTTCCTGCTCATCTCAAACCAGCCGTCCCCGAAGCCTACTTCATCGAATGCTGGCGGAAGCACTTTATCGTCAAAGCTGTTTTGTTGTCGGACGACGACAACAAATCTGCTGTGGTGGTAGTAATCTACGGAACCCCATCAAGGCTTGCGTTTTGTAAGGATGTCGACAACACTTGGAGCGACTTCGGTGGCACTGGCACGCGTGGAGAAGAGTATTCTGATATCATCTTCTACAACAATCAGCTTTATGCTTTGACAGACTTTGGCTCGGTCCAAGTGTGGGATTTTCGCAGCCCCAGTCCCAAAGAAATCATGAATTTGAGACCTTCTGGCCGGTCAACTGTAAACGTCGATATGGAAAACTTCCCACGAGACAAGTTTTCGAATCTGTTTTACTTGGTGGAATCGTCGGGAGATCTTCTGCTTGTGAATCGGGTTTTCGGCAACTTTGTTAATTCAGAGGGTGTAGCGATTGATGAGGCCGGGCTTCTTGATACAGAGGATACTCATCCTCTGGTTTGTCCGTACAGAACAAAGCAATTCCACGTCTATAAATTAGACAGCATTAGCAACACATGGGAGAAGGTGGAGTCTTTACCCGACCGAGCAATGTTTTTGGGTGGAAATCATTCTGTGTCGCTGTCTACTTCGGATCTTCATGAGGGTTGTGAATCCAATACTATCTACTTCACCGATGATAATTGGGATCAGATGAACGAGGATTACTTGTATGGCGGGCATGATCTGGGCCAATTCAACTTGGCATCAGGAAATTTACAAACAGGCGTTCAATTCTGCTACCTCTACTCTGAGAGGATGGATCCGCCACCCTTTTGGATAATTCCACCACAAAACAATTAATGCCCTCCTTTTCTTTTCCTTTTTTTTTTTTTTTTTTTTTTTCTATTTTCGGTTGATAGTCTTTGGTGCATGCGAACTGTAGTTGTCTTTTGTAATTCTTCCTCGCAGTTTCTGTTGTACCGGCTTTTTAATCCATTCGATTCGAGCAATTAATGAATGCTGTATTGAGTTTACTGAAATTGAATTTGAAGAATGCAAATTATTGGTTGCTATATCAAGATCGATATAATAAATATAAGACTTACAAACGAAGAAAAATATGGTAAAATAGGGAAGTGGCATGCAAGCAATTAAAACAAAATTGCAGATGGTTTCAATTACATTGCATTACTTCAAGAAGAATGACAACTCTTTTTTTTTTTTTTTTTACATGTCCGCACAAGAGAGGAGGGGGATTCGCTTCATTAAACATGGTCCCAGGTGATAATGGCAACTTATTCTAAACTACATAAATTCCAGAAGTGGTTTCCTGAGTGTAGAGTGCTTAGCTGGTTCAGAAGGCAGAGAGAAGGGATTAACAATATAAATGAAACAAAAGCCCTGTTTGTTTTTTGTTTTTTCTTTCATTTTAGAGTACGAAATTCAATCTAGCAATTCACCATTGTCATGGTGTTCTCCTCCATTCACAAGTGGTGCTATTGATGCTATTGATGCTGCCGATGCTTTTGGATCATAGGGCTTGGTCTTTAGTTTGAAAGCAAACTTTTTCAAGATCGCGTTCCAACCCCCCTTTGTTTTCACCAGCTTCTCGATCTCTTGTTTCATGCCGAAGCATTCTTTCTCAAGCTCAGAAACACGTTCCCTCATGTCATCAACTGCTACAAGTTGGTTTCCTGTGGTGCCTGCTTGGACAGAGACATCGTTTCTGGCCAGAGCAAGATTCCCACTGGGATTTTGTGAGTTCTCGAGGTTCTCGGAGACAAAGACCCAACCAGCAACAGAGGTGCGGAGCCGAAGTTGTTTAAAGAATAATACTTGGACAATCACACGAAGTGGCAACCTCTCGTTCTAGGCTGCATGGGTGCTGGCTTCCAAGGAGAGCTTCTGGCAGTTCATGAGCCTGCAGATTTGTTCCCTTTCAGAATCTGTTAGCCAGGAATGAGCCTGAAAGATAAGAAAGACAAGAAGTTATCCAGAGTGAAAAAGGTTACATTACTACATAATCCTTACTCACAAGTAATATTTAATACGCCATTGCGAGAGGGCAGAAGTACCTTCGAGTGGAAGAGCGAGCTCGCCCTGAGGAAGCGGCCCGTACGCGTCGTTTCCTACACAGCGAAGAACGTGAGGATCGTCCAAGTACCCGATTCTCTCCGCTCTCGTTGACGATACCATAAGATCCACTGCCAGCTGCCCCACATTCCCAATCGACTGCGCAGGCTTCACCAAATAAATAAGTAAAACGAAATTCGAAGTGATTCTAATCCTCCGTTCGGTTACCGAGAAAAAAAAAAGCAAAAGTAAGTTTCAATTATTTTCTTTTCCTACATTTTCTTGGCAACCAAACGGAGCTCAAGTTTTATAGAAAACTCACTTTAAACTAAGCGAATTATATAATACGAAGAAAAGCCATTATAATAGAAAACGAACCAGGACGAGAGTGGAGCACTCCTCGTGAAGCTGCTTGCCCTCTTCAACAACGAATTCCATTTTAGAGCGTAAAACAGAAAGTAGAGAGATTGAGAATCGCGCTTCACCGATAGGGTGCCTTTGCCTTTAGCTGACCAGTTCTTGAGCTTGGAGAAGAAGCTAGGGTTTTGGGCCTCAAGCAAATTAACTTTTTGGGCCTTCAGGCTTGGTGGTTTAAAGTGACTGGGCAGAGTTTGGGCCTTCAATTGGGAAGCCCGATCGAGGATACTCTCGACGTGTCTCTCTTTAAATAGTCGGTTGATAATTTATTTATTTTAAAATTAATCCTTTTTTTGTTTTATTTACAAATGATATTTTATTTATTTCAAAAGAAATCCTTAAGCTACAAATCCCAATTGGACTAGGAATTCGACTCCAATTGGGATTTGTCTTTGCATTAAACTTTATTTAAAGCCCAATTGAGCTACGGATCCTCCTAAAAAACCGAAGCAGAGGTCTTACGCAATGTTGGATGATGCTGCTGCTGCTGCTGATGATGAAGACAATGGTGTTGGGGGAGACGCTGATCATAGGACTAGAAAAGCCAATACCCATAAAAAACGTTTCAGGAAGAAGATTGAAAGTCAAGAAGAGGAAGATGGTGAAGTAATTGCACGAGGGGCAACAGAGAGACGACAGGTTAAAAGAAGAACTTCCGATGATGGTTCAGAGTCAGAAAAAGAAAGGTTGTGTGACCAAAGAGAGAGGGAGCAATTGGAGCAAAATATAAGGGAGCGGGATACAGCAGCGACACGGAAGTTAACCGAACCAAAATTATTACGAAGGAAGAAACAAGAAGCAATGAGGAGATCTGATGCTTTGGAGAAAAATGGCCTTGAAGCCTTGAGAAAAGTTTCAAGACAAGAATATTTGAAGAAAAGAGAGCAAAGGAAACTTGAGGAATTAAGGGATGATATAGAAGACGAGCAATATCTGTTTGATGGCGTGAAGCTTAACGAAGCGGAATATCGCGAGTTAAGGTACAAGAAGGAAATATACGAGCTTGTGAAGAAGCGGTCAGAGGATGCCGACAATACAAGTGAGTACAAGATGCCGGAAGCCTATGATCAGGAAGGCGGTGTTAATCAGGAAAAGAGATTTTCCGTGGCTTTGCAGCGTTACAGGGATGCAACTGCTGCGGGAAAAATGAATCCTCTTGCAGAACAAGAGGCTTGGGAGGAGCATCAAATTGGGAAGGCAACGATGACATTTGCTTCAAAAAATAAAAAGCAAATATCTGATGACTATCAGTTTGTGTTCGAGGATCAGACTGATTTTATCAAAGCATCAGTAATGGATGGAGAGAATATTATTGATGACAAGAAGTCTACTGAGAGAGAAAAATCAACAGCAGCTTTGGAGGAGAGAAAAACATTACCCATATATTCATATCGGGATGAGTTGCTCAAAGCTGTTCATGATCATCAGATTCTTATCATTGTTGGTGAAACTGGTTCCGGGAAAACTACCCAGATACCCCAATATCTTCATGAAGCTGGATACACAAAGCGTGGAAAGGTTGGGTGTACACAGCCACGAAGGGTCGCTGCTATGAGTGTGGCCGCCCGAGTTTCTCAAGAAATGGGTGTCAAACTTGGCCATGAGGTTGGTTATTCCATCCGGTTTGAAGATTGCACTTCAGAAAAGACTCTTATTAAATATATGACAGATGGGATGCTGCTGAGAGAATTCCTTGGTGACCCAGAGCTGGCAAGCTACAGCGTGGTGATGGTGGATGAGGCCCACGAAAGAACTCTCTCAACTGATATTTTGTTTGGATTAGTAAAGGATATTGCTCGATTTCGCCCTGATCTGAAGTTGCTTATCTCCAGTGCAACACTTGATGCGGAGAAATTTAGTGATTATTTTGATTCAGCTCCAATCTTTAAAATTCCAGGGAGGCGATATCCTGTTGAAATACACTACACCAAAGCTCCAGAAGCTGATTACTTGGATGCCGCCATAGTTACTGTTCTCCAAATTCATACGACACAACCAAGTGGAGATATATTGGTTTTCTTCACAGGTCAAGAAGAGATTGAAACAGCTGAAGAAATTCTAAAGCACAGGACAAGGGGCCTGGGGACGAAGATTGCTGACCTGATTATCTGCCCCATATGTGCAAACCTACCCACTGAGCTCCAAGCAAAAATATTTGAACCCACTCCTGAAGGAGCGCGGAAGGTTGTTCTCGCAACAAACATAGCTGAAACCTCCTTGACTATAGATGGGATCAAATACGTAATTGATCCAGGCTTCTGTAAAATGAAATCGTATAATCCAAGGACTGGGATGGAGTCGTTGCTGGTTGCTCCTATTTCCAAAGCATCTGCTAATCAAAGGGCGGGTCGATCTGGACGAACAGGTCCTGGAAAATGCTTCCGACTATACACTGCCTACAGTTATCAGAACGAGTTGGAAGACAATACATTACCAGAAATACAAAGGACAAACCTTGCAAGTGTTGTCCTCGCACTCAAGAGTCTTGGTATCCATGACTTGTTAAATTTTGATTTTATGGATAGACCGCCATGTGAAGCATTATTAAAAGCCCTGGAACTACTCTTTGCACTAGGTGCACTAAATAAACTCGGTGAGTTGACTAAAGTGGGAAGACGGATGGCGGAGTTCCCCCTTGATCCCCTGCTATCCAAAATGATAGTTGCTTCTGAAAAGCACAAGTGCTCGGATGAGATCATTTCCATTGCGGCCATGCTTTCTATTGGAAACTCCATCTTTTATTGTCCAAAGGAGAAACGAGTTCATGCCAACAACGCGCGGATGAATTTTCATACAGGAAATGTTGGGGATCACATTGCATTGCTAAAGGTGTACAATTCGTGGAAGGAGACAAATTACTCGACACAATGGTGTTATGAAAATTATATACAGGTTAGGAGTATGAAGCGTGCAAGGGATGTGCGAGGCCAGCTTGAAGGGCTGTTGAAAAGGGTTGAAATTGAAGTAACCTCAAACCCCAATGACTTGGAGGCTATAAAAAAAGCTATAACATCTGGTTTTTTCCCACATTCTGCAAGGCTACAAAAGAATGGATGTTATCGGACAGTCAAACATCCACAGAGTGTTCACATACACCCCAGCTCAGGGCTAGCACAGGTCATTCCGAGATGGGTTTTATATCATGAGTTGGCACTCACGACCAAGGAATACATAAGACAGGTAACAGAACTAAAGCCGGAGTGGTTGCTGGAAATAGCCCCACACTATTACCAGCTTAAGGATGTTGAAGACAGATCAGGATTTCCTACAATCCTTTGAAGACTCTACTCTCTCTCTCTCTCTCTCTCTCTCTCCCTGTGGGTGCGGCGCATGCGCTATAGATACATTGTATAGGATTGAAATTAAATGTAAATGACTTACCAAAAAAAGTAATTGAATATGGTGTTTATGCATCCCATGGAATGTCCAACAATGCCATTTATCATTCTTTGTAGAAAACTGTGCCTTCCTTAGTATGCTTGTAAGGTTTAAAATTTTGGTAATTATTCAAGATTTTTAACACTTAAACTTCTATCTCTTTCTGTTTTAATAAAATTGAAAATTAAAATTTGCAGTTGGGTTACACATTAAATGTGATTTTACACGTCAAATGTTATTAGTTACTTTCCAAACTTCCTTTATATAAAAATAAATTAATCACCAATGATTAATGCTATTCCAGTTTGAGAAGGAAAATAAAAATGACAAACAACCTATTAATATTTTCAGGCACAGTGAATTTCAGATGCAACTTGGTCATTGTCTTTTAACTGTCAGATGCATATAGTTTTTTTACAACTGTGCTGGCGAAAAGAGGAGAGGGAGAAGTGAGAACAAAATGAAAATCACAAAATTTTATAAGTGCTCATCCATTGCTACTGTAATAAGTTACTGTTTACACTTACACATAACTCAAAACCACCTTAATGTAAGAAGAAGAAGAATGAAGATTTAGGAAGCACCTCATTCTTGCAGATCCAATCTCAGGTCATCAGCTCAATACACCCTAAAACATGCATATATCTGGGGTGGTCCATACACAGTCTTCCACGAATATGGAATGAGCCATTTACCACCTTCATTGCCTAAACAAAACCAATGACACAAAGATCACAAATTATTATGATTGCTTGACTACCAAAGTCTATTGTCATCTTATCAGAAAAAAATGTGGAGTACAATGAACATAAGGAAGCCAAATGTAATGAAATGAATTCCAGAGAATTTACAAATTTCCCAATGGAAAGTGTTAAATATCTTAGGGATATTCATATGCAACTCTCAATAATGAAGTAACAGTGATAATAAAATTCAGAATGTACACTAATCTAGGCATAAAATCTGGAGTAGAATGAAAATAAGGAAGCCAAATTTAATGAAATGAATTCCAGAGAATTCTGAAACAACACTATAA
>NC_081543.1:25567731-25571568 GCF_901000735.1 Corylus avellana | reverse complement strand
CATGGACAAGTTTGGCATGGGCGTTGTGATTCGCGATTCAGATGGTAGGTTTGTAGCTGCTAGAACAATCTCACGGAAGGGTTGTGTTGATCCATGTACAGGTGAAGCTCTGGCATCTTTTTCTGCAGTGGCTTTTGGTAAGGAATTGGGTTTGTCATGTATTGTTATGGAGGGAGATGCACAGGTAATTGTAAAAGGGATTAATTCTCTTGAAAGGAATTGGTGTAAATATAGACACATAATTGAAGATATCCGGAGGATGCTGCAGTCTTTTCATGGCTGGAGTTGTTAACATGTGGATCGAAAGGCAAACATGGCAGCTCATACGTTGGCTAAATTGGCAGTCGACACTTTCATAGATAGGACTTGGGTGGGTAATTCCCCCAGCTGTATCTGTGATATTATTGAGAGGGAACTATAAATCCCCTCACTTTGATTTCTTATTGAATGAGATTTCTTAGAGTTTGTTTCAAAAAAAAAAAAAAAAAAAAAAAGGAAGGAACCAGACTGATTTTCTCACCGTACAATTAAAGCACAAATCAACAGATAAAAATAATAATAAAAAAAAAAAACCAAGGAAATCACTTGAACTGCCTGACGTAACACAAAGTGCAATAGATGCAATATGAATCATTCATTTAAAAAGTGATAAAAAAAAGAAGAAAATTTAACAAAACTACCATTAATTTTCACTGGTTTTGACATTATTCTTAAAGTTTAAAAATTCTCAATTAAGATTATTGAATTTTTAATTTCTTTCAATTACTTCATTATGTTAGGATTTTTGGTTAAATTTTGTCAAAATTTTCAAAATGCCCCATTTTTTATATATATATATAAAAAAAAAAAATTTACCAAAAAAAATAAACTCCTGAAATTTTACAATTTTATTTTATTTTTTTTTAATAAAAAACACATGTATATTAGAAATTTTACAAGATTTAACAAACATTTATAATGAAAGGGGATAATTGAAATAAATTGAAAGCTTGATACCCTTAATTGAGAGTTTTTAAACATTAAAATAGTACTTTCAAAACGTGTAAAAATTTAGGAAGGTTTTGTGAAGTTTTAAAAAATAAAATAAAATAGAAATTTACAAGCAATATTCAATGTGGCTATTGGGAGTGACCAAACTCCTTCAATCATTGCGGTGGCCTTCTCCGTTAGCTACGGAATAATTTAACCACCTCGGATGACCACCCGATAGTTTGCATGCCATTCTCGTAGCTCACAAGTCACTTTATATATATATATATTTTGATGTGGGGATGTAAACCAATAATTTAAAATGAATTGAACAGATCAAAGATGATGCATCCTATAGAGAGCCAAGAACAGAATGTTGATGTACAGTAGACACTTTAGTGGCATCATTAGTCATTTGCTCTTCAAACACGACCACGTGGGATAAGGTATTAGGCACAATTGTGGTCATGTGAAACCTGTCCCAAAAGGGGTTGAAGGCCCAAATGATTTAATCACCTCTCTCTCTCTCTCTCTCTCCATTTATTACTAATTTACTAAGGCTAGAGAAATGTTTCTTCATATTTTGTTGTATGTTTTATGTGAATTTTACAAATTTAATAATTAATTATCTTTTGAGAAAATAGGATTTAACAAGATCTGATTTCATATGCACATAAATAACTACAAATCAATCCATCTCAGGTCACAAAGAGGAATTACAACCGAGACGGAGTCAGAAATTTTTATCGGACGAGTTTAAAATATGAATGAGAAACATATCAGATAGGGGTAAGAGTATAAATAAAAAATATATTAAGATTTAAAATAAAATTAATATATAAAAAAATAAAATTAGTATCTATTCAAAATTAACTAAAAACAAAAACAAAAACAAAACAAAAATGGAACTCGACATTTTGAAGTAACAGTGCCACTTCAACTTCCAATATTTTTCTTGGAGGCTAACGCTCATGCTTAATTTTTTTAATAAAAGATTTGGGTTGTTTAAGGTGCGAGTATAAAATGCTTTTTGTTATAATATGGTCAAAGGCCAACCTATTTTTTTTCTTTTTTACTTTCTGGGCAGGAACTAAGCATAATTATTATTTTAGTCCAAATACATACATTTAGCTATTTATATACTATGGTAAATAAAATAATATACTATATACTATATAAATAACTATTTATATACTATAGTAAATAAAATAACTACAAATCAATCCATTTTAAAGTGAAAGAGGAATGATTAGAAATCATTATATTTTTAATGCTAAGTGCTCTCCTTGTGTTTTTCTAATATTCTCCTAATCTTATGTGGATATTATTTTATAAATACTAAAAAAGAAAGTTGTTCTCATTTCTCTCACTTGGTATTTATAAAATAATATCCATGTAAGATTAGGAGGACAGTAGGAGAACACCAGGAGAGCACCTATCATTAATCCATAGTAAATAGATGAATCCACCATTGAATTTATGTGGGATCCACATGAGTCTACAAATCTAATGGTTGATATATTAAATTTGTAAGATAAGATGGAAAAAACATAGGAAAAATGTTGACGTGAATCATTCCTCTAATAACCGCATCCACATACCCTTTATATATATATATATATATATATATATATATATATATATATATATATATATAAAATTGTTTTAGGTTTTCTTCTTCACAATTCACTCATTCACTTGGGAAAAAAGGCAAAGTAATGTGAAATCAATATATTTTTAAAACATTAGGGCTTAAAAAAATTAAAACAAGTCCAAAACACTATAAACTGGCCCGAATTATTTTTAAAATCATTTAAAATAGGTTGTAGTGAAGACTCAAATAAGGCCCAAGAGATTGAAATAGACTCATTACCTAAAATGTAGATAGCGGATAATAATCGCATTTAATAACCGCAATAACCGCATGGATCCGGTTAATAAAAATATGATACCAAATATCTAAAAGTGATATCCACATTTCGTTGATTTGGTTGTGGATATTGCAAACAACCGCATGGGCATTCACATGTACACCCCTACTAATACCCTATTAAATCACAACTTATTCTCAAAGTTTAACCTAATAAAAATAGATAAATTTAATCATTTAATTGATATTCTGATATAGATAAATATGAATCCTTATATTTTTGGGTCAAAGAAAAGGAAACATGAACAATAATAAGAAAATAGTGTTAGGGAAGACCCTGCCCGCGCATAGGGCACCACAAGTAGGCCTCTCTTCTAGCATAATTTTTCTGGCCAGATAAAAGAGATCCTCTTACCTATCCATATAAAAACCAAAAGAACAAAAATTAAGAGGAGAAATCTCCAATTAGAAGCCCTTGCCCACGCATAGGGCACCACAAGTAGACTTCTCATCTAGCATAACTTTTCTAGTCAAATAAGAGAGCTCCTCTTACCTATCCATATAAAAACCAAAAAAAAAAAAAAGTAGAAATCTCCAATTGCAAGCCCCTGCCTGCTCATAGGGTGTCACAAGTAGGCTTCTCATCTAGCATAACTTTTCTGATCAGATAAGAAAGCTCATCTTACATATCCATATAAAAACCAAAAGAACAAAAAAAAAAGATGAGAAATCTCCAATTACAAGCCTATGCGACATCACAAGCAGGCCTCTCATCTAGCAGAACTTTTCTAGTCAAATAAGAAAGCTCTTCTTACCTATCCATATAAAAACTAAAAGAGCCAAATTAAGAAGAAAAATCTCCAATTACAAGATTTCGAAGCCCATTTTATCTAGCAGAACTTTCCTGGTATAAAAAAGCTCCTCTTACCTATCCATATAAAAACCAAAAGAACAACAACAAAAAATAAAAATAAAAAAGAGAGGAGAAATCTTCAATT
>NC_081543.1:25514668-25567631 GCF_901000735.1 Corylus avellana | reverse complement strand
CTCTGTTTACCACTTTATTGGTTAATTTTATGCTCTATGTAATATGTGGTTATTTCAGATGTTACAACTGTGGTCGTGTCTTCAGAGTCGGGCTCCTGCGATAAGATTCCAGACGCTGAACTTTGTAGGCATGCTAATCAGCTGCCCAGCTTTCGGGGTGAAGATGTGTCTGCGCACCTTTATGGTATGGAAAAAAATTGTCTTTTACAGTGTCCTAGGCCTGAAGATGTACGGTTACAGCAGGTAAAACGATTCGCCAGAATGGATGTACAGTTACAACGGAAAACAGCAAAGGTATCAAGAAGTGGTAATGGGTGTTCAAAGAGGCCAAGGCTGGTGGCTCTAATGGAAGATTCTATGAGCCTAGCTGGAGTTGATGACAAAAAGGATATGACTGATAAGCTAGAGTCAAATCCTACAAGGTGCACCTCTCCAGGTAAGATATCTTCTGGTATGACGTGTTCATTATTTGAAATAAATATTTGTCTATCAACTTCAAACTCTGTTTACTAGAAAATTGTTGATGTTCCTTAAAAGAGTGTCCTTGTCATGCAAGATGTCATATACTCATATTTGGTTTCCTAGTGTGAGAATTTCTATTTCCCCTTTACTTTGCGCTTATTTCCTGCAATCTAACATTGTTTTTAACGTATAAAAATTATCATACCCTCTTTTTAGTTGCTGTGGATGCAAGATGCCAGCTCTGGTTAATTTTAAATATGATATTTTCTCATGCCAGTAATTATGCCTTTATTTAGTCATGAACATGCAATGATTGGCATCTCTTGCAACTAGTAAACAATGTTTGAAAAGCTTGTCTGTAGTTGTCCCAATAATGTATGTATATCCTCCTACACCCAGCTCTTCCCTTGCCCCAGCCCCTTGCTTATCACTTGACCCTTCATGTGTGAAGCAATTCTGCAAAAGAGAGCACTTAAAACATCCATCAACTCATGTACGAACAAATTTCAAATTCAGATAAACTTTTTCACCCATAAAATATCTGTTCATATGTGCTTCCTTTCTTGCGTTTCCCTTTAATTTAAATCTATTTTAATATAAAAGATTTTCTCTAGACATTTCATCGTCCCACTTAACTTATCAATCAAAAGTGAAAAAAAGACCTTGTGTCCAAATCATGTCAATGCCTCTATGCGATGTATGTAAATTCCCACTCACACCTGCTCACACCCACTCAATTGTTATAAAGTATCTCCTCAAAGATTTAAAAACACCCATAGATTTGAGGTGCAAAGTTAAATTTCTACTTTGAAGCATTTCTACCACTTCATCACGACTACTATTTACCAAATTCTTTGGAGAGAAAAGAGTTTTTGGATAGCTAGAGAAAAGGTATCACAAATAATGAAGGCTTCAAGACTATATAATGATCAACTTTGACACATGGTTGATGCCGTAATTGACAAAAATTTAAGCTACTGTACTTGCAGAAGTGAACTTTGGTAAGGAATTAAAGCAATTGAAATATAAAATTTTTCAAATTGTGACAGGCAAACATACGGGTAACTGGACTACCTTCTTTTCCTGCAATGTTGATTGGTGCGAATAGTTCTCTCTCATGCTTTTGCAAAAGGGTTTTTGGATCACTTTTTTGTATTTAATATTCCAAGTGTGGTGTAACAATAATTATCTTTTTACATTCTGGTCATTGGCTTCACCTCCCAATGATAGTCCAGCTTGGCTGCTAACTTTTTAATTCTTTGCCTCTGATTTTTATTACAATACAGTTTGTTTAGTTATGGTGATTCCTATGAAATATTCCAATGGGAAATGACAGAGTAATTAGTTGGTTTAGTGATTCATTGTTGAGGTCTGATCTGCAAAAAAATTTATGACCTGACTTTCACATCATAAATGGAAATGTTACGAATTTATAGGTCCTTTTAGTTTGATTACATGTTTGGGCTCTCGTTTCAGCTTACCAGAGTTTGCACTGATACAAACTTTCCTCTTGTCTAAAATATACATTCCAGAGAATACTCAATTGATGAAACAAAAAAACAACCTCAACAAGCGAGGTGATAAGAGAGGTTTCAAAGTTCCTGCGAAGATCAAATATGATTCTTCCTCTATGAAGGCAGGATCATCGAACTTCAGTTCAGCGGCTGGAGGGAACAACTTTTTTGGTAAGACATTGTTAGAGAAACTAGTTCCATTTTATAAATGGAAGTATTCAACCCTTTGAAGAGAGTTTATTTATTTTGTTCTTTTCTGATTGCAAATAAACACCCTTCAATTTATATTAGTGGTATGACGGTTTAGAGACTGACTTGAGGATTCATAACATCATGCCATATCCAAATTCAGATCTCTCTAGATTTGGATCTAAAACAACCAAGCTGTAGTTGGTGATTATGGTACATAATTATATATTTACTCATATTGGTAAGACATGCATACTGCAGCCAGTCTTTTGTACACTATTGAAACCAAAACTCTTTTAACAATTTTTTCTCATATTGTGTATACTTGTAACACTAGGAAATTTAGGATAAGGAATGAAGTCATTTGTGCGGAGGTGGCAGTGGATCAATTAGGACAAAACTAACAAGAAGTTGTGGGATGCCTTGTATGTGGAAGGAGTAAAAGGGCAAAACTAAGGCAAACGGTGTGGATTGAAGTAGGGAAGAAATGATTGTTAGAGATAGTGGCATAAAAGGATCAATTTTGTTGATGCCAACTAGTTGGGATTAAAGCTTTGTTAAGTTGAGTATTATACATATAGGATTATGGCTTGCCACTTTTTATTCTTTTTTAGTTTGTACTTTTCTTTTACCAGATTCAAGGCTTTGGTCCTCACCTTCCTATATCACTATATTTTTTCCGATTCCATATATCAATTTGGTTCTTAACATATTGATTTATGACAAAATTACCTTATAAGCTCACCTATTGCTATGCATCTTCTGTATTATTATTATTATTATTTTGCTTTCAAATATAAATTTACATGAATCTCATTAATTAATGTTGGGAATTATTGTCAGGAGCATATGGTCTGAAGTTAGATCCCCATGACATCACAAAGCTTGTGGGTGACCCACCTTTGAATGATCTTCTTGATGGCACTTACAAGTGTTCTAGTTTAGTAAAAGACAAAGGGAAGAAAGCAGAAAACATAAATGGTGATTTTTTGAATTCAGTTAGAAAAGCATTCTCTGTCCTGCAGCTCTCAAGGCCTGTCCAGTCCCAAAATTTTGCAGATATAGAGAACTTCTCTGACAAGAAAATTTCCACATGCGTAGCAAATTCTATTTCTTGTGATAAAGGAGAGTCCTGCACTACAGATCTATCTTCATGTCACAAGGTTTGTTTTAATAGAGAATTTAGGACGCTGGTCAGTCAGACCCTGGATGATACCTTCAGAAGCATCTTTTACATTGGCCAATTGACTAAAACCAGATATTTTGATTTATCACTTGAAATATTATCGGAAAGTTATCTTCTAATTTGAATACCAACTCTTGAACCCTTGACTTGGACTTTGATGTTAACCAAGTAAGCCAACAAACATGACTTTTGCCTATAATTTCTAATATATATATATATATATATATATATATATATATATAAAGTTACATTTTAAAGTCATTTAACCAGATCTGTTGAGAGAGAAAGTCTCCCGTTTGAGAGTTTGGACACCCACAGAATACATATGTGTAACATAAATTATTTATTGACATTGTACATTTGCAACATGAATGCTGCAACCACTCCATAATGTGCCACATAAATGCTGTCGTTAGTAATAAGATTGAAGATTAATCAGTCAATATTATTCTTTACAAATAATATTGACGGTCAATAATCAGTAATGTACTTTTTCTGTCTTGTTTCTCAAGATCCAGGATTCTTGTAGCAAGCCTGATACTCCTGCTAATCCACTTGATTTGCCATTATATCAACCTAAAGATATTTTGAAACGCTTGATGCTTGCTGAACCCAAGGATTTGGATTCTTTGCTCCTTGATGCGGCCAAGTCTTCTGTATCATCAAGGAATACTTCCGATCTACGCCCAGTCAAGCAAATGTCTCGCAAAGTCAGCTTGCCACCATTTCCATGGTCACATACTTATAGTGGGCATTCTAGAACTAATTCTGATGCAATTAAGCTGCCTGCAACTAGGAGCACATGCCAAGGTAAATGGGTAAGAATAGGGAATGTTTCCAGCTCTTCGAGGATTGCCACTGATTGTCTTGCAAACTTGGAGTCACTAACTTATGATCAGAGCCTGGTTCCTTCAGGACTGAGATCAGAAAATAAAATTTTCCCATCAATACCTGTTAGTTTTCCACGGTATGAGCGGGATATATTATCTTCTGCTACATGTTCAAAAGCTTCTCACTTATTTATAGGTAAGAATTTCATGAGTTTATCCTGGATTCTTCTTTTTTCTTTCTTTATTTTGTTTTGTTTTGCTTCTGGTTTTAATTGAAATATTGCTTTTTCTTATAAGCAGATTCTGGAGGCGGGGTGAATTATAAAGGAAACGGTATGCCTACAATCATAGTAGCCTTCTTGGCAATCTGTTGCTTAGATATATGTGAACTGCCTGTGCATACGCATAAAGCTGTCTGTTTTTGAGTGTGTTTGTGTATTTTGGAGCAGTGGGGCCATTAGGGGATGCGGTCCTGATGTGAAGGAAACAGGGAAAAGGAAAAAAGAGACAAAAAAGGAGAATGACAAAAAGTCGGAAAGATGGAAATGATGCCATTTGATCTAATTGTTCCAAACCTTTTGTTAGTATACTATGTTATGGATGCAAATTTGAGTCTAGTACTGTTCTTTGCCTGACGTACACCATCTCATTAGTTATCTAGTAGGCCTAGAAAGCTTAAGGCTGATGGTTCCTCTGATTAAACTGGTCATATGATGTGTGAAATGTGTTACTAAGATTGAAAAATAAATATTGATAACTAGATGAGGTACGGTTAAGAAATGTGGTATAAATAGCGACACTTTTTGCATTTAATATCTGAGCTATGTTCTATTGTGTCTGTTTTCTCATGTGCTTTTTGTTTCTTACAGCTGAGCAATGTCCAGGAGTATTAGCTGCTGCTCAAACTCTGTGTGACATCGCAACTCAATATAAACAACATCCAGATGGAATAATAAGGTGGCCAAAGAAGCCTTCACAAAAGGTGATGAAAGCTCGCAAGTTGAAGTCAAATGAGAAACTTGAAGAAACGTTTGCAGCATCCATTTCTGTATTGCCATCTAACAGTATGGTAAGAAGCGTGGACCAGCTAATGTCCTCAAAGAGGCCTAAGCTCTCTATGATTGAGGGCAGTAAGGATCTAGATCATCCCAATGGTCTTAGGAGAGGGCCAATAAATTGGTCAACTCCCAGATCAAGCAGATCATCGCCGAGCAAATCGATTAAGGACTCGATCGCAGAAACTAGACATTCAACTGCTAGCATTTTTAAACAATCATGTATGATGCCACCACCTGCAAGGGTGGTTTTGGATAAGGCTTGCAACAGTCAACAGAAGGTAAGAAAATTATTGCCCATGGATTGGAACCGGGGAAGGGATGGGCTCGACTGATCGATATTCCTTCCAATAATTGTTGTTATTTGTCTGTATCAGCTTTCGGTCTTTAGCCAAACCAATTGGCTTGTACATATTTATGATGTAGGTGGAAAGAAATTGTTCCAGGGGTTCTTGCTCTAGCGGGAATGGCATTGTTGTAAGAGTTCACCCTTGAAGGGTGAACAGGGTCCCAATGTTGTAACAGTAAAGAAGTTGTACACAGCAGGGAATTCTTTGCTTTCTGTAGAGCATTTCATGAGGCAATAGAAATTTACGTCTCACTCTTTCAAAATACTCCGATTGTTCTCTCATTTTACAACTTGCTGAGACATCACTACTGCAACACTGGCTTGTGTTTGTTCAAGAAATATCAAAACTGTTGCAAAAACAGTTGAACTTTGCTTATCAGTAAACCCTAGCACATATTCTCCCAAGAGGATATTGCTTTTCTTAGAACTTAGAATGGTTTATGAATTGGACTACGCTTAATGAAGCGGAGATTACTAGTTTGAATCTCCTCTTCTCTTTTCTTGACATGTTAAAAAAAAAAAATTGGTCTGTGGATATGTTGCTGAAGCCTAAATTTGTGACCCTCATTGCAAACAAAATTATTTAGAACATTATTTTTCAATTGGAAAACGATCAGAACAAAATGAAATTAAACAGAGAAATATAAACTGTTTTGTCAACTATTTCATGATGGGGATGTAGCTCAGATGGTAGAGCGCTCGCTTAGCATGCGAGAGGTACGGGGATCGATACCCCGCATCTCCACTTTTGTTTGCAATCTGTTCTAAATCATTTTGTTTTCAAGGAAAAACCAATAAACACGTTGTCTTTTTCGCTTTCCCTGATGAAAAGTTCTACACTTTTTCTTTTTCAATATCCTTCTTTTTGACATTTTTAAATTTCTTTGCCAATAAATAACCATTAATGATTTTCTTCTTGTCCCTTTTCATTGTTCTCTCCGAAACTTTTTGCCGTCACGGCGTCACCCTTGAGAACTCAGTCATGACATAAAAAATGGGATTTATCATTTATGTAGAAACTAATTAAAAACTAATTTCATTTTGTCACAAACTAATGAAAAATTGAAAATCTAGCCATACATTTGATCCAATATTACAACTAAAGCCATAGCAAACCCTGGAGCAAAGCCTGGGTGCACCACCAAAACAAAAACCTCAGGCCCAAAAGACACCCCTCCTTTGCTCGCTTCCTTCCGTGTGATTTCGGCTGCAACCCTTCTCGACCCATCTAACACTTTGCATGATCTAGCGGCGTACGAGCCTTCAACCACGTAGGCGTAGCTTTTACTTTTGCTCCCATGAAATACACGTGCAAGTACATTTGGCTTCCCATGTAGAATGTAATTCACTTGCTTCCTTATGGAGAAAATTGGCTTCTCTGATGATTTACTTGCTCTACAATGCTCACCGGCTTCTCCTTCATATACATGCCAGCTATCTACTAGTATAGGCGTCTGCAAATCATGCATAGTCAACAAAATCAATTAACCTTGTTAATCTCTCACTAATCCAAGACAAACCCACTTGAACTCAACACTTATCTAGATTATTAATTATGTACGACGAGGCAGGGGCGGAACCAGGGGTTTGAACCTACACAAGTAAATAAATATCGTCCAGGGTGGTGATTCAGAAATCTCAAGAAATTTTTTAAAATGGTTAGATATACAATAGGGCATGAAGCTATATATGACTCAATCAAATCTGAAGGAGTATTTACAGATCTTATTGTCTAAGACTTTTTTGTGCGGTTTCCAATAAACAAGTACTACTATGATCATACCTAGATAGAATAGTCACTCTAATCACCCTTTTTACCTTATTTTTTTTAATATAAAATAAATATTTAGATACATAAAGTCCCCCGGAGCGTGTTTATGTAAAATAAAAACAGAGCATTCTGTTAACATAATTCCATAATAAATCATAAGTCATAATAATAAAATTAATTATGCTGTAATATTTGTGTATTTTTAACATCAACAGGAACCATCCTACAAAAAATAGTATTTTTATAGAGATTTTACAAAATTTTAACAATCCACCTAGATCCGTCTTGCGATGAGGAGATCATATATAAGCATATATAAAATGAGAGAGAAATGAAGAAGAGAATGGTATATATAATCGATCACCTTGCGACGGCGCATTGTATGGACGGGTTTTCCTGAGCCATCCATGAGAGTGACTTCCTCGGGACGCGCGCCGTAATTGTCAACCCGGTAGACCAAGTTTCCTTTGGAATCGATCACTGTAAATCCATTACAGCTTATTACAAGAGACTTTGTCCACACTGTTAATGACGTCATGCATCCACCACCGCCATGCTCTTCTTCTTCTTCTTCGTGGACTACTGTCCTTGACGTTGATTTTAAGAATCGAAACATCTCTCTCTCTGTCTTTCTCTCTGTCTCTCTCTCTCTCTCTCTGTGTCTTTCTGACTATCTAGCTCTCTGTCTTGGTAAGCCTTCGGAGGTTGAAGAGATTGAGGGAGCAACTATTTATAGGCTAATTAAGATGGTTTGACTGCACTCTGCATGGTTTTTTTTATTTATTTATTTTATTTATTTATTTATTATTTTTTATTTTTAAGAAGGGTGACATGCTTACGGCAGCTTTTAGGATGACACCATGCATCCCCCATTTACTATATATATTTTTTCATACATTGGGTTTATTTAAAGGCGATCACCAAAATTTTAATTGATAATAATAATAAATTTATGGCATGGATATGCATGACATCATCTTTTTATTTGGTTTACATAAATACTGTATTTCTAGGCATTAGGATACTTTATTGTTCAAAATAGATTTTAATAATTTAATGATCTAATTTTAAGGGATAAATACATTTTTTGTCCCGGTGGTTTGGAATTTTGACATATAGCTCATTGAATTTTGACAAATTGATTAACCACTTCTTGAAGTGAACAAAAAAGAACAAATTTGTTCATGCTATTAGAAAAGTACCGGACAAAATCCTTTATCCTGCTAAATGGGAGTGGCGTGGCCGAATCACCAAGGTTGCCTTGAGAGTAGTTCAGCCGGCCACTCCCTCTGAGCATATCTAAGGGTGGCTGAACCACCCTATGGCCACCCTAAATTGAAAAAAAAAAAAAAAAAAATTGGCCATAGGGTAGTTTGGACACCCTCTTTGGCCGGCCTAATTTGTGTTGATGTAACACGTCAATGCATTATGTCATTTTTTTTCAAAAGATGACTAATTTGTTTTTTTTTTACTTACCCAATGAGTGACTAATTATCACTTTTTTAAACTCATGAAGTTATTTATCACAACTCCAAATCAAAGGAACCAAAATGTATTAATTCTTAATTTTAAAAAATTTGACACCATATTTAAATAAATATATAGCACCACCATTTATACCATTGCATTGCATGTAATAATATAAAACCTCGATTGTAAAAATAAATTGAAATATTTTATAGAAGATATTTCACACTTCAATAGGGTCCATTCAACGACACTTTTTGCTTTCTTGGGAAGCATCATTATTTGATGACACTTCGCAAATTACAATTGGTTGTGAAGAGATTTTTGTTGGATCCTTTCAAGTAATACGTTGCCTTATGTAATTGGCATATAAATATATTTTTGCGTGCTATTCTTGACCTAGCTATATAAGTCGGTGAGAGTCGTGAGAGACCTAGCTTGGCATATTGCATTTTTCTGTGTCCGTCTGGGACAACCTTACCTAAATCAGTATGGCTGATTTTCAGGAGACACTGATTTTGATTAATTTAATCATGTCTTTGGTCTCATCAACCTTATAATTCTGACAAGTGTTAGTCTTAATTGCGTAGATGGTTTTTAAGATTCCAAATCTTCTCTTCCTTTGAGCCCAAGTTAGGTTTGTGTTTGTTTATTGAGAAAATATCCAGAAAAAGAGAAATATAATAAGTTAATCAACAGGGGAGGACGGTGAAATCCAAGAAAAATTATTCTACTCGTTTCCGTTATTATTTATGAAGAATTTATCATTTTTTTTCCCGATAAATTCAAAAATTTATGTAGAAAATACTATAATTAATTTGAAATTTTGTATTTATTTAATAGAAAGTTATGGAAATTGAATTCAGCAGTAACCCTTTACCCCTAAAAAAAGTTTCAATTATTTTAAGCTTCTATTTTTTTAAATTCTTTATTTTCTCGAGTAGCTTGGAAATATATATATGATTCAATATGATAGGGGCCAAAAGCCCAATAAAAATGATATGAGCATAATAAGCCCAATAAAATATGAGGATTGCTAAGGGAGAATTTGTGGGCTTTTTTAAAGAAACTTTGGCCCAAAATCATGACCCAATTTGAGTTGACCTCTTCTACCCAATGTGATCGTGCCACGTAGTTTGAAAGCAAAAAACCAGCCATCTACGATGTTCTTTCTGAACAGTTGAAGATATTCCAAGGAAGGAACCAGACTGATTTTCTCACCGTACAATTAAAGCACAAATCAACAGATAAAAAAATAAAAAATAAATAAAAATAAAAACCAAGGAAATCACTTGAATTGCCTGACGTAACACAAAGTGCAATAGATGCAATATTAATCATTCATTTAAAAAGTGATTAAAAAAAAAAGAAAATTTAACAAAACTACCATGAATTTCCACTCGTTTTGACATTATTCTTAAAGTTTAAAAATTTTCAATTAAGATTATTGAATTTTTAATTTCTTTCAATTACTTCATTCTGTTAGGATTTTTGGTTAAATTTTGTCAAAATTTTCAAAATGTCCCATTTTTTATATATATAAAAAAAATTTGCTAAGATTTTTTTTACCAAAAAAAATAAACGCCTGAATTTTTACAATTTTATTTTATTTTTTATAATAAAAAACACATCCATATTAGAAATTTTAACAAGATTTAACAAACATTTATAATGAAAGGGGATAATTGAAATAAATTGAAAGCTTGATACCCTTAATTGAGAGTTTTTAAACATTAAAAGAGTACTTTCAAAACGTGTAAAAATTTAGGAAGGTTTTGTGAAGATTTAAAAAATAAAATAAAATAAAAATTTACAAGCAATCAATGTGGCTGTTAGAATATTATGAATCCCTACTCTTGGTTTGGTTGCCAAGTTAATTTCCTTATAGAGATTGTTTTCTTGCAAGTTAATTTATTCTGTAATTATTGCATTATTTTGCAATTATTGTATTTCCTTTCTTTTAGGGCCTCATTCAACTATAAATAGGTCATTCCATTGTACAATTCAAAACACATCAGAAATATAAATTTCTTCTCTACAATTATCTTTCTATTGTCTTTTTCTACATGGTATCAAAGCCACAGTTTTCTTGGTGCCTCTTTTAAGCCTCCATTCCCTGTCCGTATAGTTCTCTTTTTCCGTTTGAGCATTCTTTTTGGTGTTTTGCTAACACAGCACCAAACGCTTGTTGCGGTTGTTTTTGTACGTGACGGAAATTTTAGAGGTCATATTGTGCAAAATCGGGAAGTCTGTGAAGAACCGAAGCTGCCACGCGCCTCCACCACTTAGCCCGCGCCTCCACGCGCCGGATACCCTCTCTGAGCGTGAGATTCATGCACCACACGCTCTCTACTCTCTCCACACGCAAAATTCACTCTACAACACAGCCCACGTCACACTGGATCTGTACATGCAGGTCTAGAGACCTTGCCGTGGACCGCGTCACACTGGATTGCGTGCCTGCAGGTCTAGAGTCCTTGCCGTGGGCCGCGTCACACGGGATTGTAGCTCGCGGTTGCACCATTGTTGCTGTGCGCGCGTCACACCGAATTATTCCCTGAGGCTGCACCTGTACCTCCGCCACGCCGGATTACTGCCTTCAGGTTTATTTATTTAATATTTTCCATTTTCCAAAAAAAAATGTCTACCAATCTTGATAATATTGTCCGTCCCATTGACAATATTTTAGACGGTTCCAATTATATGTTGTGGGCTCAAAATATGAAAGTTTTTTTTTAGTGGGAGGAGATTATGGCGTTATGTTTGTGGAGAAACTGTTGCACCCACACAAAAAGAAGGTGAATCAGCCGACAAATTTCCTAGTCGATTTGAAGATTGGGATAGTGCAAATTATAGGATTATTTCTTGGTTTATCAGTACTTCAGTTCCTTCCATCCACAGTTTGCTCCCCAAGCTTGGGAATGCAAAGGCTGCCTGTGAGTTTTTGGCAAAACGATACAATTGTACTTATGATGCCTCACTTGAGTTTCAGATTGAAACTAAACTTTATCAGACACGTCAGGAGCCAGGTCAGTCTATTGCTGATTTTTATTCTCAAACTAATAGTCTTTGGGAGCAATTATCCGCTGCAGATCCTCAACTGAAGCATCCTGAAGATGTAAAAATATTTGCAAAGTATCGGGATCGTTGAAAGTTTATGCATTTCATGATGGCTCTTTGTGTAGATTTTGAACCCACTCGGACTTCTCTTTTACACCGCAATCCTCTTCCCACATTGGAAGCTGCTGTAACAGAACTTATTTTTGAAGAGACTCGACGGTCCACTATGCACTTGCAATCTCCAGATATGGCTGTCGCTGCTACACCTCAGAGTGTTCCTAAATTTCCTCCTAGATGATCCACACCACAGTCTTCCTCCATGAAGTTAATTTGCAACTATTGTAAGCAACATGGTCACTCTATTGCTAATTGCTACAAGCTCCAAAACAGACGTCAGTCACGAGCTCCTTTCCAACAAACAGCCGCAGTTGTTTTATCTGGTTCCTCTGCACCTGCATCTTACACTGAGAACCCATCTCAATCCTCTGCTCTCACTGCATCTGACGTTGAGGCACTAATCCATCAGGTTTTTTCTCGTTCCTCTATTGCCTTATCCGTCACATCAGGTAAAAATTCATGGTTCATCGATTCTGCTTGCTGTAATCATATGACCCATGACCCCACTTTATTTTCCCAAAAGTCTGCCCTTTCTCCCAATCCTATCATTTATACTGCTGATGGTTCTAGGTTACCTGTTACTCATAGTGGGTCTATTTCTTCACCTAATTTGTCTATTGATAACACATATCTTGTTCCCCAATTGTCATTAAATCTTCTTTCAGTTGGCCAACTTTGTAAACTAGGTTTGGAGTTGACATTTTCTAACAGGGGTGTTGATATGCAGGATCCACAGACGGGTCAACTAATTTTGACCGGCTGTAAGATTGGATGTCTTTTTGAGCTTTCATTTTTGCAAACTCCTACTCACTTAGCAGCTGCTGTCACAACACTCACTACCTCTTCCAACTTATGGCATTCACGTTTGGGTCATGCCTCTCTACCACGTATCCAACTTCTTGCATCTCAAGGTCATATAGGATCCATAGATATAAAATCTTTTGATTGTGTTTCTTGTCATCTTGGAAAACAAACACATTTATCTTTTAATAAAAGTGAGTCTTCATCTTCTGCACCATTTGATTTGGTTCATTATGATATTTGGGGCCTTGCCCCTGTTCCCACTGAGGGGGGATCTCGCTATTTTGTTATTTTTCTTGATGATTATTCTCGTTATACTTGGATATATTTATTACAGCATCGCTCTGAACTCACTCAAGTTTATCAAAATTTTCATCAAATGGAACAAACCCAATTTTCTCGTACCATCAAAATTTTTCGTTCAGATAATGCTATGGAGTATAATGAGAAATCTTTTCAAAATTTTTTAAAACAAAATGGGACCCTCTCTCATCGTTCTTGTCCTTACACTTCTCAGCAAAATGGGCGTGCAGAACGCAAACATCGTCACATCTTAGACACTGTAAGAGCTCTTCTCATCTCTGCCTCACTTCCTGAACGCTTTTGGGGTGAGGCTGCTCTCACTGCTATTTACACGATTAATCGTGTGCCTTCCCCGACTATTCACAACCAAACTCTTTATTAGCGCGTCTTTGGTTGTATCTGTTTTGTCACTCTTCCTCCGCATGAGCATACTAAACTTGAACCCCGCTCTCGCTTGTGTTGCTTCCTTGGTTATGGCATCACTCAAAAAGGTTATCGCTGCTATGACCCCATTGCCCGACGACCTAGGATCTCTCGTCTTGTGGAGTTCTGGGAACATAAAATGTTCACCAGTCAAATGCCTTTTCCGCATTCTTCCTCCACATATTCTCCTGTCTTCACTGACCCCTCTATTGTTTTATTTCTTGGATCATTTGCAGATAACTCAAGCTCATTGGACGAACCTTCTACGGCTGCTTCTAATTTGCCTGATTCAACTACAGATCCTCCTGCTACATCACACACTCCAGAGCCTTCTCCTGAACTTCGTCGCTCCGATAGGGTAAGAGCATCACCTGCCCATCTCCATGATTATCATTGTTTTTCTGTTCTTGCTACTCTTCACGAACCTCACTCTTATCGTGAGGCTAGTGCTGACCCTCTTTGGTAGAAAGCTATGTCTGAGGAACTAGATGCCCTTTCTAAAACCCATACATGGGGCTTGGTGGATTTGCTTCCTGGAAAGTTTGCAGTGGGATGAAAGTGGGTTTATAAAATTAAAACTCGTGCAAATGGATCTGTGGAACGTTATAAGGCTCGTCTTGTTGCGAAAGGATTTGCTCAGGAGTATGGTATTGACTATGAGGAGACTTTTGCTCCTGTTGCTAGACTGACCTCTGTTAGATCCTTACTTGCAGTTGCTGCTATTCGTCATTGGCAGTTATTTCAGATGGATGTTAAAAATGCATTCCTCAATGGTGATCTTACAGAAGAAGTCTATATGCACCCTCCACCTGGCTATCGCCATCCGCCACACAAAGTTTGCAGACTCCGTCGGGCACTTTACGGTCTCAAGCAGGCTCCTCGTGCTTGGTTTGCCAAGTTCAGTTCTGTGGTTGCTCAACAAGGCTTTGTTTCTAGTTCTTATGACTCAGCTCTCTTTCTTCGGACTACTGATAATGGTACTATCCTTATCCTTCTTTATGTAAATGATATGATTATTACTGGTGATGACATTTCAGGCATCTGTGCTCTTCAATCCTTCCTTAGCCAAAATTTTGAAATGAAGGACTTGGGAACACTCAGCTACTTCCTTGGTCTTGAGGTTACCTCGAGTAATGATGGTTATTATCTCTCTCAAGCGAAATATGCATCTGATCTACTTTCCCGAGCAGGTCTGACAGACAGTAAAACAGCGAGCAGCCCCCTTGAGACCAATGTCAAACTTCTAGCCACGGATGGTGAGCATTTATCCGATGCTACTCTCTACAGGCAGCTAGTAGGTAGTCTTATTTATCTTACTGTTATACGGCCTGATATTGCCTATGCTGTTCATTTGGTGAGTCAATTTATGAGTGCACCTCGATCTACTCATTATGCTGCTGTTCTTTGCATTTTGCGCTATGTCAAGGGCACCATGTTTCATGGTATTCATTTCTCTTCTCATTCATCTCTTGAGCTCCGAGCCTACTCTGATGCTGATTGGGCTGGTGATCCTACTGATCGTCGCTCTACCACTGGATATTGTTTCCTACTTGGAACTTCTCTAATTTCGTGGCGCAGTAAGAAACAATCTGTTGTTGCTCGATCTAGTACTGAAGCAGAGTATTGTGCTCTTGCTGACACTACATCTGAACTTCTCTGGTTACGATGGCTTTTGTCTGACATGGGTGTTTCTCAGTCCACTAGTTCTCCTATTTATTATGACAATCGGAGTGCTATACAGATTGCTCATAATGATGTTTTCCATGAGCGCACAAAACATATCAAGATTGATTGTCATTTCATCCGCCATCATCTTCAGCAAGGTATTTTGCATCTTCATTCCGTCACCTCTGTAGATCAATTGGCTGACATTTTTACCAAATCACTTCCACCTGGACGACTCACAGATCTTATCTCCAAACTCAAATTGACTTCGCCCCCTAGAGTTTGAGGGGGGATGTTAGAATATTATGAATCCCTACTCTTGGCTTGGTTGCCAAGTTACTTGGTCCCTACTCTTGGCTTGGTTGCCAAGTTAATTTTCTTATAGAGATTGTTTTCTTGTAAGTTAGTTTATTCTGTAATTATTGTATTATTTTGTAATTATTGTATTTCCTTTCTTTTAAGGCCTCATTCAACTATAAATAGGCCATTCAATTGTACAATTCAAAACACATCATAAATATAAATTTCTTCTCTACAATTATCTTTCTATTGTCTTTTTCTACAGTGGCTATTGGGAGTGACCAAACTCCTTTAATCATTGCGGTGGCCTTCTCCGTTAGCTACGGAATAATTTAACCACCTCGGTTGACCATCCGATAGCTTGCATGCCACTCTCGTAGCTCGCAAGTCACTTTATATATATATTTTGATGTGGGGATGTAAACCAATAATTTAAAATGAATTGAACAGATCAAAGATGATGCATCGTATAGAGAGCCAAGAACAGAATGTTGATGTACAATAGACACTTTAGTGGCATCATTAGTCATTTTCTCTTCAAACACGACCGACCATTGCGTACGTGGGATAAGGTATTAGGGACAATTGTGGTCATGTGAAACCTGTCCCAAAAGGGGTTGAAGGCCCAAATGATTTAATCACCTCTCTCTCTCTCTCTCTCTCTCTCTCTCCATTTATTACTAATTTACTAAGGCTAGAGAAATGTTTCTTCATATTTTGTTGTATATTTTATGTGAATTTTACAAATTTAATAATTGATTATCTTTTGAGAAAATAGGATTTAACAAGAACTGATTTCATATGCACATAAATAACTACAAATCAATCCATCTCAGGTCACAAAGAGGAATTACAACCGAGACGGAGTCATAAATTTTTATCGGACGAGTTTAAAATATGAATGAGAAACATATCAGATAGGGGCAAGAGTATAAATAAAAAATATATTAAGATTTAAAATAAAATTAATATATAAAAAAATAAAATTAGTATCTATTCAAAATTAACTAAAAACAAAAACAAAAACAAAACAAAAATGGAACTCGACATTTTGAAGTAACACTCTCACTTCAACTTCCAATATTTTTCTTGGAGGCTAACGCTCATGCTTAATTTTTTTTAATAAAAGATTTGGGTTGTTTAAGGTGCGAGTATAAAATGTTTTTTGTTATAATATGGTCAAAGGCCAAGCCTATTTTTTTTTCTTTTTTACTTTCTGGGCAAGAACTAAGCATAATTATTATTTTGGTCCAAATACATACATTTAGCTATTTATATACTATGGTAAATAAAATAATATACTATATACTATATAAATAGCTATTTATATACTATAGTAAATAAAATAACTACAAATCAATCCATTTTGAAGTGAAAGAGGAATGATTAGAAATCATTATATTTTTAATGTTAAGTGCTTTCCTTGTGTTTTTCTAATATTCTCCTAATCTTATGTGGATATTATTTTATAAATACCAAAAAAGAAAGTTGCTCTCATTTCTCTCACTTGGTATTTATAAAATAATATCCATGTAAGATTAGGAGGACACTAGGAGAACACCAGGAGAGCATCTAACATTAATCCATAGTAAATAGATGAATCCACCATTAAATTTATGTAGGATCCACATGAGTCTACAAATCTAATGGTTGATATATTAAATTTGTAAGATAAGATGGAAAAAATATAGGAAAAATGTTAACGTGAATCATTCCTCTAATAACCGCATCCACATACCCTCTTATATATATATATATATATATATATATATATATATATATATATAAAATTGTTTTAGGTTTTCTTCTTCACAATTCACTCATTCACTTGGGCAAAAAGGCAAAAGTAATGTGAAATCAATATATTTTTAAAACATTAGGGCTTAAAAAAATTAAAACAAGTCCAAAACACTATAAACTGGCCCAAATTATTTTTAAAATAATTTAAAATAGGTTGTAGTGAAGACTCAAATAAGGCCCAAGAGATTGAAATAGACTCATTACCTAAAATGTAGATAGCGGATAATAATCGCATTTAATAACCGCAATAATTGCATGGATCTGGTTAATAAAAATATGATACCGGATATCTAAAAGTGATATCCACATTTTGCTGATATGGTTGTGGATATTGCAAATAACCGCATGGGTATTCACATGTACACCCCTACTAATACCCTATTAAATCACAACTTATTCTCAAAACTTAACCTAATAAAAATAGATAAATGTAATCATTTAATTGATAATTCTAATATAGATAAATATGAATCTTTATATTTTTGGGTCAAAGAAAAGGAAACATGAACAATAATAAGAAAATAGTGTAAGGGAAGGCCCTGCCCGCGCATAGGGCACCACAAGTAGGCCTCTCTTCTAGCATAATTTTTCTGGCCAGATAAAAGAGATCCTCTTACCTATCCATATAAAAACCAAAAGAACAAAATTAAGAGGAGAAATCTCCAATTAGAAGCCCTTGCCCACGCATAGGGCACCACAAGTAGACTTCTCATCTAGCATAACTTTTCTAGTCAAATAAGAGAGCTCCTCTTACCTATCCATATAAAAACCAAAAAAAAAAAAAAAAAGGTAGAAATCTCCAATTACAAGCCCCTGCCTGCTCATAGGGTGTCACAAGTAGGCTTCTCATCTAGCATAACTTTTATGATCAGATAAGAAAGCTCATCTTACATATCCATATAAAAACCAAAAGAACAAAAAAAAAAAAGATGAGAAATCTCCAATTACAAGCCTATGCGACATCACAAGTAGGCCTCTCATCTAGCAGAACTTTTCTAGTCAAATAAGAAAGCTCTTCTTACCTATCCATATAAAAACTAAAAGAGCCAAATTAAGAAGAAAAATCTCCAATTACAAGATTTCGAAGCTCATTTTATCTAGCAGAACTTTCCTGGTATAAAAAAGCTCCTCTTACCTATCCATATAAAAACCTAAAGAACAACAACAAAAAATAAAAATAAAAAAGAGAGGAGAAATCTTCAATTACAAGCCTTGGCCTGATCATAGGGCGTCACAAGTAGGCCTCTCATCTAGCATAACCTTCTTGATTAGAGAAGAGAGCTCCTCTTACCTATCCATATAAAAACCAAAAGAACAAAAAAAGAAAAAAAGAAGAGGAGAAATCTCCAATTACAAGCCGCTGCCTACGCATAGAACGTCACAAGTAAGCCTCTTATCTAGCAGAACTTTTCTAGTCAAATAAGAAAGCTCCTATCCGTATAAAAACCAAAAGAACAAAATTAAAAGGAGAAATCTCCAATTATAAGATTTCCTGTTTGTCTGGAAATTATGCCATACCATCCACCTAACATAAGAATCCAATTTAATTATAACACGCCCAAAGTTCTTATTGGCAAGCAATTGCAGCCTTCCCCAGGTTTCTCTCAACGGACAAGGCTGAGAGTGAGACCCTAGGAAACTTGTAGATGCTCTCCACTAAGTCTCCAGGTTATAATAATCAAACCACTTTTGTCCTTCTGCATGAACAATTTTGGCTTTATAAATTGGTGGCAATTAGATGACTCTCGAGTCGAGTTGAGTTAATATGAGTATTGAATATTTAAATTTAGTTTGTTTAATATTTTTTTTGTCCACTGAGCTCGAGCTTATTATTAAGCTATCTTCATTTATTTTTGAATGAGCTCGAACTTGTTCATGAATTACTCAATTAACTTATTGATTCCTTATTTAAAATATTTTTATTTTGTTTTTCTGATTCATACTATTTATAATTTATTAATTATTTTTATGATTTATTATTTGATTGCTTAGATAAATTAACTCTAATTTTAAATAATAAGTTTATATGTTTTTCTTACATACATATATATATACATCTACATAAACACACACACACACACACACACACACACACACATATATATATATATATATATATATATATATATATCAGAACTCACGATTATAATATATAATTCAAGTCTAAATACTAAATATGTTCTCATGAAAAAGTTAAGAATAATATTATAAACATAATATTATATAGGCTTATACGAGCTGAACCGAGTTTACACAAGTCTAAATGGTCAAGCTCTATTTGCTTAATAAATAAACCAATCTCGAGTCAAGCTTTTCTAAACTAAAACTATACCCAAGCCTGTTTGTGAGTGGCTCTATTCATTTACAGTCCTAGTGGCAACCTCTCTATGTCGAAGTGCATGCCGAAAAAAAAAAAAAAAAAAAAAAAACTTGTCCAAAATTCCTCTCTTGATAGTCATGTGCATGGAATTCGTATGGCCTTTAAAACTCTTGATACTAGATTGAATAATCTATTTAGTAATTGTTGAAGGAAAACTTGGCCGGGAACATGGAATTCTTTTGAAGTTAAATAAAATGCAAAATAATCATATCACATAACTGTTTTTTTTTTAAAAACCCAGTCACTGCTTTATAACCCACTTGCATTAAGAATTGCCTCAATATTTGTTAGTCAACATGTGAGGTGAGATTTGAGAAATAACCATTTTTACCATTTTTTTTTTTCCCTTGAAATCCTGCATGCATATTGAGTACTATAGTATATTCATCAAAAGAAAAGAAAAAAATAATAAATATGCACTTAAAAATCAAGTGAATATTGCACATACTGAAATACTCATATTAGGGAATTTCACAATATGCACACGACAAAATAGTTTAATTTTTTCATAAAACATAACTTTTGCTTTCTCATTAGGATTAAGAATCTCACCGACCCAGTCTGAAACTTTTCCTTCTTTTCATTTTCTTAAATAATTTAAATACATGTTAAATATATTGTTGAATATATTAGAAGCAAAAGAAGGAGAGAGAAAAGAGAAAGAGAAAGATCGAGCACAAGAATATAGGACTACATTGTATTAAGTCTGATTTATATTATAACATGTTTACATAGCTATCTATTTATAGAAAGAGAAGAAGTGTGTTGCAAAAAACCCTAGACTAAACCCTAAAATATTTAAGAAAACATAATAAAGTAAATAATATCAAATATTCTAACATTCCTCATCAAACTGAAGGTGCAAGCTTGAGTTTGGGAAAAAGAAAGAGAAATTATGATTTTTTTTTTTTTTTTTTTGGGTTCGTCGAAGTAGTGGCCGAAAAGTGGCAGTTGGAGGTAGAGGACGGCGGCTGCTGGCTGCCGACAGTGGCTGCTGGTGGCAGTTAATGATTTGGGCCATGTACTAGGCCTGAGACTTGAATTGGAGCCTTATAGAATGGGCTAATGGGCCGCTTTGATTGGGCCAAAATAGGCCAAAACCCATGTACCATTGCATATGATCTGACCCGAAAATGATATGAACCGGGTCTAACACGTTGAATTGGGTTGACTTATTTGAATCGGTTGGATAGATTTGAATTGAACCCGATGACCGAGTTAGAACTGGTTTTGGACCGGGTTGAAGTTGATATATATGGGTTGGTTACGTGGGCCAAAATTGCTCAAACTTGTAGACTGATTGAAGATGGTCTAACCCGATTGAGATGATCTGGTTCTAACCCGTTGAATCGGCTTGAAAATCTTGGATCCGGATTTATTTTTTATTTTTTTATTTTCAAATTTGACATGTGGCAGAGGCTAGGGCTGACGTGGCGGGCTCTCTAAGGGACACATGGCAGAGGGAAAGAGATGAAGAGCGTGTGGTGCACGCTCTAGGGGGCTGCGGCCACGTGTATCTCACACGCTAAAAGGGAAGTTGGCGCGTGCAGCGTGTGGGGCGCGTGAAGACCATGCACAGAAACTTTGGCCGGAGTATGGCGGCGCGTCGGAGTTCCAATGGTGGCAATCTAGACTGAAATGAGACCATCGGCGACAGATCTACCGAACGGAGCAAAAACCATGCTAATGCACCTAACGTGGCGGAGCGTGGAGGAGTGGTAGTGGCGTGTGGACGCGCGTTTGGTAACAAACAGAACCTTCTGGATGAGCGTGAGGGCGCGTGGAAGCTTGGACGCTCAAAATCTCTTCGGATTTGTACTTGGGGGCGTTTGATCTGTCATCAGGGGAGGAGTATGAACTCCGAAAAGGGCTGAGATTGCACAGATCCACCGATCTGGGGCCGGGACACTACTTTTGGTGGTTGATTGGCCGAGAGGATTCACGGCGGTAGCGCATGTGGCTCGTGCAGGAACTAATGGAGGCGCGTGAATGACTGGAAAAGAGAGGTCGCTAGAGGGAGTGCGAGCCGCCAGGAAACGTCAAAAATGTTTATTGGAGGCCATAAGAAGGTAGCTCTGATACCATGTTAAATAGCTCTAATACCATGTTAAATATATTGTTGAATATATTGGAAGCGGAAGAAGGAGAGAGAAAAGAGAGAGATCGGAAGCATATAAGACTACATTGTATTGAGTCTGATTTATATTATGACATGGTTACATACCTCTCTATTTATAGAGAGAGATGAAGTAGTGGGCAAGAAACAGTAGACTAAACCCTAGAATATGTGAGGAAACATAATAAAGTAAATAATATCAAATATTCTAACAATACATATGAAGAAAATTATATTATATATTATATATCTTCACTCATAAAATGAATAGTGTTACAACAGTTTATAAAAGAAACAACCATATAAATTAACAAATCAAAATTCAAGTGAATAATATTAATGGCATTTTTGTTTTCATCTTTAATACTATCTATATACATATCTATCAAACGGACTTGAATTCCATACAATAAAGTTGTTCTTTTATATTATAATAGAACAGTTTCATGTGAGAGTTTATCCGAACCTTGGCTACTCACGCTTTCCATGACAATCATAATAAATTATAAGGTCCAAGCTGCCCGAATACGTGCCAAGAACTCAAACAATCACTCATGTAAACAACTCTATTGCAGGAATCCCCATCCCCATCAAACTATCAAAGAGACAGAGACAGCTAAAACAACAATATATATATATATCAGACAATGATGTGGCCTTCTGAGATATTATTCACTGCCAAATTTAGAAAGAAAAAAAATGACACCTTGAAGTTGAACGAGGGAGTTAACCATGCGCTCAGGTTGAAGTCCGACGATTGTCCTATCATTTGAATGATGTTTACCTAACATTTGGTTCAAAAAATACACTATTAAGCCCACGGTATAGATTTTTTATATATATAAAATTGAGAAAAAAATAGTTACAATTAAAAATAAAAGATAGAATAGAATATTTGTACTTAATTGCCAATTGGGCAAGCCCGTGAGCTCCCATATTAGCCTCCCTATTTGCATGTCGGATTTGCCATATTGGGAAAGAATTCAAAGCACCAGCACATCATCCACTACTTGACCAAACGAACTTTCGTTTCGTCCGCCATCTTTTATTGCATCAGTAGGTTGCTTAGCATTACTCTCCACAATGAGCCGTTGGATCTCTTGCTCTCGGCAAGAATTGATTCCATAGAAAGTAGCCATTGTTTCAGCTACAATGGATTCCAATGAACCAGTTTTTGACACACTTTTTGTAGCAACCACCTTTCCTTCATTATCTCTTATTAAGATACCAAAACCCATCCTCCCTATATTCATGTTAATTGTTGCATCACAATTCAACTTGCACCATTCCTCAGGTGGTTTTGTCCACAAAGGCTTTCTCGCTACAGGATTCATGGAAATCATACCTTCCCCATTCGAATAGCCTACTTGTTGGAACTCCTGCAATGCGCACGCTGCTTCTTGCACCAATACATTAGGAGGAGTAAAAGTTCCATCCTGGATCCAAGAATTTCTTCTGAACCAAATTTTTTGAGTCGTTACTACAAATAGACAAAAATCATCCCCTTCGAATCTTTGGAAAACAGACTCTGCAATGTGTAAAAAATCTAGACCCAGATGGGCACTTTTCTGGAATACCCGAATACTGACCCCCAAACATCTTGGGCTGAAGGACAACCCCAAAGGATGTGGAAAATAATCTCAACCTCCAAACAACAAAAAGGACACATCGAATCAGAAATCACCCTATTTCGTTTCAAATTTTCCTTCATAGGTTAAAGGAGCTACGCATTGCAAAGCCTACCAAAAAAAGAAAAGAAAAAAGTATGCCTTGGTTGTTTCATTTGATATGAAGTCCAATGAATTCTGAGATGTTGATTCATTCATATTGGAATTATTTTGAAGCCTCATGATTATGTGTTAATTCACTTTGCACTAATTGAAATTTGTGTATCTCAATCTGCCATTGGAAAGTGATTTGACTTGGTAATTTCTTGAAATTTTGAAGATGGAGTTTATAATTTTAAGATTGCTAATGAATGAGAACCAGTATGTTTGTGATGCTTTATCACTTTGAATGACATAATGATGACAATGTTTGTGGGTATCATTCCTGAAAAATCCTCATGAGACTTCATTCGTCCTCTAGGGAATGCCTAGGGGTTTAAAAAGCTTGTTACATAACGCTAAATAAAATCGTATATTCTACGAAAGATGGATTTATCTTTTTGTTTTTCAATTTATTTTCTGTTTTATATTGCTAAGGGACTAGCAATATATAAGTTTGGGGTGTGATAAGTGCTGAATGTTGCACATTCAAGTCCCGTAATTTACATATGTTAATTCCTTAATATTGTTATTTGTTTTTGTGTTTCAGGTTTTATTTGACAAACCATTAAAAATCGGGCTTCAAAGGCAAAAGCTGGAGCCATTCTGGACTTAGGATCGAGCGCAGCTGCACCTGAGATCAAGCGTGCCTACGCTCAAGCGCATGCAACCCAGGATCGAGGGCATGCCTACGCTTGCGCGCACATCAGCTAAGCTCGAGCGCACTGCGCTCGAGTGCACATCCTTAGGATCGAGCGCACACGGGCATATAGTGCACGGCAAGAATCCTTCTACAGCTTGTAATGGGTTTTCAGTCTCCCAATTGGACTGGGAGACTGACCTCCGATTTTCTTAGGGTTTTTAGGGTTCTCCTAATCCCTATAAATAGGCATCTAAACATTGTAAAAGACACACTGCTTCCTAGAGCTAAAAATCATAAAATTGTCTTTGGAGCTTAGAAGATCATGAGCGACTAAACCAATTGTGGGGTATTGATGTAACCCTTTACAAGTACCATGGTTTAATTATATTTTAATTTTTAATTTTTCAATTTATCGATGTTGATTATATAACTCTGAGAATTGCTACAATTGATTTATGTTTTTCATATTAAATGCAATTGTTCTTAATTTTTGAAATCAATATTAGTAAAATTCTTATCTTGTATTAGAAAGTATTTTACTGTTATTGAACTCAAATCCCTCTTATTTTATGTTATTATAAGAATGATGGTTATACAATGGTTTTTAATTGACATGCAATCAATAGGGTTAGATAGGCCATACCTAGAAAAGACGGATGGCACTACACCCTAGTTTAGTGTAATTTAGGTAGACGATCTATGTCAATCGAAGATGGGTTATGCTATTCCATTGATTGTATGAAACTTATTAAAGAATTAAATAATTCATACTTAGGGAAGACTGGTCGTATCGCATCTTAGTGGTTAGGTGGACGATTCGTGCCAACCGAGGATGAATTATTTTTATTCTTCAATAATGTGTTTTCTTGTTTAAATTATAACATGGATAGAATGAATTGCTAGAATTAGATATGGTAAACCATTGATGTGCGGATAGTGGTGAAGTCAATACTCTTCTCTCTCTCTCTCTCATATATTTACTCTCTTTCTTTTCGTTTATTTCATGCACTTTGAATTGACACAAACAAATCAAATCTCCTTTTAATTAAATTAATTTTAATCTTTTGAATTTTGATAATAAAACCCCTGTAGTCCTTGAGGTTCGACACCCTTAATACAGCCCTATCCTACGGGATTCGTCATATTGCGAGTGGTAATTTTATAATTGATATTTTTTGCCACAAAAATACCACATCAATTTTTGGCGCCATTGCTGGGGATTGCTTAACGGTTTCGTTATTAAGTTTTAAAGATTAAATTTAGCTTAATTATTTTCTGTTTTTATTTTTTATTTATTTTTTTTTGTTTTCTAATCTTTTCTTTTGGTTTTGTTTAGTTTTTTTTTTTTAGTTCACAGGTCCGGAGCTGCGCAAACCCTCAGCACGCCTACGCTCGAGCCCTGCCAGCCTGCAATTGAGCCTAGCATCAGCATGCGATCAAGCGTACCTTCAAGTGCGATCGAGCACACATGCGCACTCTGCCAGAAACCAGCAAGCTACACACGAGCACAGCGCACACTGCCAGAGTCCAGCAGCTGCATTCCAGCACTCCAAGGCTGCACCTATAGGCCGTTTGTGAGTTTTTGTTTTTATTTTTATTGTTGTTTTTTTTTTTTTTTATCAATTTAGTTCATGTGGGGAGGCGTTCCAATACCTCATGGACCATGTTCATATTGCTATAGTCCTGATCACCATGTTAGAGATTGTCCTACTACTGGACAATTTTTTAATTATTCTTATGAGCATATGAACAGACCGTTCTCTAGACCGGGGAATGACCTTTATTCCGATTCCTATAACCCAACGTGGAGCAACCAGTCTAATCTCTCGTGGCAAGCTTAAGCTCCTAGGAATTATGCTCCACAACGTCATGAACTGTACTATCAACCATATTTGCAATTCAATGAGCAATCATATTCCTCTCAATATCAAGCAACTCCACAGTAGCAGTATCAGGCTGCACCATCTCTTTGATCGGATTCCGACTTCCAAGATCAAATATTGAAAAGTCAAGAAAAAATGTTAGCATCTCAGGACAATTTGTTAGAAAAGATGTCGAAACTTGTGAGCGAGATGAGTCAGACTGTGGAGATGGAGAACTCTCACTCTGAATCCATTGTCAAGATAGAAGCTCACAAAGAGGAGCCATCTCCCATCTATTAGCCTCCACTACAACAATATCAAGAAGAGACATCTCCCATCTACTAGCATTCACAACAACAATACCAAGAGAAGCCACCTCCGCTGTCAAATGTTGACTTTCAAAATACGGTGTTGAAGATTCTCAGTGAAGTAGAGGAGACTAATTAGATTATGAAGTCTCAACAGGAACTTTATACCCCTCAATTCTTCGCCGAAGTAGAAGCCAAAATAGAAGCTCAAGGTGAACGAATCATCAATCACCTCAATAGGATAGAAGAAGAAGAGCTTCAAAGTCAGCCGGTGGCCAATCCTGATGAACACTACATGGTGGATAAGAATACTTCTTATCATGAGCAAGCTATCACCACACTAAGGAGTGGAGAGGAAATCGAAAACCACGTGGAAGAGAGGAAGGAAGAGCAAATTGAGGCCCCACAGGATCTACATCGGAAAAAATGCAAGGAAGTGAGCATTGAGGCTTCTTCACCATCAACTCCTATTCCCAAGACACCATATGAGCCCAGAGCCCCCATTCGAGGTAATCTGAAATCTTCACTTTTAGGGACATATGACACTATCCCGATTATTATTGCTTATGACTTATCAAAAGGCAAGGAGAGTAATCTGCAAGAACAAAAAGTGACCATCGAGGTAGAAAAACTCCCTGAGTATTCTCCTCATTTCAATCCAGTTTATGAGTCCCCTCTGGATGAGAAACTGCTTGAGAAAACTCAGAGTGATCTACCTCGATCTGCAGATATTATGAATTACATTTATATAGGTAAAGTTCATTCTTTTTGGTCAAAACGAAGAAAAGATTAGTGCTTCAAATTTAAACTTAAGGGTCAGAGAACACTGCGCGCATCAAGGATATAGATTTTGTTGACTTGGCGAATTCCATATATTTTGACTAGATGAGTCAGTTTCATAAGATTGAGTGCAGGCCCTGCGCACTCGACTCCTCACTCCACCAGGGCACATGATCTCCATCTAGGTTTATTTTATCCATTGTTGCTTCATTATTTGATTATATTTTTACAACAATGTATGCAGTTGATTGGTATTTGGTTGGAGTATCACTGTTTTTTTAGGACATGCGTTTTTGCATTCAAGTTTGGGGGTATGATATACTCCACATTTGCTCATTCAGGTATTCTTATACTCTTAATCTTATTTTGAAGTTATGTACATACATTGGGGACAATGTATGATTCAAGTTTGAGGGTATGGAAAAACAAAACACAGTCCATTATTGTTGTAATGTCATTCTTAAGCATATGGTTAAGCTTTGATTCTGGTTGAAATTTCATTGATAGGCTTAAAGTTATGAACACATGATCATATAACTTAGGAATTTTGAGTCTTGTTACTTACTTTTGGCAACATGAGATGCTTCTTGTTTCAATTTAAAATTTATCTTGAGCACACTAGCACATATCTGTGAGGTATGAACTTTGAAACCAATTATGTTTGTTTTCAATGTCTTGAATTCTGTTGGGTGACATATTGGATGAATAACTTTGGCATGCTATATAAAAAAATAAAAATCAAGTTTAAATTTTTCGCTAAGTAACTGGACCTCTTGCCTCATTAAACAGTGAGTGTTCGCGTCAAAAAGTGAAAATTTTGGGTTGATTAATAAAATGGCTAACTTAGCTTCATAGCCTTTTTGACTCGAGTTAGTAGGTTCTTAGGGGTGTCTTTACACCTAATGCCCTAAAGTTATTTGGTTTGGGAGTTATTAGCCTAACACTCGATACGTGGGTTAACTAGAAAGCTTAAGGGAGCTAAGCATTGCAAAGCCTACAAAAAAAAAAGTATGCCTTGGTTGTTTCATTTGATATGAAGTCCAATGAATTCTGAGATGTTAATTCATTCATATTTGAATTATTTTGAAGCCTCATGATTATGTGTTAGTTCACTTTGCACTAATTGAAATTTGTGTATCTCAATCTGCCATTGGTAAGTGATTTGACTTGTGAATTCCTTCAAATTTGAAGATGGAGTTTATAATTTTAAGCTTGCTAATGAATGAGAACCATTATTTTTGTGGTGCTTTATCACTTTGAATGACATAATGATGACAATGTTTGTGGGTATCATTCCTGAAAAACCCACACGAGAGTTCACTTGTCCTCTAGGGAATGCCTAGGGGTTTAAAAGGCTTGTTGCATACTTTAAATGCAATCGTATATCCCACAAAAGATGGATTTATCTTTTTGTTTTTCAGTTTTGTATTGCTAAGGGACTAACAATATGTAAGTGTGGGGGTGTGATAAGTGCCGAATGTTGCACATTCAAGCCCCGTAATTTACATATATTAATTCCTTAGCATTGTTATTTGTTTGATTCTTGTTTTGTTTTTGTGTTTCAGGTTTTATTAAACAAAACATTGAAAATCGGGCTTAAAAGGCAAAAGCTAGAGGCATTTTGGACTTAGGATCGAGCGCATGCAGCCCAGGATCGAGCGCACGCCTGCGCTCGTGCGCACATAAGCTAAGCTCGAACGCACATCTTTAGGATCGAGCGCACACGGGCGTACAGTGCACAGCAAGAATCCTTCTACAGCTTGGAATGGGTTTTCAGTCTCCCAATTGGACTGGGAGACTGACCTCTGGTTTTCCTAGGGTTTCTAAGGTTTTTAGAGTTCTCATAATCTCTATAAATAGGCCTCTAAACATTGTAAAAAGACACAACGCTTCCTAGAGCTAAAAATCAGAAAATTGTCTTTGGAGCTTAGAAGATCATGAGCGGCTAAACCAAGTGTGGGGTATTGATGTAACCCTTTCCAAGCACAATGGTTTGATTGTATTTAATTTATAGTTTTTCAATTTATGCATGTTGATTGTATGACTCTGAGAATTGCTACAATTGATTTATGTTCTTCATGTTAAATGCAATCGTTCTTAATTTTTAAATCAATATTAGTAAAATTCTTATTTTGTCTTAGAAAGTATTTTACTGTTATTGAACTCAAATCCTTCTTATTTTCTGTGATTATAAGAATAATGGTCATACAATGGTTTTTAATTGACATGCAATTAATAGGGTTAGATAGATCATACCTAGGAAAGACGGATCGTACTACACCCTAGTTTAGTGTAATTTAGGTAGACGATTTGTGCCAACCGAAGATGGGTTATGCTATTCCATTGATTGTATAAAACCTACTAAATAATTAAATAATTCATACTTAGGGTAGACGGGTCGTACTGCATCTTAGTGGTTAGGTGGACGATCCGTGCCAACCGAGGATGAATTATTTTTATTCTTCAATAATGTGTTTTCTTGTTTATTTATAAAATGGATATAATGAATTGCTAGAATTAGATATGGTTAACCATTGATGTGCAAATAGTGGTGAAGTCAATACCCTACTCTTTCTCTCTCTCATATATTTACTCTCTTTCTTTTCGTTTATTTCATGCACTTTGAATTGACACAAACAAATCAAATCTCCTTTTAATTAAGTTAATTTTAATCTTTGAATTTTGATAATAAAACCCCTGCAGTCCTTAAGGTTCGACACCCTTAATATAGCCCTATCCTATGGAATTTATCCTATTACAAGTGGTAATTTTATAATTGATATTTTTTGTCACAAAATACCACATCAACCGGTATGAGACTTCCCACTCTTGCCTAGCTGCTCCTCAGAGAGAAACCCTATAGGGAGACGATGTAAAGAAAATTCGTACTAATAAATAAATTTGTAGGGGAGGAGTTGATGGTTATATATTTATTCTTATTTTTTAATTTGGTTGTAATATTAAAATAGAACACTAAATATGTATTCTTTTGTTTGGTACAATGCAATATACTAGTGAATAAAATCATATTCGTTCTTATGATACAATTGTGATTTACGTTTTTTTCTTTATTTTCGAAAACACAAACATTTATGTTATTACTTTTTCCTTTTTTTTTTTTTTTTGTTAAAAAAAATAATGTTGAAAGATTTCTAATTTCATAATATATATATATATAAAATATTGTTTAACTATTGATTAAATAATTAAATATTTTTATTTTTATGAGGTTCAACTTTTGAGATAAGTGGTAATTTAACAAACATTTGTTATATAAGATTTAACAAACAGATATGTATTTTATATAAGATTTATGTTAACATAAATCTTATATAAAATACACCTTGGATCCATAAAACAGGATGTATTCGGTGGGTATGAATTGTAGTTACTACAGTTAGAGACAGAGGTGCAGTTTGAATTGATATACAAGAAGTAATAGTACTCTAGCTAATTTGTTTACCATTTTCACGAATATTCTTTCCTACATAAATATTATAGAATTATAAAGCCCTGTCTCTAAAGTTAAATCACAAGTTCGATACTTTGAATTGATATATATATATATATATATATATATATATATATATGAAGCTGAAAATGCATGGATTTTGTTAACGTCTTTAAACAAATTAATGACATTATTCCTCTAACACCTAATGATGTGTGCTCCACGAAGGGTCATGAACTACCTTAGCTTGTCGAATGACGCATAGCATTACCCTGGACCTTGGTAGGACACCCTTGGACTTGCATGTAGAACTTTGCTTGTTTTGACGTAAAATATTTTTTTTCGAGAAATTTTTTTTTATGGGAAACATTTTCCTAAAAAATGATGAAATAGCCAATAATAATATGTTCGAAGAAAAATATAATGATAATATTACTGTTAAAATATTAATTAAACAATTAAATTTATATTTTTTTTTATTCGCTTGTACTTTTTTTAATAAGAGTAATTTAAGTCTTGATGTTTAAAAAAAAAAAAAAAAAAGTACTAAGTCTTGAAGATCAAGTATTTAGAGTAAGCGACCATGTAGCCCATTCATTTACCGAAAGACTAATTTCCTAATTAAGTAAATTGCCACCCACAATTTGAATTCTTGTTTCTTGCCTGTGTTACATTTTTATATGCCTGGTGGTCTTTGGTCTGGTAATTATGGGCTTTTGGGGTGCTCCAATTGCTCGATGGTGATTGGTGCACCAACAAAAACTAAGGTTGAGAGCATTGGGCCAAATGTGTATTAAAGAATAAATTAGAGGGACATTTCTGTTTGTACGGGACATTTTGGGCCATTGTAAATAATGTTTGGCCCATTGTTTCATTAAATGGCTGTAATGTGTATAAACATCATTTTTTTTTTCTCATTTATTTATGCTTTCATGCATTTATATAAATTTCATGCAAATGAGACTTTGTCACCAATTGAGATGTTGCGCAATACTAAGGGTATAGTGTGCAATAGCTCTAATTTGGGCGTTTATTTAAAGCGAACGACCTAAATAACACATATGAGAGAGAAAAAAATGATAACTTGACTGCTTGGTTACTCTCAGAGATTAAGTTAAGAGTGGTCAAATCACTTCTTTTGATTGCACTAATGGCTTGGCCACTTCTAATCAGCAATTAAGAGTAGTTGAACCACTCTAGTAGCCAAAGAGAAATCGGTCTTACTTGGGTACCTCAATCTAACTTTTGAGATGGTCAAACTACCAGTTTTGACTTAAGGAAATGGTTCGGTCACGTCCAAATATTGAAAGTAAGTACCAAAAGGATCAAAGAAGAAAGTCTTAATTCTCTCCCCCAACTCCCACGCAGGCATATTTTTATCAGTTAATGGTACCCGGCCCAAACGAACCAAGAAATGGGTTGGTTTGACAAAGACTGGTTTCAAAGTCTCCATATATATATATATATATATATATATATATATATATATATATTTATTGTTTTCTGGGTTGAAATATTTATGAGAAACAAGCAGGGAATGGTCGGAAGGGAATTAACCATGTGGTCGGATTCGTTTACGTAAGATGGCATAATTTGTAGGTTGGTCAATTAAGTAAAGCAATTTGAATACAGTTACAGGCTCACAGCTAACTCTACCAACTCCCTGGGAAAAAGATGGGCCGAAACGGGTGAGACAAGGACTAGCCGGCTGAGCGACGAGATGGACCACTTATTGACGGCTTAATAGTCTCTGATATTACTTTCAGAACCTTCCTCCATTGGCCAATGTTGCCCTTACTGTTTGAAAAGTATGAAACACGATTTTTTATGTAGGAAAATATTGAGGTATTACAACTTTGATGGTAACTTTTTTATAAATTGACGTGACAATTTATGAAAGTGAACGTTACGTTAGCTTGTAATAAACATGGTAAGTGGTATGTTTATTAGCAAGCGACAATTTATATTTTAATGGTTGAAGTCTTGTAGACATAGCAAGTGCTACGTAGACCATCACATTAGTTTGTAAGCGACGTGTAATAAAAACGATAATACCTTTGACAATTAATACGCTTATATATATAATTGGAGCACGAACACATAATATACGTAGATCATGTTTGTGATTGTGTTGATAAATAAAACTTTTAAAGTGAAAATGAGTTTTTTAAAAGGAAAAAATAATAATAATAAAAAATCATTTTTAAGTTTTTCTCAAAAGTATGTTTTGATTATTTTTAGAACAAAAGGTCAAAGAAGTATTTTATGAATTTTTTACCAAACAAACAACTTTTTTATATACTAAAAGTACTTACTATATAAGCTCTTTAATGCAATTTCTAACATGCTGGTGTAGAGTTCTTTGTTGGCCATGAGAATATATATATATAGCACACCTCATTGAAATGGCATGTTTTTTCTTTTTTCTTTTTTTAAGAGCATGTTTGAGATTTTGTTGAGAAATAAAAGTTTTAAAGTTAAAAAAGCCTTCTTAGAAAAAGCTTTATTTTTAGGATTTTCTTAAAAGCACGTTTTAACTATTTTTAAAATGATCAAAATCAAAAAAATTATTTTTAAAATTTTTTACCAAACAAATAATCTCATTGACATGTCATAGCAGAGTTAAGTCGTCGGACCCTAATTTGGGTGAAGAAGACCTGTATGAGACAGGATAAGAGTTTGATTGTAAAAAATTTCCTTCTGGGCCTTCATCAATGTTCATGGAAGGATTAACGTATGGAACAAGGCGTGCTAAGAGGAAAAATGGACGCCAATAGAATCTGGGTTCTTGATAAGATAACATCTGCAAAATAAGAAATTAAGGTTATTTGTTCCAAAATAAAAACAAAAAAAAGTCAGAAGTGTCGGGTGTTCATTTTTCCATTGAACTATACAGAAAAGACTTCCTCACTCCTTTCTATTTCTCCTCTCTCTTTTTATACTAATCATGTATACCTTAAAAGTCATAAAGCTATTACTTTATCGTACTGCATATGTCCCAATGTTTCAAGATAATTATTATGATCTCGCTTAACAACCTCGTTTTACACTTTCTAGAAAGGTTTATCAAACAAGCCGTGGATCTCGTTTGACCATATGTTTTTCTTTTACATTCTGAAGTGGTTTATTAGAGGAACTCATAATTTTTTATTTTTTATTTTTTATTTTTTCTTTGTAATGACGACTTGATAAAAAAATGAAATATCAAAGCATTATGAAGTTTTTTTTCTTTGCCATTAGATGACTTTTAGATACTGGGTGTGATTTGTTTTTGATGCAAATATAATCTTTTGTTTTCCTTCATTTCAATGCAAACTATTTACGGTTTTACATTGTATTAGTCTTTAACTCTACTTAGAGGTCCACTCGGTCGTCGATTCCATGATTTGGTCACCCGGTGACAAATTCAGCTACGTGAATAAACGGTCAAAAACATGATTTCTTTTTTTCTAAGCCGAATCAACGGTCAAAAACATGATTTCTTTTTTTCTAAGCCGAATCAACGGTCAAAAATATGATTTCTTTTTTTCTGAGCCAAAATGGTAGATGGGGCCGATCAACTGTGATTATTTTATTTGAGTGTGGTCATGATAACAATTTCTTACTAAAAAATGCTCAAAAAAGGTCTAAAGGATAAAAATCGCAGACGCTTTTTTAAGACCAATTGAGTCATAGTCGAACCCAGTCGTATCAGGACATCAATAGTTTCCAATACAGCTGATACTAATCAAATTTATGTGAGTAATTCTCCACTACGGAGAGTCAAACCCACATTCTAGTACAGTCAAAAATATGATTAGCTTTCATCTAATAATATTGATAAAATGTAAAATTTTGTGTAACATATTTACCCTCAAGATATATATATATATATATATATATATAAACACAAAGATATATACACATAATAACACATGTTTGCTGAGAACTGCTCAAAAAAGGTAGACAAGGCCGATCAATTGTTGCTATTTTATTTGGGTGTGATTATGGTAGCATATGTTCGTTGGAAACTGGTCAAGATGAGCCTAAACAGCAAGAACGGCAGACGCTTTCTCAAGACCTATTTAGTCATAGTCTGTCTTAGCCCCACCAGAACATCAGTGATTTTCAATGTGATTCATACTAATCAGGCTTGCGTGAATGATTCTTTGCTGTGAAGAATTGAACCTATACCCTAGTACAATCAAAATATGATTAGTTTTTATCTAATAATATTTATAAAATGTAAAATTTTGCATAACATTTTTACTCTTAATATATATATAGATAGATAAATACATAGATATATACACATAATGACACACTCAATTGGATGTTAAATGTCGAGTCTATCTATATATGATGACATATGGAAGGAGTTGGATCGTTTATAGTTTCTAGAAACCTATATCTTGTAGAGTTCTTAAAATCATGAATCTTGAGATGACAAAATCTATACTATTTAATTTAAAAATAATATATAAACTTTTTTAAAACTATATATATATTTACATATTTTAGATTTTTCTTAAATCTTATTACACAATTGCAGAGAAAATAGTAGGATTGGGAGATTAATGAACCACAAAGGACCAAAAGACCATTTAAATGTGATACTGACATGGGAGTTGGTGAACTTGGTGGGCAGTTGACGTTTATGTTTTTTGGTGGACCCCTTGCACTTCTGTGGCCATGTTGTATTTGCCCACCTTCTAGAAATTCTAGAAGCTGATAAGTGATAACTATTGCCATTTCCCAGACCCACTTCTCTCCATAATTTCTTTACACGTCTTAATTTGTTTTGTTTTGTTTTTTTTTTTTTTTTTCATTCCTCGTTATTCCTTTACATTTTGTTTGTTTATGCACAAGGAAATGTAAAAATAGTTTTTGAGTTTTATCAAAAATTTATTATGTGATGTAAAATAAATTTAAATTTTTTGTAAAAAAATTATTTATTAATGTTTTAACTTTATTTGATAATAAAGAGAGAGAGAAAAAAAAAAAGAGAAAAAGGACCTGCAAACACTTTTTGGCCTCTCGATCATCATCAATCATTTTAGGTTGTTTATGCAAACTTTTTTTTTTTTTTTTTTCCTTTCTGATTCCTTTGTCCTAATTTTTTCTTTGCTTCTCTTTTTCTTTTTCTTTTTCTTTTTTCCTGGATTTTTGCTTCTCTTGTCTTAATTGCACTAATCATCATCAATCACTTTATGGTTTATATTAAATGTTATAACATTTTAACGGTTTATATATTGCCTACGTTATCATGTCCTTTAAAACTTTTAAATGATGTAACGCCGAGAATGAAAACCAGAAATTTTGATGGGGGAAGAAAACATTTTTTTGGTCTATCTTATTAAAAATATAAATTTTAAGGGAATTTTTTAAAGTTTGAGGAGATGAAGCCGACGAGTATCTTGGCTCTACAGGTGTACATGCGGATGCGGTTATTTGTAATATTCACAACCCCATCCACAAAATACAGATATACATTTTAGATATTCGCATCATGTTTTTACTAATCGCATCCATGTGGTTATTATCCACTATTTGCATATTAATTAGGTAATGAGTTTTTTGTGCCTTTTTTTTTTTTTTTTTTTGCCTTCTTCGAGTCTCTATTAGGGCTAAATGATTTTGAAAGTAATTTGGGCACTTTTTAGTATTTTGGGCTTTTTTTTTTAAGCCCTAATGTTTTGAAAATATATTGATTTCACATTAAAACAATATAAACATAAATTATACCTAATCTAAAACGATGTCGTTTTGGTGAATTTATTAAATATAATTATATATTAACCACGTCCGCATACTATAAAACTGCTATCTGCATCCGCACATACGATAAGTGGTTTTTACTAAACACATCGGCATGTGCAAATAGTGGATAGCGAATAGCAAATGTGGGCGGCTAATATCTGCTTGCATGTAGACCCCTACCTGGCTCAATACCTTTATGGTGTCATGTACACCATTACATGGTGATGAGAAAATCATCAACATAAATGAGAAAGTAGGTTGAGTGATGGGATGTATGAAGGATGAAGAAGGAGTTAGAGCGGGATCCGACAAAATCAAGTTCCAATAAAGTAGTCACTGAGGCGTGAGAACTAGGCATGAGGAGCTCGTTTTAACCCAGAGAGTGCCTTGCATAATTTATAGACATGATGAGGAAATTGAGGAAGGATGAAACCGAGGGGCTGATCCATGTACACATCCTCGGGGAGCCAACCATACAAAAAGACATTTCGAACATCGATGAGTCGAATGGACCATCCGAAGGAGATGAAAAGAGAAAGAACAAGGCGAATAGTAGTGGGCTTGACCAGAGGGCTGTATATGCCGCCAAAGTCGATGCCATGTTTTTTGGTGGAAGCCTTATGCAACAAATCGAACTTTGTATCAATCGATGAAATTTGCGTTTGAGGCAAAAGACCCATTTGTAGTCAACTATGTTCATGTTAGAGCTGGGGGGAACGAGTGTCCAAGTGTCATTGCCGAATAGGGCATCAAATTCAATGTTCATAGCCTCATGCCATGTCGGGTGCTTCGCAGCTGTTGAGTAGGACATAGGTTCCACGTCATCAGAGCAAGAGGTGGCAAGACAAGCCTTAGGAAGCATGTAGCGAATGAGACCATCATGAAGGGCCTTGGGCTTGAATATGTTGTACTTCGATCGAGTTTGCATGGCATGTTGGGGTGGAGGAGGCACTAGATGGGTGGTTTCCAAGGACTCAAAGTGTAACCGGTGAACAATCAGGAGAAAAAACTATGTTAGTAAAGTTTGGTATTAGCAGGGGCGGACCTACAGCTTAGGGTGAGGGGACGAATGTCCCCCTAAAATGTTTACAAATCTACTAAAGTTTACAAATTTAATAAATTTGTTCCCCCAAAATGATATTTTTGTCCCATTTTAATTATTTTTTATTTTTAGTTTTGCTCCCCAAAAAATAGTATTTGTGTCCCATTTTAATTATTAATTTTTTTTAGTTTTGTCCCCTCTTTCAACATTAAAATAAATAAATAAATAAATAAAATACCCTATTCATTTAGTTTCCCTCCATATTATAGTTTGCTTCTAACCAAAAACTTAATTTGATTTGGGACTCTGATTAAATATGTAAAAGGAAAAGTTAAATGATTTGAGTTCTTTGAGTGATTTCTAACTAACAATTAGTTATCATTGTTTGGCTCGACTATTAATATTGTTGTTATTTGGGGCTTCAGGGGATTGTTAGGAAAAATAGTCAATGCTCAAAAGTACTATTTTTCTTGAACCCTATAGATCGTGTTTAGTTAATTGTTTAACTATTGCGTGTTTGTGATGCCATTAGATTAAATGTACTGGGATCACAAACACCTATCATGTGTGTGTATGTTACAAACATATATGAGGAGAAATAAATAATATTTAGGGTAAGTAATTCTATTTAAGGGTAACTTCACTTTACCCCTCTTAAAATGACACGCTTTTTGCAAACACTCATCTAATGTTTAAAACCTCTCACTTTGGTGTATCAAACTTTCGTTTCGTTCCACATACCCCCATCCATTATGATTTTATGTTAAATCCTAACGAAGGGGTGTAAAATTCTTAAAATGCCCAAATTTTTTATTAAAAAATATTTTAAAAAAAACTCCTAACCCGTGGATTCACCGGTAGATCTAACACACTCACCTTGTGACCCACGGGTCATATTATTATTATTATTATTATTATTATTAAAAAAAAAAAAAAAAGTGACTATTGCGGGTCACCAAGTGACCCAACCGAGGGTCACTTGTGGGCCATTGGGGGTCACAAAGTGACCAACGGTGTAAAACTTCAATGTTTTTTATGTTATATAAACACGCACATAAATACATATAATACACACACATATAAAGAGATTATATGTATTTATGTGCTTTTGTATTTATATAAGTCTGTCCATCTCCCCAACCAAAAAAAAAAAATTCGTCCCTCCACACTACAAATCCTAGTTCCGGCCCTTGGGTATTAGGGAAGTGTGAGTTGAAGGTGGGTCATTTTGCCAGGCGACAAGAGACCAAGTGGGGGAGGAGACAGTGTCCCGAGCGTGGCGTGTATGGGGTGTGTGGTGTTTCATGATGAGTGGACAAAGAGTAGTGTGTATACTGGGAGAAGAACCTAAGGTTGAGGAGAGTGGGAATTGAAGAGAAAGGAAGACTCATCAAATATGACACATTGAGAAATGTAAATACATCTAGTGAGAAGGGGGAGACTTGTGTAGTCATGATGAGAGGGACTGCAACCTATGAAAATGCAGATGTCGGAGCCAGAAATAAGGCAAGCAAACACAACAAATAACGCACAAGAAATTGTAATTGAGTTGGAGGCTATTTTATTTTATTTTTTTGAAAATGTGAGTATTTGTATAGAACAAGTGTGGGTAGAGCTATTAAGTGAGCGAAGCGTCTCGCGAGCAAGCTCGGGCTCGGCTCGAATATTAAATGAAATGCTTCATGAACACAAATCCTAGCTCGAATATTAAATGAAGCAAGCTCGGCTCGACTCGGTTAGGCTCGTGAGCAAGCTCGTATAAGCTCGTGTGTGTGTCTATATATATATATATATATAAACTAAGTAACACATAATTAATTATAAATCTTATACTTATTAAAATCTTAAAATTGCATTTATATTTAAGCGTTAGAAAATGAAAAATTATAGACCCTCAAGCAGAAACTATTGAGGGAGATTGCGAAATACAGAAACTATTGAAGAATCAAATTTCAAATAAACCCAAACAGTACTATCACTACCTGTCTGGTGAGTGAGAGTGAGAGTGAGAGAGTGGGAAATGAGAGTTCAGGTGAAAGATACGCTATGATTGGTGAGGGAGATTGAGAGAGAGACATTGATTTTTTTTTTTTTGTAGGGGTATTGTTCCAATGTAGTTTGAACACAACTTGTTAACTTATCAAACATTGCTAAGAAAACACCAATCCCCAAGTTTGTTTATCTATAAAAAGATGCATATCCTCTCTTTTTGAAACCAAGTGCTTTGCTGTATTGACTTAGTCACCAAACTTGACTAGCCTGGCTAAGCAAATGCTCATATGCAAGTTGGCTTCTTAAGCCGTTTAAGAGTACTTGAAGTTTAATTTTTTTTAAAAAAATAAAAATAAATATAAGAGCCAGCTTGGCTCGACTTATTATAAGATCGAACTCAATTTTTTTGGCTCGCCCTTGAGCTTGGCTCGAGCTCGAGCTCGAGTAAAATTTAAACGAGCCAAGCCTGAACAAGGGAAACTCGCTCAAGCTCGGCTCATTTACACCCCTAAGTGTGGGTAATCTATTTATGAGGCAATAGATTGTTTGGAAAGCCATAACCTAGTAAGGGGAGCGGAGTAATGGGTTAGGAGTGGGAGGTCTATTTCGACAAGGTGGTGGTGTTTGCGCTCCACAAACCCATTTGATGATGGGTGTGGGGACACATACTCAAATGGTAGATTCGATGAGATGTAAAAATGTGGAGTAGTTTCTGGTATTTGCCACGCAAACCGGTTGGATAGATTTGATCTCACAATCAATGAGGTGTTCGAAGTAAAGCTTGAAATTTCGAAAAAAAGAATTGAAAAAACATCAAATTTACAGAAGATAGAATATAGCCAAGTAAATTTACTGAAATGATCAGCAAAAATAACATAATAACATGCATCATTATTTGATAAATTAGTGGAAGTTCCACAAACATCAAAAAACAATAATTCAGTGGGACACTTGATCTATTTTCACTTAACGAAAAGGGAAGCTAGTGAATCTTTCCCCGTTGAAATACAAGACAAACTATCATCTTTTTATTGGACGCGAGAAGAATATGAAATTTGTATAAAACATGACGAATGATGGGATTTGCAGGATGGTCGAGACACGTTTGCCAGTCCACAAGCAAAGCACATTTACTGGAGAAGACACTAGGCGGTGGAGCAAAGGGAGAGGAGAACCAGTGATACAAGCCATTTTTACTTGGGCCTTTGCGCATAATTTTCCCTAATGTGTGACCCTTGACAAAAATATAAGACAGGTGAATTTTGAACAAAAATAATTTTTTTGGAACATGTAAAATATGACATAAAGTAAAATTTGAAAAAGGAAGTGTAGAGATGTTGGTATGTTTGATGGTGAGGCGGGTACCATTGCTCACTTGGATCTAATCGGTGCCCTCATACTCGTCGAAGTGGATATTGAGGTTGCTTAGGTCAGAGGTGATGTGATGGCTAGCTCCAGCGTCTGAGTACCAGTTTAGGTCCTAAGATTATGACGAGGCAACAATACAAGCTAATGAGATTGGGTCCATCAGCTTGGTAGGCTTGGTCAAATTTGTTGTAGCAAACCAAAGCTGTGTGGCCCACAAGAATGTCAAAAAATTGAAAATTTGATACTTTAAATTGAGAGTTTTTGAACATTAAAAACTAATTTCAAAACATGTAAAAGTTCAAGAGGGTTTTGTAAATTTTTCCCTTATAATTATAAAAAAAAATATTAGGAGAATATCATATAGACTATTAGGAGGAAATTTTGAGATCCTATTAAAAATTTTCCATGAATTCTTTGTAACTTTATTTATGCACTGGATAATACTAGACATCCCAACACTTTTTCTCAAATTTCTTTTTCCAAATAATCTAGTCCATTCAATAAATAAATAGATTTATATTGTTTTTTTTTTTTTTCTTAAATGAATGTGGGGTTCAGATCATTTGGAAAAGAGAATTTGAAAAAAAGTAAGGGGATGCCTAGCAACTCTTTTATGCACTGATGCATGAGTCCTTTGCATTTTGTTTTTTTATACACGTACACATAGTTTTCCTTTCTGTCTCTCGGCTTAGTTGCATGACTGATCATCATTCCGTTTGAGCTATAAACCAAGCACAACATACAAATTTGTATTGAACAACATTCACATCTTTGACTGATATTTATTTTCATGAGCAATATTGTTAGGTTTCCTGTATGGGTTTGCTTGGTTTATATCCGATTTACGTAGGTTATATATATATCCTATTGCACTTCACAACCAACCAAGAACTAGGGGTGCAAAGGCGGGCGGTTTTTAACCGCCCGCTAACCGCTAACCGCTATAACCGCCAACCGCCTAACCGCCTAACCGTTTAACCGCATTAACCGCTAACCGCTTAACCGCCATAACCGCCTAGCGGTTAGCGGTTAGCGGTTATTGGGTCTACTAACCGTAACCGCTAACCGCTAACCGCCTTTTTATATAATATATTTTTATAATTATAATTATAAAAATATGTATACATATAACATAATTACTTGATCATTAAATCACAATTTTTTTAAAAAATAATTAAATCACAATTTGAGTTTTAATATATTATCACTATAATTTATATGATTATATCACATGAGATTGATTATTAAATCATTTGATTATATAATAACAAATTATACATATATAATATGACATAACTCATAAGTATACTAATTCATACTAATACAAAAATTAAATATCTAGAGACTTATTTCCAATGTATGTTATAAACCTATAAGTCTATATAAGTCTACATATGTATATGAATAATATAAATGTATAATATCAATAGTTAATCATATGATTCAATGACAATTCAAATACTTTATTCAAGACTTCAAGTGAATCACATTATTAATGTACAATGATGATATGATTCGTATAATATCAAATTAAGTAATTGACATTGGATTAAACAATGACCAATGTGTTACTTATAAACATAATTTAAGTATTAATGTATTATCATTATAATTTTAGTAATTTACATATTATCACTATAATTGATATGATTATATCACATGATGACTTGATCATTAAATCATATGATTATATAATAATAAATAATACATATATAATATGACATAACTCATAAGTCATAAGTCTACAAGTTAATCATATGATTCATGTACAATGATAATCACAATTGATTCAATTGAATTAAACAATATGTTACTTATAACTACAAGTCTACAATTTAATTAAAGCATTATTAGATACTTTAGGAATTTAGGATTTAGGAGTTTGAACATTACCATTTGCCATTAGATATTAAGTTCAATTCAAAGAAAAAAGATTATAAGTAAATATGATAAGAATTTAAATAATTAATCATATGAATCATATGATATAATTTAATGAGACTATATGATTATATAATATCAAATTAAGTAATTGACATTAGATTCAACAATGTGTTACTTATAATCACAATTGAAGTATTAATGTATTTTTTTGAACATTTTTTAGAAAAAGAAATTTAACCATTTTTTGAAAGAAAAAAAAAAAAGAAAATTAACAATTTTGAACAATTTTGAATTTTATATATATATATATATATATATATATATAATTGCTTATAGTTATATTATATGCATATTGAATAATATAAATGTATAAGATAAATATTTAACTATATGATCCAATTACAATTCCAATACTTAATCAATTATTCATGTACAATGACAATGACAATGTGATTCATATAATATCAAATTAAGTAATTGACATTGGATTAAACAATGTGTTACTTATAACTACAATTGAAGTATTTTTGTTTGTTTGTAAGTTTATAAGATCAACACTTAATCATATGATCCAATAACAATTCAAATATTTATAGCAATTGGGCCCATGAAGATATTAAAAATACAAGAAAAAAAAATGAGGGTAAAAAAAAGCCAAAAAAAAAAAGCTCAATTTTAAAAAAGCGGTTAGCGGGCGGTTATCTATTTCACTAACCGCTAACTGGCCACTAACCGCTAACCGGCCACTAACCGCTAGGCGGTTAGCGGTTGCGGTTAGTGAAATTTACTAACCGCTAGGGCGGTTACGGTTAGCGGTTATTGCCACTAACCGCTAACCGTAACCGCCTTTGCACCCCTACCAAGAACAAACAAACAAAAACAAAAGTCTCTAACCAATTTGCCAAATAGACAACCTATGAAAATTCTCACAAAATCAAAGGCGGTTTCTTTATTTCTTTTAGGAGCAATATGAGCCGGTGCTTTTTTCTCGTGTCTTATTCGAGTACAAAGTCAAAGAATTTCAACCTTTTCTATTCTTTTTTTTTTTCCCTTCTTTCCCATTTGGCTTGAGGTTCAAGGTTTAATTAAGCGTTCTAGATCTAATTTGTTATGTACAATGAACCGTAGAATTGGCAAAAGAGAGGAAAAAAAGTGAGACAAATTTTCTTATTCTAAAACTTAAGCATAAAAATTTAGTAGTGCCATAAATAATTCACAAGTTTAAATGAATTAAATAAATATTTTTATTTTCAAGTGGCTTGGTATAATTAATTCCTAGACATGTACACAAATATATATATACACAAATATCTTTTTTTTCACATGTTAAAAAAAAAAAAAAATCATTCTAAATCCAATCCCTTTAAATCCTATTAAATGTTTCTTGAATTGTTATTCTTAAGAACTAAAAAAATAGTTTTTCTTTTACCAAAAGACTAAAAAGAGTGACTAAATTTTATTAATTAAAATAAGTGAGAACAACACAGTAATTGAAACAAATGAGAATAGCACAATGTTAACTGTTAATTTATGTTTTTGGCACATTCGGTTTACATGTAAGTTAATAAAAATGAGCACCCCAGCTTTTCTAGAAAGCAAGATTGGGATTCTTTGAAGACCTGTCCGGACCGTCAGAAGCTGTGTCCGGACAGGATTTCCAGCAAGCTTACTTTGAAGGCCCTGTCCGGACCACCAGAAGTTGGGTCCGGACCCAATTTCCAGCAAGCTTACTTTGAAGGGCCTATCCGGACCGCTAGAAGCCGAGTTCGGACCCAATTTCTAGCAAGCTCACTTTGCATGGTCTGTCCGGACACATGGCTTGGCTGTCCGAACACCACAGGTTTATGCATATGTAACCCTAGCCGTGTCCAGACACATACTTATCCCTGTCCAGACACGGTTGCTAAATTGTTGTTTATTTTCTATTTAAACAATCTGTTTTGCCCATTATGTGGTACGTATTTTGTAAGCAAATACAGAGAGCTAAGAGAGAGATATCATTCTAGTTTCTGTGAGTAAAGATTAAATACGTGAAGCTAATCGGATTTCCGGTAAAAGGAAATCATATAAAAGAATTGTGCCAAATGTTCTGGAAATGGCTACTGTGGTAGAAATCAAGTGGGTCGCTTGTCGTGTGCAAGGAATAGTAAATTGCAAAGGTTTTGTAATCCTTCTTATATTCCTTATTCTTCTTATAGTGGATTGATTTCTTGGGTTTGCTGCCCCGAAGAGGTTTTACATTTAGAGAGTTCTCTAAATGATTTCTTCTTCGTAACCAAATATATGTGTTCTTGAATGTTCATTACATATCTGTGTTTGGTTGAATATTAATTGTTAGGTTAGATCTTATTCTGTTTGATCTGTATGAAATACCTATACATTTAAATAGGTGTCGTTTGGAGTCGTATTAGGTTTTTCATTAACAACATTAAATTAGTTTGAAGGGTTATTAGAAAAGTAGAAAAGTAAAATAAATAAATAAATAAATAAAAGTTGTTTGTTTGTTATTTATTTATTTATTATTTTTAATGCCACCATTTAATCACTTTCTTAAATAAAACTCTTTCTAAAAATCTCTCGTCTTTTTATATTTGATTCATACAAGTGTTTTCTCTCTCCCTCTCCATTTCTCTTTCACGACATACCCACAACAATGCCCACAAAAATTTCAAAAAGATGATTAAAGCTGCAGTAAGTTGCGTGCCAATCAGAACAAGATCATCAATGCCCACAACAATTTTTCAATTTTTCAAACTAAAAAGGAGACGTATAACTATTAAAATTAATTTAAATACATGAAAATTAAATGTTAACATAAAAAAAAGGATAAACATTTAAGGATAAAGAAAAATAAAGAAAAATTCACAAAGCTCCACTGAACTTCAATGCGATTTCAAAGTATCTCCAAAATTTAAAAACTCTCGATAAAAGTATCAAATTTTTAATTTCTTTCAATTACTCCATTTTGAACGGAATATGTTTGAATAAGAAAGTAAAAAGTAATTTAATTTCCTAAATTTGGATTGAAATTTAGGAAAACCATTAAGAATACTCTTATACCTTGAAGAAAAATTTTGTAGTGCAAATGCAAACAATCTTCGGTGCCCGGAGTCTTTAATTATCCTCTATATCAATCAATCTATTCGCAAACACATCTTTGAATGATGGCCTCAAAAAAGTCTCCATTTGGTTTGACAAGTATTAGGGCGACAGTTCAACTCTTGCATGCAATTAATGAGAATTTTCAAAATTGATTATTATTAGTTGTCTTGAGTCTTACTGATGCCTTAATGGGGTTGGGTTAAGTTATAGCTCAATGGAACTTCAATGAGCTCTTGCAGTTCCCATTGTCTAGAATTTTCTTCAGTGCTTCCCAAAAGACAGGTATTGCCATTGTCATACCCAAATAGAATAGCCACTCTAGTCAGTCCCTCCTATATTAATTATCTTTTAATTTTTAATTAATATCTTCCTATGTCCTTCATATTTTTCAAATAATTTTTATTAAAAGATAATCAATCTCTTCAAATCTTACTCGATTTTTCCTGAACTGTTGTCCTTAGGAACTTTGACCACCTTCTAGAACCCCCCTGACCCACTTCTCTTCTGAACGTGGATAATGCAAAGAGAGAGAGAGAGAGAGGTTTGCAAAATTGCAAGAATTTCTTACACGTCTTTCTAACTTTTGTTCATGCACAATTATTTATTTATTTATTAATGAATAATTCCTCCAGATTTTTGTTTGTTTATGGAAACGTTATTTTCCTTGCTGTCTCTCTCGTCTTAATTGCATGTCTGATCACCATTCCTTTGTGCTATAAACCAAGCACCACATGCAAATATGTGTTGGAACAACCTTTGATGACTTTGACTCAAATTTATTTTCATGAACAATGTTAGATTTTCCGGATGGGTTAGATTTGTTTATATATTATTGCATTTCACAAACCAACAAATTCTAAAAGTCTCGATCTGACCAATTTCCCAGATAGACAACCTATGCAAATTTTCCTTGATCTTCCGGCGGTGTGTTTTAGGCCGGATCGGTCACAAATCAATGGCGTTTTCGTTATTGATGTTTTTTTTTTTAGGTGCAATGGGAGCTAGTGCTTTTGTCATGTGTCTTTTTCGAGCAATTGATTGTGAAAACTAATTCAAAGAATATCAATTTTTTTTTCCCTTCTTTCCCATTTCAAGGTTCAAGGATTTAGAACCTTGTTATGTAAAATGAACCAAATAATTAGCAAAAGAGAGAGTGAGGGAAAAAGGGGTGGCGGTATTATTATTATTATTATTATTATTAAAACAATATAGGGGTAATTAAGTTTTTTCAATAGTTTTCGTAAGAGAAAACGGAAATTATTAACGGAGTGACTATATTGTGAATTTTTTATAGAGAGTATATTGCTAATTTTTAAACATTTAATGCCAAATTAAAAATAGGGTGAAATTTTGGAGGTAAAATGTATTTTTTCCTTTTTTTTTTAATTTTTTTATTTTAAAACTTAAGCATAAGAATACAAAAATTTCTTCATTCCTTAGTTAACAATCTTGCACATTTTCCCTTTTTTTTTAAAAAAAATATATATATATATTTGCATTTTTTAGTAGTTTAAGAAAGAAATGTACTACATTTGGGTTCTGAAATCGTTTTCAAACATGTTCATGCAAAACATCAATTTTTGTACCAATTATTTATTGGAAAATAATTGGAGAGATCTTTTGGATTATTGGTTTTGACTCAATAAAGTTCGACAGAAAAGAGAGAGAAACAGAGACAGGGCAACAAACAGGGCCATGTGTCGTGTATTGGTTGATGCTTATCAGAACTGCTTACCTCATTTGAAGGTAATGTGACATTAAAAATCGATATTTGAACTAATATTTGTAAAAAATAATAAATATAAAAATAGTCTATTAAATAACATTATTATAGGTAAACATCCATACACATTCCTTCCTTGATGAGATGACATTAGTCACAGGGGTTACCAGGTTATGGTGCCAAACAGCTGAGAATTATCAGTAATGGTAAATACTCAACTCTAATCTCTCTTTCATCCAATTAGGTTCGTATAGCAATGTCCATCGGTCTTTAAATTTTTTATTTTTTATTTTTAATTTTTATAAAAAAGACAGATTCAAATGCTTATAGACACTGCTACATTAACTTAGTTTGTATGAGAGCATTATTAGCAAAATAACTAAAAGTATATTTTTTTTTTCTATTTTAACAACTCATTTTTTTAGAGCACCCAACGCCTCACTATTTTAACAATTTTTTTATTCTCTCTCTAACTATTTAAGATTTAGTAAGTACTATTCACTCATCATCTTTTTCTATCAAATTAGTGAGGTTGAAAATGATAGTTTTTAAGCATTTTCATCAAATTACTTCACCAAAATAACAAAAAAATAGTTTAAGTGAGACTGTAAATAGTAGTCTGACAGTGAAATGAGAATTGAATATTTAAAATTACTCCACAATTAATGCAGTGAACTTAGTTGCAGTTAGAGATCCGGTTGGTGGTTCATGTTGGTCAAGTGGGGGCATTTCTTTTTCCAGAGAATTCAGGTTAATTCTATCTTACGGGACAAGTTAAGAATATCCCAAGTCTAAAAAAGAAATACTAAACAATTAATCTCGATCACCCATATTTTGTTTTCAACACATGCATGCATGGACGACATAGCCATTTTTGACTACATTCATATATATGTAGATTATAGCCTCCTTTTATATATTATTTTCATGCATGTGATTTGTATTTCTTTTTTGTTGCTCATCATCTTTTTTGTTTTTTCTTTTAGAAATTATTGATCAATTCTTATTATTGAGACTTGAGAAAATTATATAGAAGTTCAAGTTGAAGTAAAATAGTAACAGAGAAAAATAATAACTTCATGTTGGCACGTGGTTTTTATTTTTTTCATTATTATTCTCTGATCACATGACTGATTCAGTTGCGAAGAACTGTCAATAGCCATGATGGTGTGACAATTACCTCCTCATTTGTAACGAATTAAATAATACATTAAAATATGCAACGGATAAATTTTGAAATTACCTCTTGGCATATTTCCTTAAGCAAACTGGAGAAAGAAATTTGTTTAGAAAAATGTCTTTTAATCTATACCCAATAATATTTTTTAAATGCAATATTACACATGCTCCAAATTAATCACAATAAAATAATAAGAAATCAATTCCAATAATGAATACATAAATAATTTTTTATTTGGAATAAAATACCAACCACTAATAATTATATTTAATTAAATAGCAATAAATACATGTGGCATATATGCCACATTTTTATATATTAGCAAATTTCTTATACATAATTGACTCTCTAAATTGAGGAGGCAAAATAAACTTTGCTAGAAATGATTAGTATCAATAATTTATTCATATTTATCTCATATTCTCTTAAAAATTAAATAGAGTAACTATTAAATTTGTGATGTTAACCGTTCACATAAGTTCATAAATCTAATGATTGATTTGTAAAATGATATAGAAAAAATATTGACACCAATAATTTATATGGGAACTGGAGTCCACATAAGTTCACAAATCTAATAGTTGATTTGTAAGATGAGATATGCTAAATATGGAGAAAACATTGACGCCTAGCATTTCTTGGAGTGATAATATATGTTCAATAGGAAATCTATGTTGTGATTAAAAAAAAAAAAAAGTTTGGAAAAAATTTTCTTGAACCTACTTTAATAGGTGACAAGTGGCATTCAACATCTCACAAATTAATGTTTATGTTCCTATGTTAGTAGAATGGCAATAAATGACTTTTAAAAATATTAAAATACATATGTGAGAGTTGACACTTGTTACCTATTAAAGTAGATTGAAGAAAATTTCTTCTAAATTGATTTGAAGAAAATTTCTATAAAAAAAATAATAATAATAAATAAATAATTCAAAATATTTTGAGTCATATCATTTCCACGTACCACTTTTTTTTCTTTCTAATTGAATAGGGATTTCCACGTACTAGTACTTATCACGCCAAGCCCTATATATGGATAATCAAGGGACAAGCAGGACATTGGTCCTAGATATGGATATTTAAGACCCCCAGCCATCTTGGACATATAGTGTTGGTAAGGCAAACTTAGGCGTACCGAAGTGAATGCCCTCCCTCTTCTTTTATATATATATAGGTCGGTGTCCCCCGCCCTTCCTCTTTAAGGTTTTAAGAACTCTCGCCCAAGAATCTATTACTGATGTGAAAATTCATTCCTCAAGTTTATTGGAGTGATGCATGGTGTAGGAAGACAGTTGGCTGAGCTGGCATAATGGAGAATTATTGTTGGGTGTTACATTTTTGGCAAAAGTGTACTCGAATCCTTGCTGGTTGTTTGGGACGCAAGCCATCAAGCCTTCCGGTACCCCTTGGCTCTAGGTCGCGTCAGCCTTTCAAGCATTTCAGCTGTGGGTCACCGGGCCTTTGATGGGTGTCTTACTAGAAGGGTGTCAGTAACTAGGTCCTCCACTAGTCCTCTAATTGTCTTGCACGTTTAGATTTTTAGATGTTCAAGAAAATTTTATTTGTATGTCTATCGGTAATCAATCAGGCTCTTCAAGAGGAAAACGGATTCTCTTCATTTCAAATGAAATGTAAAGTATTCATTTAATGTTTTTAAAAGGATAATATAGTCTTTGAAATAAATTTTTTGGACAAATTTATTCTCCTACATACACTAAATGAATCATTTTCCCTTCAAGAGTCTTCCAATATTTCATTTGAATGATTAAACTGATGGTCATTTATATATATATATATATATATATATATATATATATAAATTGAAGATGAGATTCCTGGTTCGATCTGATCATGATCCCCAATCCTTATCCGATGCTTCTAGAATATGAGAAGTTGCTGACCTACATGAGTGGCGTATGAGTACTGCATAGCATTTTCTAGTTCACAGTTGAATATTTGTTCAAATGGGTTTGATTGATGCTCTCATTCTTCCCCAGTATACACGCATGATGGAACTATGAAAATGTGATTAATTACTCGATTTATTGATATTCAATTCAATCATTTGGAACTTACAAAAAATTTATATAAAAAATAATAATAAAATTAATCATTTGGAGGGTCAACGTCTTTTTTTATTTTTTTTTTATTTTGCGAGTTTAATAAGGTGTTAGGCTTACTAGTCTAATTTACTGTAATTAATTCGATAATGCCATAGTAATTAATAAGGCTTTCCATGTGACTTACTCACTTAGGTGAGCTGGCTTCAGGGAGTTGAGTAATAATTTTATAATAAGTGTCTTTTTCATTGCAATTTCATAAATCAAAAGTACATTTTTTAAATTAAATTGCATAAAATCTATTATTTGAGAGTTATTTTTCTTTTATTTATCTGTTTTTTTTTCTTGGTTTCGGAATAGAAAATGTGCAACCTTTTATTATTATCTCAAATAGTATGGATAAAATTTTGTTTGATGAAATAAGATTACGCCCTTCTAGCCCATGTCTTCTATTTTCCTCGGATCACACAAAGAAAAAGAAAATTATAATATTAAATTACCACTTATTTTAAATGCTTAAGTTGATAAAAAAATAAATTTTTTAAAAAAAAAACAAAAAACTGTTTGAATTCGTGACTATTATAATACCGTATTAAATCACAAGTTATTTTAAAAGTTGAGGTCGATAGAAAATAGTAAATTTAATTATTTAATTAACATTTTAATATGTTAAAAGCATAGAGAGAATTTGAGATTATTTGTCAAACAAGAAAACCAAAAATAATTTACACATTGTTGGAACAGTTTGCCTCGTGCTTGAATCAATAGGAAGCACTTGCAAACAAGGAGATAAGTACACTAAGGAACTTGTCGGTGTGGGCCGTTAGGGGATGACTTTAATGCTTAAGCGAGTATGAATCTAAGAAGATGGCTCGAAATAAAAATACGGCAAAGTTTTGAGAAGAGATCAAAGTCTCCTTTACCTAGGTTTGAGTCGGCTTTTATAATGACCCGCACTCAACTGTTCACCACTAGTTTCTTAATGACGATGAACTTCAGAGAATCAAAGTGACTTATCCCTCGTTCATCCATTTTCCACCGTGTCCTATACTTGAAATTCGGAACTTACGAGGTAGTTATAAAAATTAACTGGTCGGTGTGGAAGAGAATCCTGTGAGCTCGGGTCAATGGGCCGATATGTCGATTACATGTCCTTTCTTCGAAGCGATGTTCCACTAAAAAATTCCACCAAATAAAACAAAGTAATTAATTAAACTACAACATAAGAAACCAAGCATGTTTTAATCAACAGTACATTGATGCTTGAAAAAAAATATATTATATGTGTTAATTAATGATGCTGGTCATGGAGAAATATTTATTCATTAAAGACACTATTGCTTGTGATGGCCAATCTGAACTGGTTGTAGATGTGTCCCTGTGTGGCTGCTGGCTGTGGTGCACGCGGGCGGCGGATTACAACTCTTCCTATATTATTCTTTTTGGTGTGTCTATTTTTATCCTAAGTACACGACGACAAACCGTCATCTGATGTTGAAAACTTGATCTTTTTATTATTACTATAATAATTATTATTAGGCATTGGGGCTATGAGAAGAAAAGCTTGAGAGGCTCGCTATGAACAAAGCCTATGGCGGGGCCTAGGACACCCCGTAAGTTAAACAAATTATCTATTTTATTGGCAAATTAGATCCGAATCGACCTTGTTTACACAAGGAATCTTGTATTTCAGAGAATCAAAGTGTGTCTGCAATTAATGAAGAAACCGACAATATACGGGAGTCGATTGAGGTATGAGAGACTTTTTCTCTCTCACAAGAACTATATGCTTTACGATCATTAATTTACGTCTTCTTTTCTCTACCAACGCATCATTGACTTAAGCATTGAATCCTCGCCGGCTCACATTATTTCTCTATCTTGTAGGTTATCACATCTTGGTGCTCACCAACCATCAACAATTATTATAAAATCTATCTCATTTTTTTTATTTTGATACAAAGGTTTCCTTATACAAATTATGTTATATGCCTCAACCGTAAAAGATACAATCGTATTCTCTTTATTTTAAGTAAAAATATACGTTATATCTAACGGTTTATATAGTGTTATGTTATTTAAAATGTTAATAGCATTGCAATATATATACCATCAAATCCGTAAAATCTATTAAATTGATCATCTCTATTTTATTTGAAATTAAGAAGAACGTTTTTCCAAAATAATAGAAGTCTAGTTTCATAGCTAATCTATTGAAGGAATCATCAATTCTTAAATTATTTGATCCACTAATTTAAATAAAAATGTGGTT
>NC_081543.1:25507527-25514568 GCF_901000735.1 Corylus avellana | reverse complement strand
AGACCTCTACTTCATTAGGTATGATCCCAGCCGATTGAGCTACCTCTTGGGGACATTTAATGCCAAATTAAAAATAGGGTGAAATTTTGGAGGTAAAATGTATTTTTTCCTTTTTTTTTATTTTTTTATTTTAAAACTTAAGCATAAGAATACAAAAATTTCTTCGTTCCTTAGTTAACAATCTTGCACATTTTCCCTTTTTTTAAAAAAAATATATATATATATATATTTGCATTTTTTAGTAGTTTAAGAAAGAAATGTACTACATTTGGGTTCTGAAATCGTTTTCAAACATGTTCATGCAAAACATCAATTTTTGTACCAATTATTTATTGGAAAATAATTGGAGAGATCTTTTGGATTATTGGTTTTGACTCAATAAAGTTCGACAGAAAAGAGAGAGAAACAGAGACAGGGCAACAAACAGGGCCATGTGTCGTGTATTGGTTGATGCTTATCAGAACTGCTTACCTCATTTCAAGGTAATGTGACATTAAAAATCGATATTTGAACTAATATTTGTAAAAAATAATAAATAAAAAAATAGTCTATTAAATAACATTATTATAGGTAAACATCCATACACATTCCTTCCTTGATGAGATGACATTAGTCACTGGGGTTACCAGGTTATGGTGCCAAACAGCTGAGAATTATCGGTAATGGTAAATACTCAACTCCAATCTCACTTTCATCCAATTAGGTTCGTATAGCAATGTCCATCGGTCTTTAAATTTTTTATTTTTATAAAAAAGACAGATTCAAATGCTTATAGACACTGCTACATTAACTTAGTTTGTAGGAGAGCATTATTAGCAAAATAACTAAAAGTATATTTTTTTTTCTATTTTAACAACTCATTTTTTTAGAGCACCAGTGCCTCACTATTTTAACAATTTTTTTATTCTCTCTCTATCTATTTAAGATTTAGCAAGTACTATTCACTCATCATCTTTTTCTATCAAATTAGTGAGGTTGAAAATGATAGTTTTTAAGCATTTTCACCAAATTACTTTACCAAAATAACAAAAAAATAGTTTAAGTGAGACCGTAAATAGTAGTCTGACAGTGAAATGAGAATTGAATATTTAAAATTACTCCACAATTAATGCAGTGAACTTAGTTGCAGTTAGAGATCAGGTTGGTGGTTCATGTTGGTCAAGTGGGGGCATTTCTTTTTCCAGAGAATTCAGGTTAATTCTATCTTACGGGACAAGTTAAGAATATCCCAAGTCTAAAAAAGAAATACTAAACAATTAATCTCGATCACCCATCTTTTGTTTTCAACACATGCATGCATGGACGACATAGCCATTTTTGACTACATTCATATATATGTAGATTATAGCCTCCTTTTATTTATTATTTTCATGCATGTGATTTGTATTTCTTTTTTGTTGCTCATCATCTTTTTTGTTTTTTCTTTTAGAAATTATTGATCAATTCTTATTATTGAGACTTCAGAAAATTATATAGAAGTTCAAGTTGAAGTAAAATAGTAACAGAGAAAAATAATAACTTCATGTTGGCACGTGGTTTTTATTTTTTTCATTATTATTCTCTCACATGACTGATTCAATTGTGAAGAACTGTCAATAGCCATGATGGTGTGACAATTAATTACCACCTCATTTGTAACGAATACAATAATACATTAAAATATGCAACGGATAAATTTTGAAATTACCTCTTGGCATATTTCCTTAAGCAAAATGGAGAAAGAAATTTGTTTAGAAAAATGTGTTTTATAAATCTATATATACCCAATAATATTTTTTAAATGCAATATTACACATGCTCCAAATCACAATAAAATAATAGGAAATCAATTCCAATAATGAATACATAAATAATTTTTTATTTGGAATAAAATACCAACCACTAATAACTATATTTAATTAAATAGCAATAAATACATGTGGCATATATGCCACATTTTTATATATTAGCAAATTTCTTATACATAATTGACTCTCTAAATTGAGGAGGCAAAATAAACTTTGCTAGAAATGATTAGTATCAATAATTTATTCATATTTATCTCATATTCTCTTAAAAATTAAATAGGGTAACTATTAAATTTGTGATGTTAACCGTTAACTTATGTGAATTTCACATAAGTTCATAAATCTAATGATTGATTTGTAAAATGATATAGAAAAAATATTGACACCAATAATTTATATGGGAACTGGAGTCCACATAAGTTCACAAATCTAATAGTTGATTTGTAAGATGAGATATGCTAAATATGGAGAAAACATTGACGCCTAGCATTTCTTGGAGTGATAATATATGTTCAATAGGAAATCTATGTTGTGATTAAAAAAAAAAAAAAAGTTTGGAAAAAATTTTCTTCAACCTACTTTAATAGGTGACAAGTGGCATTCAACATCTCACAAATTAATGTTTATGTTCCTATGTTAGTAGAATGACAATAAATGACTTTTAAAAATATTAAAATACATATGTGAGAGTTGACACTTGTTACCTATTAAAGTAGATTGAAGAAAATTTCTTCTAAACTGATTTGAAGAAAATTTCTATAAAAAAAATAATAATAATAAATAAATAATTCAAAATATTTTGAGTCATATCATTTCCACGTACCACTTTTTTTTCTTTCTAATTGAATAGGGATTTCCACGTACTAGTACTTATCACGCCAAGCCCTATATATGGATAATCAAGGGACAAGCAGGACATTGGTCCTAGATATGGATATTTAAGACCCCCAGCCATCTTGGACATATAGTGTTGGTAAGGCAAACTTAGGCGTACCGAAGTGAATGCCCTCCCTCTTCTTTTATATATATATAGGTCGGTGTCCCCCGCCCTTCCTCTTTAAGGTTTTAAGAACTCTCGCCCAAGAATCTATTACTGATGTGAAAATTCATTCCTCAAGTTTATTGGAGTGATGCATGGTGTAGGAAGACAGTTGGCTGAGCTGGCATAATGGAGAATTATTGTTGGGTGTTACATTTTTGGCAAAAGTGTACTCGAATCCTTGCTGGTTGTTTGGGACGCAAGCCATCAAGCCTTCCGGTACCCCTTGGTTGTAGGTCGCGTCAGCCTTTCAAGCATTTCAGCTGTGGGTCACCGGGCCTTTGATGGGTGTCTTACTAGAAGGGTGTCAGTAACTAGGTCCTCCACTAGTCCTCTAATTGTCTTGCACGTTTAGATTTTTAGATGTTCAAGAAAATTTTATTTGTATGTCTATCGGTAATCAATCAGGCTCTTCAAAAGGGAAACGGATTCTCTTTATTTCAAATGAAATGTAAAGTATTCATTTAGTGTATTTAAAAGGATAATATAGTCTTTGAAATAAATTTTTTGGAAAAATTTATTCTTCTAAATACACTAAATGGATCATTTTCCCTTCAAGAGTCTTCCAATATTTCATTTGAATGATTAAACTGATGGTCGTTTATATATATATATAAATTGAAGATGAGATTCCTGGTTCGATCTGATCATGATCCCCAATCCTTATCCGATGCTTCTAGAATATGAGAAGTTGCTGACCTACATGAGTGGCGTATGAGTACTGCATAGCATTTTCTAGTTCACAGTCGAATATTTGTTCAAATGGGTTTGATTGATGCTCTCATTCTTCCCCAGTATACACGCATGATGGAACTATGAAAATGTGATTAATTACTCGATTTATTGATATTCAATTCAATCATTTGGAACTTACAAAAAATTTATATAAAAAATAATAATAAAATTAATCATTTGGAGGGTCAACGTCTTTTTTTTTTTTCTTTTTTTTTTGCGAGTTTAATAAGGTGTTAGGCTTACTAGTCTAATTTACTGTAATTAATTCGATAATGCCATAGTAATTAATAAGGCTTTCCATGTGACTTACTCACTTAGGTGAGCTGGCTTCAGGGAGTTGAGTAATAATTTTATAATAAGTGTCTTTTTCATTGCAATTTCATAAATCAAAAGTACATTTTTTAAATTAAATTGCATAAAATCTATTATTTGAGAGTTATTTTTCTTTTATTTATCTGTTTTTTTTTTCTTGGTTTCGGAATAGAAAATGTGCAACCTTTTATTATTATCTCAAATAGTATGGATAAAATTTTGTTTGATGAAATAAGATTACTCCCTTCTAGCCCATGTCTTCTATTTTCCTCGGATCACACAAAGAAAAAGGAAATTATAATATTAAATTACCACTTATTTTAAATGTTTAAGTTGATAAAAAAATAAATTTTTTTAAAAAAAAACAAAAAACTGTTTGAATTCGTGACTATTATTATACCGTATTAAATCACAAGTTATTTTAAAAGTTGAGGTCGATAGAAAATAGTAAATTTAATTAATATTTTAATATGTCAAAAGCATAGAGAGAATTTGAGATTATTTGTCAAACAAGAAAACCAAAAATAATTTACACATTGTTGGAACAGTTTGCCTCGCGCTTGAATCAATAGGAAGCACTTGCAAACAAGGAGATAAGTACACTAAGGAACTTGTCGGTGTGGGCCGTTAGGGGATGACTTTAATGCTTAAGCGAGTATGAATCTAAGAAGATGGCTCGAAATAAAAATACGGCAAAGTTTTGAGAAGAGATCAAAGTCTCCTTTACCTAGGTTTGAGTTGGCTTTTATAATGACCCGCACTCAACTGTTCACCACTAGTTTCTTAATGACGATGAACTTCAGAGAATCAAAGTGACTTATCCCTCGTTCATCCATTTTCCACCGTGTCCTATACTTGAAATTCGGAACTTACGAGGTAGTTATAAAAATTAACTGGTCGGTGTGGAAGAGAATCCTGTGAGCTCGGGTCAATGGGCCGATATGTCGATTACATGTCCTTTCTTCGAAGCGATGTTCCACTAAAAAATTCCACCAAATAAAACAAAGTAATTAATTAAATTACAACATAAGAAACCAAGCATGTTTTAATCAACAGTACATTGATGCTTGAAAAAAAATATATTATATGTGTTAATTAATGATGCTGGTCATGGAGAAATATTTATTCATTAAAGATAGACACTATTGCTTAATTGTGATGGCCAATCTGAACTGGTTGTAGATGTGTGCCTGTGTGGCTGCTGGCTGTGGTGCACGCGGGCGGCGGATTACAACTCTTCCTATATTATTCTTTTTGGTGTGTCTATTTTTATCCTAAGTACACGACGACAAACCGTCATCTGATGTTGAAAACTTGATCTTTTTATTATTACTATAATAATTATTATTAGGCATTGGGGCTATGAGAAGAAAAGCTTGAGAGGCTCGCTATGAACAAAGCCTATGGCGGGGCCTAGGACACCCCGTAAGTTAAACAAATTATCTATTTTATTGGAAAATTAGATCCGAATCGACCTTGTTTACACAAGGAATCTTGTATTTCAGAGAATCAAAGTGTGTTTGCAATTAATGAAGAAACCGACAATATACGGGAGTCGATTGAGGTATGAGAGACTTCTTCTCTCTCACAAGAACTATATGCTTTACGATCATTAATTTACGTCTTCTTTTCTCTACCAACGCATCATTGACTTAAGCATTGAATCCTCGCCGGCTCACATTTTTTCTCTATCTTGTAGGTTATCACATCTTGGTGCTCACCAACCATCAACAATTATTATAAAATCTATCTCATTTTTTTTATTTTGATACAAAGGTTTCCTTATACAAATTATGTTATATGCCTCAACCGTAAAAGATACAATCGTATTCTCTTTATTTTAAGTAAAAATATACGTTATATCTAACGGTTTATATAGTGTTATGTTATTTAAAATGTTAATAGCATTGCAATATATATACCATCAAATCCGTAAAATCTATTAAATTGATCATCTCTATTTTATTTGAAATTAAGAAGAACGTTTTTCCAAAATAATAGAAGTCTAGTTTCATAGCTAATCTATTGAAGGAATCATCAATTCTTAAATTATTTGATCCACTAATTTAAATAAAAATGTGGTTATTGTTGCGTGGCCCCTTTTATTATTTAATTTAATTATTGTTAAATCTTTCTAGAATTTTTCACAAAACGCAAGATCTTTCTAAGTTTCTAACATTGGTTGTAGAAATCATAGCTTTTCCAACTTTCCCTTTTTGTTCATAAGCGTGTAAAAGACTCATATTTTGGGACCTTTTCTTTGACTTTCCAACTATCTTAAAGAGATAACACAATTAATATAAAATATTATTTACTCTTTCTTTAAAAAAATAATAATAATTCTACGTATGCATTTTTTTTAATACACTAAGTTACATATTAATTATAGAGAAAAATATAAAAAGCCCCCCAAACTATCAACTCTTTGCAATATAGCCCCCTAATATTCAAAAGGTACTAAAGTAGCTTCCAAACTACGAAAATATATCAAAAAGGCCACTTTTTTTTTTTATATTCCTATAATACCCCTATTCCTTTAACAAATAAAATAATAAAATAATTGTAAAAACAAAAACAAAAAATACAAAAAATTAATGAAAAATACAAAAAAAAAAAAAAGTTTTTTGGAATAAATAAATAATTAGTCACTATAGTTGGCCTAAATTACAAATTGCTTCATGTCGTATTAAAGTAAAATCAATGGGTGAATAAAAACAATTTTTTAACAGCTTCAGGGACTAAATTATTTTTTTTGGAATATCTCAAGAACCGTACCTTTGATTTTACTTTAATACGACATGAATAGTCACTGTAGTTGGCCTAAATTATTTATTTATTCTGATTTTTTTTTTTTTTTTTTGTATTTATTCGCCCATTGATTTTTTTGTATTTTTAAAAAATTTGTTTGGTTTTTTTACAATTATTTTATTAGTTAAAAGAATATGAGTATTATATGAATATAAGAATATAAGTGGCTTTTTTGATACATTTTGGTAGCTTGGAGGGCTACTTTAGTACATTTTGAGCATTTGGGGGCTATATTGCAAACAACTGATAGTTTGTGGGGCTTTTTTTGTATTTTTCCCATATTATACTACAAAGTTATGATTGAGGTTATAAGCTATCTATCTTGTTACAATAAAATCCAAATCTCGATAGTTTCATCTT